>NC_046636.1:9353721-9674613 GCF_900324485.2 Mastacembelus armatus
CGAGCAGAGGCTGACTCTAAATCACAGAATCTATCCCTGCCGATCGATAGGACAGTAACTGCAAGTGTCCCTCTGCTTTCCTAATGTTTTATAATAAACTGACAGCCTGTAATAAGGCCAAGGGAGAGGAGAATGAGAGGTAAGGAGGGGGAGAGATGGAGGGCAAGAGTTTCTCCATAGCTTGTCCGCCTTAAATCACCCCACATGGGAGTGCAGGAGAGGAGCAGGGAGGAAGAGATTTTTTTCTTTTATAAAAAAAAAAAAAAAAAAAAACTTTTACATGAGCATTTGTCTAGTTGTGCTTACTGCTAGCGTAGTTATTCAGTGAACTGATAGAGGGGAGCAGAAGTTTAAGGGATATATCCTGTATTGCTGTGGCTGGGTTAGTGAGTTAAAGTACATTAAATCCTACTGGAACCTGCAGCCGTCACCGTACTCGGGCATGAGTGCAGGGCTGGGCCGCACATTATGACTCTTACTGCGTGTAGGTGGTGTTGAAATTCAGAGCGTGAGATTACTCCTCTTGCAACAGTTCTGGTTAATGGTGAGATAATCTGCTACTGCTGTATCACACTGTTGCCGTGCTTTGTTATGCTTTGGATTTATTGGACTGATAGGGATAGTGCTTGTTCAGAGGAAAAAGTGTTCCATTTTTGTTTGCTAATTTTTTTAAATAAGAAAAAAATAAATCACATTCAATTCACATACTGAAGTTTCGAATTTGAAAGACTAAAGATGAATAGATAATGTAATTAACATAGAAGCTGTGCTCTCAAGTATTTGGTAAAAGGAGATTTAATACAATATACTGTACAGCATCTGCAGTGTTGTGAGAAGTTGGCTGTCTATTCTTTCCTTCTGTGGCTTACAAGATTATTACATTTCCCATAAATATGTGTAAATACTCTGAAATATCATACTCAGTAGAAAACGCTTTCCATCTACCTGATCTGAAAAACAACAACAGTGTGGCTTTTGTTTATCTTATCATGTAAGTGCTTAATACTAACGTCTGCCCAGTTATAAACCCCCCTACAAACCAGTTATGCTGGTTCACTGTCTGCGAACTGACCCTATTTGAAACCAGATAAAGAACAGTGTCAACATAATCACCATATAAATCCTTGTAAGAATGTGATAAGACACATAAAGAGAAGAAAAGACAAGCTTGAGCTTTAAATTGGAACGACACTTTGGAGATAATCTGGGGAATGTTGAAATCCATCAGGAAACTATACGTTGTCTCAGACAACATAAGACTGAAGCTGAAGGGAGACTCAGGTTAGGGGTGAGAGGCACCAATCCTCAATATCCCTGCCACCATCACAACTCATTGCAACTACTGCTTAATGACAACAGTCTGCAGTATTGCCAAGTAATAGTGACAGGCTGCAGACCTGGACCTTTTATTGCTTGATAAAGTCTGAAAGCCTTTTAGGCAGCCTCATTACATGGAATTCCCTACAAAGTGGTGGCCAGCATCAAAAGGCAACTGCTCACCATGTTAGATTTTTTTTGGCTAAAATCACAGAAAATAGGCAGAAGTATTAGGTTCATTGCTTTAAGGCATACTCGCACCTATTGCTGATGAGATGAAAGAAAATGAAAGTGAACAAAAAGTCAGGATACAAACATGATTAGGTTTGGCTGTCTGGCACAAAGTTTGAGCGACTTTTTTGTTTGTTTCCTGTATTAGAATGAAATCTGAAGGAAGCTGGTGAAAAGATTTGTTTAGAAGGTAGATGAAAGTCGTACACTTTTCAATCAACATGTTTGCTGAGCACTTCACCAGGCTTCAAAACAGAGTTAGGAAAAAGCCCTAGCTGCAGTCGCTCCGTACATGGATTGCACTTTATGAACCTTATAGCCTACATACATTTATAAACTTAGTCCCACTGCAATCACCACCACTGTATTTTCCATTGCTGCTGTCACTGCACCAACTCATTCACTGACTCTGTAATTTGTGGGACACACAAACATTTGTCAAGAACATGGGCTACATATCTGTACACACAAACCCACACCCAACCACCCACCCACACACACACACACACACACACACAAACACAAAGCATATTTCATACTACATTTCCCTTACGTGTATCATACAGTATGTGGATCCCTTAATTCTATAAGATAAGTGCTTTACGGGCTATTGTTGATGTTTTCTGGTCCCTTATGAGACCAGGAAAAGATAGTCACAAATTGTGTTGAGTCAAGATTTCCAGTAAGACCATACTTTATTTGTGTATTGATCAGGTCAAAGGTACACACGATAACTCCATTCTGTTGACTTACAGACCAGCAGAAAGCTTGGCTCCCACAGACAGCAAGCAACACAGAAAGAGAAAAAATGCCCCTGCTGTAGTGCTTTTAATTAAGTCATAAAGGGTTGTGTCGGTTATCTGCCCCATTATTTTACTCCCACATTGGTCTCAATGGGTGTAAATATTGAACAGTCATGGTCTCCTAATGTTAATCAATCCTCGACAGAATTCTAAATGATTCGGTTCGTTTCAGGAAATGAATATTTGCCAGGCATTATGTAGGGAAAGGGAGAGCTGTGCATGAATTAGCCAGCTCTCCTGCTCGCTGGCCAGGGATCAGGGCATTGATTCTGTGCTGTCTCGGCCGTTGCTTAATTAGGACATACCTGTCTGGGAATTATGTGTGGTTTTCTTTCCTTTCATTGTGTGGCGAGACAAATACTGTATGATGGAGAGGTAGAGAGAATGATAATGCCTGTCTTTTTTCATCAAGGTTAATCACGTTTGCTGTGTTTGTGTTGTTGTCAGCAGATCTGACCTCGCAGTACGCAAAACAGAAAAAGCATGCCATGTGCTAAACATACTAATGAGACGTATTCTAGTGTAAGCATAGAGGGAGCAGTGGGTTTGATGAAGTGTAGGAAACAGGGTTGTAGGTTAAACCTACATAAATACCATTTGCCCACCTCTCAATTTCTCAAATAGCATTAAATGCTTTATACTTCAGGATAACGCCACAGCTCAACATGCATTCCAAGTTCCTAATCCACAAAACTGTAGTTTGTTGAGTAGTTTGTTAACAAGGTTGAGTACAGATTGATGCAGAATTTGAAAAACTGTGGCTTTTTACATGTATTTTCAGAAACAGAAAAGGCATTAAGGATAAACTTAATATGCAGCACTGGAGATGGAAACATGAAGAAGGCAAAGAAGGTACAAATGACTTAAAGAAAAACATAGAATAAAAAAAAAAGATAGAAACCAGTTCAGAAGCAGCCCGTGAGTCAGGTGATAGAGACGTAGGCTAAAATGTCTGACAGGCAGAAAAAAAAGTCAAGGCCTAACATATTAATATTTTAAAACATAATCTAAATCCAACCAAACTGAAAACACAAGCTTGGAACCTGTTAGAAATCCTTGGCGTTTTTTTTTTTTTTTTTTTTTTTGATATAGAAACTGGTATGTTCATCTTTCCACAATCACGGCCCTTGTGGGTCCACAATGGTGTACCCAACTGTTATTTTACCATGCTGGCAGAAAGAAAAAGGTAACTGGAGAGGTGAGTTAAATAAAGAGGAATGTAAAAAAATAAAAATAGCACTGAGTTATGTCTAACATGTTTCCATGGCACAGTTTCACTTGATTTCTAGTCCTGTAAGATACTATCTGTAAGATATCATCTGAAAACAATAATACGAACAGACGAAAACGCAACAGAAGTTCAAATCACTATAGTTAAGACATTTTAGGTAAGAGATAAAAAAACACTGAAGGTGTAAAAGACAGATGGCTGTTCAGATGAACGAGGGTAGACAGAGGTGGATGTGAGTACAGAGCTGTGATAGATCGAGGCATTCAAAGATGGATTTAAAAAAAAGAGAAAACGTGTAAGGCAGTAAGAGAAGAGACAATGCACAGGGCTGGATGAAAGCTGATGAATGGAGGACAGAATCGAAGTATGGGTGGGTGTCTCTAAACTCCAACCTCAGAGCCTGACTAATCACTTGACAGACAGCTAATGCAGTGCTGAGGCAGCTCTTGAATCACTGGCTGTCTTGGTTTCTTATAAATGGGCAACACGACATCTGATTCCTGACCTGGAATCAAAATAACAGCCAACAATACACATCATTTCATCATCTTTTTAAACTGATTTTGTTCACTAGTCCACTATTTAAGACTCTTTGACAGCAAATACTGTGATTTTAACCGAACCAACAATTTTCAGGTATCAAATGTGTTTTTCTCAGTTTGTTATTCTAATCATCAATTTCACTATCAGAGGAAAACCAGCAAATCAGCAACTAACATCTTTCATATGTTAATATGATATTTACCTTTTTACAAAATTTTTGTGTTTATTTTCTGACATGAAAATAGTAATCTGCACCATTATTAAAGAGTTCTAGACAAGTTCTACAGAACCCCTTCACTATATAATTATACAGTTAACAGAAATATCCATTTGACTTCCTTACATAAGGGAGTCCTTACATAATATTACATATATAGAGGTTCACCAGTACTATTGTCGTCTTATAGAGCACAAATCAAACATGGGCCTAAATTCTCTTCTTTATCAGCTTTTCCCTGGCTTTGTTCCTGCTAAAGGCATTATTTAGGGCTGTGTCCACAAATCTGCTCTCTCCGCTGGGAGCATTTACCACCCCACACTGGTCTGGCAGTTACTCTGGTTCTCCTCTCAGTTGACAAGGACTGGCAGCGCCTGTCTCACCCAATTACACCTGATGGGGTCTGACCTGCAGAACTGTGTTAACTGGTTGACGCTTGAACACTGTCTGACCTCTGCCATTGCATCTGCTTTGCCAAAATGGAAAGAGTCTATGTGATGGCAGGCGTAAGGCATACAGCTGTATGATTTTTGGATAAAGTTGAGTTTTCTTTTTTCCACTGCCTGTGGTAAATTTTGAAAGGGCTGAAGTGCGTTTCAAGCTGCACAATATCAAAAAACTTACTTAAGAAACACAACGTCCTTGTTTCTTAAAATAAAATGTGTTTTCTTCATAAATTCATTGCTGGGAGCAGCCCAGTGCAAACTCAGATTTGTTCAGAGCGTTTCAACCAGTGCAATCACGAGTTAATTCCCACCAAGCAGAAAGAAGACAGAAGTCTTTTTTTTTCCACTCTCAACAGTCCGAACTTGAACTAGTGACCCATTCTTCACCTCTGCTGCTGCTCTGTCCTCTGGTCATATATACAACAGCCTGTCAGTCTTTCTATTAGCGCTTTAAGCCTTTTAAAGAAAATCAAATACCCATTAACAGTGATCTGACACCAGACAACTAGTAGTAATCCTTCACTGAACTCTGACCCAAACAGCCTTTACTCTCTCTCTCTCTCTCTCTGCTGTTTTGTGTGTCTCTTGCTCAATGCCCAACACACACAATAATTTCTCACAGTCCTACAAACACTTAAGAGATCAATGCTCTCAGATTGATAATCTCATCCTTGATAGAGGGTGAAAGAGTCTTCACTTAAAAATGGAAAGAATGATAGGGGACAGATAAAGTGATAGAGATAGAGACAGAGAAAAGTGAAGGTATAAGGTAAAAAAGGGGACGTCTAACCCTGAGAACAAATACATACTGTACACACATCTCAGAAGAAGTGTCTCCTCTCAGCTGGAGTGACATCTATATCCCTGTCTTTATTGACAGCTGGCTTAACTAAAAGCTCTTCCGGTAGGAAGGATGTGACTGATTGTCCAACCACAGAAAAAAATGGATGGAGAGAGAGAGTGGGTTGAAGATAGAACAATAAATGCTGAGAAAAACCAATGTATAAATAGAATGATGGAAAAAAGGGAACTGCACCACTAAAAGTACGGTTATGTATGGTTAAGCATGTTTACAATAGGCTTTAACCTTCTAGTTTTCCTGCTTCATGTCCATCTAAGATTCTGACATCCTGGGTTTCCCACTTTGCTGCATGCTGCAGTGGCATGGCATATGTTGGCATGGTATCTTGGCACTGGATGTAAATTGTGAGGTGCAGAATAAAAAAAAATGGAGTTTATTCTTTTTATTCTTTTTGAAACTTGTCTTAAATGAACATTAGCATAGCAATGATTAAAGCATTGTACTTTTAGCATTGTAGTTTTTAGCAACAGTTACAGTTTGATTATTACTATCTCCTCCTGTCATAGAAGGAGGGGAGTAATAGCAGTACGGCAGAAAAAACATTAGGTCCTATTAACAAACCATAATAAAACACCCCATTATATTAACCCCAGCTGAGAGTAACAGTGACCAGTCTTAGAGATGAAATAAAGCTAATAAGGGAGTTGAATGTTTTGGTTCAGCAGTCACTGCAGAGCTACTTTCAAGCCTCGTTTCACTAAAATCCTTATTAATTGACTGTCTAAACGTACAAACACACACCTGCTTTCCCACTGCCATGGACATCATTCCCTCACCGTTTTCACAGCCAATCACACACACCTCTGTTTTCAACAGTGCATGACAATAATCACATAATTTAAATGTCTTGGCTTTATGTTGCTTGAGTCCCTCTCTACCCTTCATTCTTCCCCCTACACTCCCTCCGCCTCCGTTAACACAGATCCCCTTCAGCCAGCTCGGCGGCATCTGTGTCGGGCTTCTTTTGAGAGAAGTCCTGGGCAGTGCCGGAGAACAATCACTGCCGGGGGCGATACACATCCCTCAGGTGAGCCTTTCATTATGGATGATGTGTCTGCCAAATTATTTAGACCCTGAGCCACAGTAGCACCCTCGCGCTATAACAAAAACCAGGTGCAAACAAATGCATACATGCACATAGGCCTATATGCTACAAAGCACCACTGCAATCTGACAAACCAAAAATACCACAAACACAAATATTAATCCTGCCTCATAATCTCAGTGTGGGTGTGTGTGCTTTGGCCAATTATTTCATTAGTCCCTCTTTCTTTGTTTAGAAGAGGTAAAGAAGTGAAAGCTTGACCCTTGTGGATTTAGGATGGATGGAGGGAGGGGCAGCTACAGAAAATATGCATCGTATCTATGCCACTGTTGCTGTCAATGCTGTACAAGAGGCAGGGTGAATGAAGCTGCCGTGATATCATTGGTTTCTCACTGTATGTGTGTGTGTAGGTGTGTGCGTGTGTGTGTGTGTGTGTCCCTCAGAAGCCATTTGTTGCAGACATGTTTCAGAAAAAGACAACGATGATGGTCTCCTGGCAATGACTGACCTCGGCATAGAGAATAGAGAACAGAGTTGGGAGTTGAGCACACAAACACACACACACACACACACGCACACACACACACACACACACACACATCAACATTACCCTTATTTTGTCCCTTAACTCGTTTGGCTACTTATCCCTCCACTTCTGTCATTTCCCAAATCAGATGCTTCCTCCCTCCTCCCTGCATGTGCTTCCTTCCAGCGTTCAATCACAAATGCTTCATGGTACCTGCCTCCCACCAATTCCTACTCATTCCCACTTGATAATCGTCTTATCTCCTTCTTCCCTTCCTCCCTTCTTCCTTCCTTAGTTGATCTCTAGACTCCCCGTCTCTCTCCTCAACCTCCAAAGTTCAATATGAGAGAAAAGAATCCCCTTTGAACTAATAAAAAAAAAAATCACTCTTGTTTCTTTACAACTCCCCATTCTCACTATTTTTACTTATTTTCAACCAGCCAGCTCACCTCAGCCCACCTTTCATGGTCTTTAGCCATACTGTACATGATCAATCATCCTGCAAACATTGTGATGTTGTTCATCCATAAACTGATGCTTATTCTACTTCTATGGCACCCATGGTACATAAGTAGGAAGCAAGATCTAGATTTGAAGAAAGTAAATTGTCAATATAAAATGTATAATCCAGCTCATACTGATGTATCCATTCTCTTAACAGAAGTTTGTAAACCTCACGGTAGAAGATGTACAGAAGGATCTAATGAGTGATTTGCTGCTGGCTCTCCCAATGATCATTATATATGTATGAGCCAACAGTTAGAAAACAAACCTGTCTTTGGTAAATGTTTCAGACTAAAAACATACAGTATCTATGAACCTGTATAAACTTGTTGAGCACGCGGAGCTGTACCACATAAGAGGGAACTTAAATTGCATAGATGTGTGTAAAAGTTTGCGTTCTCCCTTTCTGTGTTGGAAGAGGGCCATGTCTTTCTTCTGCTTCCTCCCTCCCCCACTTTCACTTTTGTAACTTCCAGACCACTGGCCCTTTCCTTCCTCCCCTCCCACCTTGGAGCCTTTCCTTCCAATCCCCATCCTACCATAGGTTAACTGTACCAGGAAACTTTTTCACCCACCTTCTGCCCCACTTTCTTCCTTGCATTTGCTTTCTCTGCCATTCTTCCTGCTTCTCTTTCTTACCTGTCACTCTGATACTGATTCTCTGCTCCTGCCTTGCAGGAACAATTAACTAGAAGCAAAACACACACACACACACACACACACACATTCAGACTTCACAGCTTTCAGACACTCACCCAAGCTGAAGAGGACCAGGAACTTGAGGCAGACAAACTCTCTTTGGTCCAGCTGCAGTGAGCGTAGTTTGGCCACCAGCTCCTGGGCATGGCTCAACAAGTTGTTAAGGGTGGCTCCTGCCTGTGAAGCAATCATTGCATAGTCCACCTGGAATAAAAAGGAAATTAAGGATGTAAGAAGATGTTCAACAGCATATTGAGTCTGTTCGGAGTTTTACTACCACAGATTAGGAGGTACCTTGTGGAGTTTTTGAACACTAGTACAGTGTACATGGAAAATATTATGTCATTTAATGATATATGGATGCTGCATTCAGTTTAGCAAGTGATAGCTAACCAGCTAAAACTATAATGTTATGTTTAGATGCAGCATACTTAATACACAGCTTTGGAGATTTGTTCATTTTGGGGATGTTTCTCTCCCTATTAAAGGGTTATTTAAACCACTAAGAACATAAGAAGAAACATAAAACCCGTGTCCAAAAATGATTGACAACTAAACAAAATAACTGCATCCTACACCACCACCACAGACTACAGGTAATGATTTTTTTATTCCTGTTTCTGCTCTGCTGCACTCTCAACATGAAGTAAAAAGCTTTAGTCTGTCTATCAGGGCGTGAGACACCAGTGGATGTGTAAAAGTGCAAAAACAACAGCTGCTGGCCATAGGTTTTTTTTTTTTGGTTTTTTTTTTGCAGTTTAACCATATTTTGCCGCAATAAGCTGTGGGTGGATGGAGGGAGCATGAGAGTTCACCTCTGAATGACTAGCTCTGCCAGATTTGACTTCTCTCTCTTTGTTATACAGTAAAAATGATAAAAAATAGAAAATAAAAAAAGTATAATGCTGTGATATGACAAAAAATGATCAAATAGCTAACCATTTTCATGTTCATAACTGCTTATTTATGAATCTAACCACAATGATGAAGGTTGACCGACCTTAACTTACTTAACTTAAAGTACTTTATTTAACCTAAACCACGATCAGTTCCTAAACCTAAAGTTTTTTGTAACTAAACCTAACAAAACTGTGACTGTGAGGTCTGATATGCTTGCTGCCCTGAGGATCTATAAGTGGGTTGGGATCAGTGACTTGTACAATTATTTAGGTTAGAAGACTTGTTGGTCCAAACACACAAACACATGCTCACACAATCCTTTTTCAGATGCACTTCATATATGCAGCTGCAGCACATTTGTCTGGGAGGCAAGTCCTTAGCTGCCACTCACAGTAAGCAGGACCATATTAAATTTTTATATTTATTGACAATTCATTACCATAATTGACTGTGTGAGGGTTTCCAAGGGAAGGTAGATGTTGGCGTGCGCAATTCCTAAAGCTCAGGGAGGAACGTGGTCCCTGTGAGCTCCTATTTGCAATTAAAAATACCCTGAATTTGGAATTTATTTATTGTGCAAATAGGATGATTTTCATATGTCTGAGGAAGGGAAGGATCAAAGTAAAGTAAATGTTAACAATGCACCATGTTTTTCATCCATTCGCCTGTCTACGTCCCTTCATTTCTTACCTTTTTCTTTTACTACACCATTCTACTGCACTCCCAATTTATCCTTAACTCCTTTGTCCCTCTCTCCTTCCTTCTTCCCACATTCGAGACGGAAAGAGTTATGACTTGGTGAAAAGCAGACTCTGCCCCCCTTCCAAGGTGTCAATCAATTTACATAAAATCAACTGTGCATGAAATAACTTCATTGAAGGATTGGACTGTTGATGGTGATGCCTTGGGTTATTGCCTCCTAGCCCTAAGTAAAAGAGAGAAGGAAAAAAATGCTATAATGTCACTATAGCAGACTTAGCACTAACCCTGGTGACCTGCGTATCAATCAATACTACTTTATTATCCCTCCTGGAGAGCCATAGAGAGTAAATATATGAATAAACCTTCAAATCTTAACCTATCATGAATACGATGAATAGTCTTAGTTGAACATTAAAGATGAATATCGAAGGTGAGATTGGCTTGGAAGGTGTACCTTGTCGGAAAGCACAGAAATGTGTGACTGGTCGAGGAACATCTGTTTTTGCATTTCTTCACTATTTAAATTTCATGTAGACCAGGAGCATTGTGCTATCAAAATATGAGGATTTTCATACCAAAAAAAAAAAAACTGCCTGCCAGGCTGCAAGGCCTTGCTTAATCATTCATCAGTTCAGTCCAATCTTTGTTATTTGATGCTTGCACACATTTTGACAAGCTGTACTCTGCATTTGATCCTATGACAGGATAAAGAACAAGCCCTCTTTATTCCACCCGATACTAAAAAAAACTCATGGTCATTTCTCACATGTTAGTGAGGACATGCAGCAGTACAGAAAATGAAAGACAGAAACACAGGAATTAGCAAGTAACCTAAGGACGAAAGGAGGAGCATGACAAAAAGCAAATGACATGCTGTAACAGTAAATTTTCTGGTAGCATGTACAGCATTTCATTTCAGCGATGTGTGTAGTATATGACTCACAAGATCAAAGCAAAACATCTGTCCAAACTCTGGATCAGAACAAGTCTTGTTTTTTTTTTCCAACACATTTTTTTCTAAAAATATCTGCCAGTGTTAGGACATGTCAGCTTTCAGCATAAACTTCTTTTATAATACAAATGGCCTCATCTGCCTTACTTAAATTTTTAAGAAAACACGAGGAACACACTAGGCCATGTATTTTGTTATTGTCGAAAATATTAACATCTAAAATACAAAAATAGCAATTTTGAAGACAAGGATGCAAGAGGAAATTCTTTTTATGAAGTTCAGTGAAAAATGAACCTAAGAAATGTAAAAAAATCACAAACTTAAAAGTATAACTGGGCAGGAAAATGAGAGGGTAAAAAAATAATATATTGTATATAATATGACATGCACCAATATGATGAGCATACAGGAGCTTTTAAGTTATTATTGCTATAGGGTCAATGCAGAGTGCAGTATGTTCACTCAGACAGTCATTATATCATTTGTTGTGTGTGTGCGGCATTTTCTTTGGGTGATGTTGCTACTGTTGTCTAAATATTCCTGGTGTTATCACTGTGCTGTCACCGCTGGCCAGGTGGAGAATAATAGGAGATAATGAACTGATGGTTTCAGAGCCTACCTCTCACAACCCCCTGGACCCCCACCCACACACACACACCAGCTGTTCATTAACCAGGGTATGCAAACGAAACGGGAGTCCTGCACCGTCCCTGACTATCAGCCCCTCCTCCTCCTCTCCGCTCTGGTCTCTTTAAACTTCTTTTGCATCTATGGCACATCATCTCCTCCCTGATTCCCCCCTCACCTCCGCTCCTTCTACGCTCCATTTTTTTGTCCTTCCAACTAATTTTTCTCTATCTGTTCTCTATGTCTGTCCATCCTTATGTTATATCTCCTTGTCTCACCTGCTCCTATACGATGTCCCACTTTTCTTCTCTTCACTTCTTCCTGATTACCAATCCATCACTCCTTTCCTCCTTTCAACATCACCTCCCTTAATCCCCCCCCCCCCCCCCACACACACACAGAGGCTTTCTTCTCTGTCCTTCTCTCCTCTCCATCGTTTGATTTCTCCAGCACTCATTGTGCATCCATCCTTCTCCTCTCAGTCATCCTGTCTCCCACACTGCACCACCTGTGATGCCAGCATTTCTTTTCTTTGCCATAATTTTATTAATTTCCGTTCTTTTTTCTCATCACCTTTTCACCCTTTAACCACCTTCTTAGTCCCAGATCACATTAATCTTTTTCTTTTGTTATGAAGTTAATATTGGTTTGATGCCTTTTCAAGTCGTCTAGACGATGCTCTTATTTGCCACTGAATTGCTGACTTACCACAGATAGTCCTTATTCACCTATTCAAAAATCTCCCTCTGACCTTGTCAGAATTAAAGCAGGACTTCCCTGTACACAGTGCACTTCCCTTGCTCCAATATTTACCCCAGCATCTTGTAAAACATTTTGTTGAAGAGCAATGCTTTAGAGAGTCAGCCAATCAATAATTTATAACTTCTCATCACTGACAGCCATGCCACTGGTCAGAGGCATATTCACGATGAACAGTTTCATGTGTATTCTTCCCTGTGTGTGCATGAGTGCTCTACTTTTTTGAAAGTGATGTTATTGTTTTTCCATTTTGCCTCTGTGTGTGTATGTGTGTGTGTGTGTGTGTGTGTGTGTGTGCGTGTGTGTGTGCGTGTGTGTGCGTGTGTGTGTGTGTAAGATTATGAGAATCATTAATTGCTGAAGGAGTCTGTGTTGCCTGCACTAGGTTTGTGCATTTACTGTTTGATGGCGTGTTTTGTGAGTGTGTGTATGAAGTAAAAACAGAAAACAGAATCACAGCATTCTGATACATTAAGGACCTCCATTAGGGCCTCAGGCTTCAGCTCCTACCAACTTCCTCAGTCAGCCACATTTTTTTTTTATCTCTCCACCCACTCACTATGCTGCCGCCTGCGTAACTGAGTGCTTTATTTATTCACTTTTGGAGTCTTCAAGCACTGAAAGAAAAATGCAAAATTGATTATTCTGGTGACATTAGCTTATATCTATAAGCATAATCTATTTTTAATGAAGTGGTGACTCCTGTGTGGCTGTGTGATCAATAAAGCTTTAAGGGAAGTGCTGAGATGTTGAGAGTCCCCTGAGGAGTGACTGATGCACGGTTGGCAAGGCTTTGGAAGAAAAAGGAAAGAGTAGAACCAGCTCACCTGCTGGCCAGTGACCAATAGGATAGAACCCTCCTTCGCGTGCACCACCTGTCGGAAGACGTGGTCAAGGATAAGGAGTTCACTCCAACAGTTCTGCAGCAGCTTCATCTGGTCATCCACCTGGTTAAAAATAAAGACATCAGTTCAACTATTAATACCATCATCAGTGTGAATTGCTTTCAGTATCACCTTCCATTGTGTGTTAGGGTGTGTATTGTGTGTCACTATGAATGGGTTTCTGAGATGAATATGATGAGGACACCTTTCGTTCTGAATTCTTACTTTTGATTGGTAGTAGTTTAAAAAAATAAAAGCTAGTTGTGGACATTGTGATTTCAGCTTTCCATTTAACCAAATAACTATTCGTAGCTATATTTCATCACATATTTAATTAAAATAAGTTTTTGGTTCAACACAAGATAAAATCAAGTGTCACCCACAAAACCAAAAGCTGAAGCACTGGGTCAACATCAGCAGCTTGTAAATATTACAGGCAGCTGTTTGCAAGGTAAGCCTGCTCACAGGTCAATCACTATTGATCACTTGCACACCACAAGCTTTGTTTTTTTCAACCTTACACAAAGCTCAAAAGTCCCCTGTATACACTCTAAAGCTTTCTCATGTGAACCTTTCCACACTCAGTTAAGCACTTTGCTACGTGACTGATTTAACAATGTTGCCAGGTTTATCTGTTTGCCCATTGCCAGCAGTTTCTGAGTGATTCCACAAATGATAATGATTAAGTAGCCATTTTTTTTCCTCCTGAATGCCAGCCGCTGGCTCCCAGGGACCTGCTAGGTGAGCTTGGGAAGATGACACAGGTGAAACACTGGGGCTTTGCACCAAAACAACCCTCTCCTTTGTAACCACTACTCTTCTCATGCCTGGCTGGTGTTAATCATTACCCATGTAGCCACACTCAGACTAAAAAGGACACATTGAGAAGGGAGGAATGAGGAAAATGTATAAAAGGTTCTTTCTCCTTCTCCTGCCCCCCTTTTCCTATCAACAAACTTTGTTGTATCTTTAGGAATAATGTGTCTTTTTGGGCACACTGCGGTTTTGTGTTGATGTGAATTACTTTGTTGCTTTTAAGTCTGTGAGAACTGTCTGTGACAGTCATCGCCAATGTCAACCACAACTTGCAGGGTGAAGAATGTGGATCAATGTTTGCGACAGAAGCAGGTGCATGAATACTGTTGAAAGGAATTCCTTTTTGAGCTTTGTAGAAATAGTAAAAGAATCTATTTGTGAAATCTACAGTGACCTTAGGTATTAATTGGATGTCAACAACAAGTTTGCGTCAACAAACGTCAAACACTTTATTACTTTACCTTGTAGGACATGACATTGGGTGAAGCCAAGTCTGATGTCTAGTTCTTGTTGATTAGGATTGTTTTGACTGGTAACTCAGGATTGGTATCAAAAAATATGTGTTTACCTTTCAGGAAGTCAAAATAATAGCTGTGCCACAAAATTGACTTGGCAGGCCAAATCAGACACACTGTTGGAGGACATGTTCACCTGATTTCTCTACCTGACTGTACTTCTAGCTGTACTGGGGTAAGTCTTACTCCAGTCAGTATTATCAGTTAAGATTGTCTTTATGTTCTGTTGGTCTTGTTGGTCTCTTAATCATAGATATTTGGCAACCTATATAGAGGAAACGCATGATTTCCTGCATCTTGCTTTGGAAACTGGTTATTATGTGAAAATAATATTATGAAACGGTGTGGCGAAGGTATGCAACAAATATAAGAAGTATCAAATTCTCTAGTTCTCTTTGTTTCAACAAAATCTGTAAAAAAGTACAACAAAATGCAGCAACCCATCTGTGATCTTCAATTTTGACAGTATTGTGCACTTGTCTCCCTTTTCCTTTTTCCTACACATGTATTTTTAGTGGTTCCATTCTACCAAAATTCAAATGCCTTCATTAAAACCACAACAGAGCAAGGAAGACAGTCAAAGGAGGGAGTTCTTGATACTGTGCTCCAATCCTCTTCTCGTCATCTCTCCATCTAAAGACCCTGCAAGCATGTGTGACTGTGTGTGTGCGTGTATGTGGACTGATGAGTACATGTAAGGCCCAGGGTCTTCAAAGGACCCCTCCTCCCTTGTATGCGTCGGGGTCCTCATCAAAGGGCTGTCCTCACCCTGCCTGCCTGGAAGCTCTTTTCTGACAAGAGTCCTGGGTCATCAAAGGGGGACAGCTCTGAGGGGATGACGGCGGGTGATAGCAGCCTAGACGAGGGCAGGGGACACCCGCCTTGAAGAGGGGGACTGGTGACAAACAGACCGGCGCGTGGGTGGGCCAGGGGTTGTAGTTCAGTTTGCTGACCTTTTAAGTGACAGCAACACAAGCTGTTTCCCTGACAAGCTCTTCCTTTGCTCTGTCAAATGAGCAACATTCATGGCACCTGATCTTACGAGATCTACTGCCTGCTTGCTCCGATAACATGAACTTTATGACATTAAGTTGAAGTCTGGTTCATGTTTTCATGCAGGCAGGTCTTGAATGGTATCTCTGTGCTGAGAAAACACTGTCAGTAAAACACTGGCAGTCGGTGGCTGATTACAATCTTTCAGATGTGATTGATATATTCACAATATGATGCTACAAAGTCCAAATAAGCAGTTGACTGAACTCTACAAGACCAATAGAATAACTGATAACTTATTTACAAACATGTTTGCTGACAAACAAAATAATTGTCATCATATTATTACTAGAAAGTGGGTGTCAGTTTTGTGCATAAGTAGTGTATAGATTGCTAAGAAACATTTACAAATGTAGTTCTTAGAATGAGTTATTTCTAAGATGAATTAGAGAAGGTTAGCACTGTTGCCTCACAGCAAGAAGGTCGTGGGTTCGCAACCTGGCCTTTCTGTTTGGAGTTTGGATGTTCTCCCTGTGGTTGTGTGGGTTTTCTCCAGGTACTCCGGTTTCCTCCCACAGTCCAAAAACACGTATGTCAGGTTGATTGGTGACTCTAAATTGCTCATAGGAGTGAGTGTGAGTGTGTGAGGTTGTTTGTCTCTATGTGGCCCTGTGATGGACTGGTGACCTGTCCAGGGTGTACCCCTGCATTCCACCCAAAGAGAGCTGGGATAGGCTCCAGCAGATCCCTGTGACCCTGGTTAAGGAATAAGCGGGTATAGAAAATGAATGGATGGATGGATGAATTAGAGAAGTTCCTTATTTTTAAAATCATACTGGACATTAATTTTAATTTCTAGTAGCCGCACTCTTGTCCATTAATTTTTCACTTGGAGTCATGTTATACCAATTTAGCAACCACTAATTCAAGAAAGTATTCACAGAAATATAAATAAAAGAGTTTTCTACTTTTGCTTCCACTGTATGCATTTTGGACAGTGCCAAGTACCCACATAGATGGAGCAAAACTCAGTAAAAGGACTTAGCTTCTAAGGTTCATGTTCATGTAGAAAACACACTCCCCAGAATATGCTTCAAACTGGCCTTTAAAATCCACATTTAAGGCTACTTTTCAAGGTGTGTCTGTTTAATATTTTAATATCATCACCAGTGTTTGGTTAAAAAAGCAGGAACTTCTCCTTGCAGCAGCCAGCAATGAAAAATACATATTCTCCAAGAAACCAATTTAACACCTTTATGATTGTTCAGGCGAGTGGGATCAATGCCTGGATCAATCGCTTAGCCCATAGCTTTTGTTCAAAACCACTGGCTGAGATTAATGGGATTTTCCAGAGAGAGCGGTAGGAAAAGAAAGGGAGTGTGGGTGAGTGGGGGAACGAAAGTGCCAGACGGGGAATGAGAGAATGAGAAAAGACTTGGGGGAAATTGAGAAAATAAAACACTGTGATTAAGAGCAGATATTCCTTCAATTTCTAGGCAAATGTAAATTAATTGGAAATAGAGCATTCAGACGCTCGCTGACAAAAGTAATGTTTATTCATAGCCCCCTGCTAAGAGTGGAGCAATTATCCTGGTGTGTTGAGTCAAAACAGGCCAACGTAGTAGAATCTTTTCCCCCCTTTCTTGTGGCCGCGTTTTGGTCTAGTGCCACGAGCATTGTTAAGCTTCGTACGGTACGGCGGGCTTTAACGAGAGTACACAGCTGGATCTGATTTTAATAAGTAGTTCCATTTTTGATGTGGCCTAATGAACAGATTAATGGAATCTCCTTCTGTGGAGCCTTAATGAATGGAGAGAATGTGTTATTTATTTATTTATTTTTTTCAATGCAGGGGGGAGTGCACACACAGACCATGAGTCTATCTGCCTCAAACAACATGTACATAAACAATAGCTGTGCTTCTATCTTTTCGTCTCTCTCTGCTGGACAAGAATCAATGCTGTCTCGAAGTACTACAGGTGAGGTTTGAAGCTGACATCAATGCTCATGCGTCTCTAGCAGCCGTCCTTTGGTGCAGTCCTGTCTTGGCATCTGTTCGCCTTGAGCCAAACAGGCCCTGTATTCACCTGGGAACAGGCATTAATTCACCTAGAACAGGGCCTGTTGTTCTCAGAATGTTGCGAACACTTAATTATGTTGTGCTTGAATAATGTAGCTCATTTTTAGTATAGTTTTTGTAATTTAATTGAAAAGAAGCTCAGTGTGGGGTTCCACCACCAACAATATGATTTTGTTCAACTAATTGGTCATCGATGTATGAAAAACCACGGAGTAGTTGGTACTTTTCCTCTTTGAAGCACATGCAACCCTTTTTGTTCGAGAAAAAAATCTTACTAATAGCCTATTTTCATTACCCTTCCCTTAACAAGACCAAACTACAAGGGAGTTAAATTGTCCTTAAAAAATCACAAATATCACTGAACATCATGAGCCAATGTCTTGTTTCACATCAAATTAAACAGCTAATGCTTCCAAATGCAATTTGTTTTTGGTAGCCCCGGCATTACAAAAGCCAGAAATAGCATCCATGACAAAAAAACTTAGTGACCCTAGGGTGTTCCAGATATGTGATCTGGTGAGTGGGGAGAGGTGGGCGTTGGGTGTTCATGCTCCTGCTGATGAGAATAAAAACCATCGTCCCTTCCTGAGTTCCTCACCCCTTCACCTATTTCCAAACTAGCTCTTGTTTACCATGGCATACAGTCCATTTGGGCCTCAGTCCTACAGCAGGCAGGGTGATAAGAATGCTGGGAAAATAAACAGGTGGCAGGTGGCACTGCTAGTTGAGAAAAGAGGTCTGCTTGCTAAAGAGAGGAATGATAATACTGGTGATAATAACAGACCTCAGTAAAGCTAGCTAGCATTTAAGTATGCTGAAGTATAAAGCAATGAAAAGCTGCTATTTACTACTCATACACACACACACACACACACACACACACTGTGAATCAACATGATCAGCCAATAATCAGAAATCTCAAGGAAACTGAAGTGACAGTAAGCACTGTCGAAACATGAACTTCTCATTTTCCTACACGTGATTTTATTTCATTAATCAATTAACTCCAATGTTGTTTTAATGGCAAATGAAAGCCAATAAAAGCTTTCCTGTTGACTTTTGGACAGTAATTACTGTACATCTGCAGCTGATTTAAAACTTAATTCACAGCATCATATTTTCATGCAAAGGTAGTTGCACAAAAACATGGGAGTACAATAGGTCATTAAAATTAAAAAAAATTTTAAAAAAAACTTCAACAGATTATTAGACTAACATTAAGAAGAAGCTATTAATTCAATTTGCTTAGTAGTATAAATCACCCAGATTGATCCTAGGGTAATATAAACCTAATATGTTTCGAGAAAAAAAAATTCTCTGTAAAAAAACAAAAACAAAACAATAAGCTAGCAGACATATTGCTGTACACACAGTTTGATACCACTCACTGTGATTTGTACTATCAATGTAAACTATGTATCTATGCATGTCATACTTATATGTATACCACAGCATGTATGTTCATGAACATTTCATGTCACTGACACCTGTCTGTTGGTTGCATGTATCTCTAATCCAACATATCAGGTAGTGGAGAATGCCTGTGGGTTCATGTCCGACTGAGCACACAGAAACTCTAGACTGTTATTATGTCCCTAAACAGCCATAGAGATGCCACAGGCCATCTGTGAGCTCAGAAAATATCACTGTTGTCACCAGAAGGCCTTGTGTCTGAAGAAAAGTTTGTTTAACTTTGTGAAAATAATACTTATTTTGACCTTTGCAATCATATATTATACTCCATTTCATGAGCTCACTTTAGAAACAGCTACATGTACTAGAAATTCATTTAGCAATATGTCAAGCATAGTACGGCAAATGCTTTAACAACATGTTTACTCAGGGTACTGCGGAGCATGTTAAATGTTAAGGTTATTTGTACTTTTACTGTATTTTAGGACACAGTGCTGATGTTAGACTGCGGCTGCGGTAATATTGTATTTTATAAAGAAGCAGACTGGTGTAGGGCCTGCAATAGGTCAGAAAACAAAGACAAGATAAAAGCTACACGTAAAACATGAGAAATGCTGTAAATCAGGGGTAAACAAGTGAATAATATAAATGGCCAAGCAAGACATGACACCTAACACCAGTTGTCTTTCAACCGACACCTGGTCATATGACTTCTAAAGTATGTAAGTGCAACTGAATCTATAATTACAGACTAAGAATAACACCAGGACTTGATTATTCAATGCCACATACATTCAAATATACCAAAACATTTTATTATTCATAACATTACCTCTGGGACATATGAGAACAGGGACCTATTGTCCCCATACACTGATTTTTAGCGTTTTGGCATTGTAAGATGACACAAATAATATTTGAAACTCAACAGTAGAAATCTTTAGGGATCCCATTTAACCAAAATGTGTGGTACACTGTATGTCAGTGTTCTGGCTTGATGCCTTTGACTAAACCACAAGTCATCTGGCTTTTCTCTAGCAGTTTCTTATATGGTTACGATGCCATTCTTCATTTTATGAGGATTTTTCAAATAGAATTTGTCTTCTCAGCAGGGACCAGGAGGATGTCCTTTAATGGTTTGTGTAGTAACTAATAACTCAATCAAGTGCATTATTGTAACATTATGTGACACATTGCGTGGACTTATTTCATTACATGACATTTTGCTGTTGTGTAGCAAACATGTTTCTGATAACAAATTCAAATGTAGTCAAAGAAAGTCTGTTTTCCCTAATTAAGTTTTAAACTGTTTCTACTAGAACCTCTTCTTCTTTGAAAAGCATTAAGCAAGGTGTGATGGGTGTGTCAGAGCAGGTGGGCACTCTGTATCGGTGTGAGAACAGAAACTGTCCTGCAAGAGTGAATGAAGGCTGTATTCACAAAGAATACTAGTGTGACACACACTTCGGCACACATTGGAAAGAATGCTATTATGTGTCTACGTGTACGACCATGCGTGCATGTGCCCACATCTGATCAATATTGCCAAGGCACTGACATTGATCAGTTCCCACGGTGACTGCATTAACAGACTCAGGAGGCTGACCTTTGACCCTGAGAACACTCTGCTTTCGATTGGCCATGCTCTTTCTGTCTCCTCATCTTCACATATTCTCATCTGTCTACACAGCCTGACATTCTTCTTTTTTGTCTCAGGCTTGTGGTAGAAAGGGAAAAGAAAAACCCAGCCAATGATTTGAGGATTTGTCATGCCCTCTTTTCCTCCTTGCCTGACCCCACACCCCCCACCCTCATGCCCCCCATCCACTCATCCCATACAGCAACTTTTTGTCTTGCGTCTTGTCGAGACAAGAGGAAACAAGATGTACGGCCAAATAAGCTCTTCCAGCTTTGCCAGGGTCTCACCTCGACACACCAGCAATAAAATAATTATTTTAGTAAAGCAGTATTACAATTTGTGTGCTTAATAAATATGTATATACATATTAAATGATGTTGATGAATCTTGCCACAATAGCAGTCACAGTTAAAAATAAGGGATTATGCCATGTATGGTTAATTTGTTAATTTAGACAAGTAAGTACAAATGTGCACCCACTTCTATGAGAATGAACAAGAAGCTTAGCATTACAGTCATGAGGCAACAAAAACAAAGTATTTCTGTTGGTCTGGTGTTACAGAGGGAAGAATGTCTTGTTTTCTCAAGGTCACTGATGATTGCAACAAACCCTCTTCTCTGTCTGATATCAGCGCAGGGATTTGAGGATGAACCAACCATGCCCAAACTTTCCTATTCCGTTTTTACTTGATGCATAAGCATATGAAAGACAGAAAAATCAATAAGGCAAGAGAACGGACCAGTGAGAGGCCAGACATGAATTTCAATGGATATCTTTTCATGCACGCAATGTTTATTGTTGTCTGCTCTGGCTAGTCTGTTTACTAGATATGAACAGAATCAAAACTTTCAGGTAACACCTAGAATTGTTTTCTTTAAGGCATATTTGAAATGTCAGTAAAGGTTCATCTCAATCATCCATCTGGCAACAGCATCAGAAGGCAGGTGAGTTGAGCTCAACTTTATCCAGAGATTAAATGTGAGGAACTACAGACAAAAATGAAAGAGAATTTATGTGTATTGTTGCCTCATTTCTGATAAAAGTTAATCCATGAGTGCATAGCTTAAAGCCTTTTTTTCTTCTTGAAAGCTGTTGTTTTCATGATACCTCAGACGTTAAGGTACCCACCACAAACACACACTCCCATTCGCTCTCCCTCTCTCTCACACAGACACTCACACACACACACACACACCCACACACACACACACACACACATACACACACATAGGTGAATCTCAGGGCTTAGAGCTAAGAAGCTATCAACTAATTATCAAAAACACAGAGAGGCTCTAATCAATTATTCACATGAACATTAGACCGCTAATACACATGCAGCCCAGGGAATGGCATCTCCCAAAAGTAACCCTTCCTCCTTCTACACTCCAATACACACACATGCACACACACACACTCACATGCACACATACACACACACACACGCAAACACTGCATTTTTACACAGAGATACCCATATAAGTGTTTGACAGTAACATCCATACCTGCATACACACATCTGCTTCCTTCCCGCCACTCCACTTTCTTTACACCCCCTCCTAAAAGGCTGTATAAGGTTCCTGCCTGGGAGGTACTGATCATAGAAATCCTATTGATCCATCAACACCACCTACAAACTCCAAGCACACACACAAAACACCCACCCACAACTTAATCTACCAGGTGATTCCTGGCCATTAAGCCTCAACCATTGGATTTTCATGCTGTCCAATCATTACTTGAGTTAATGCTGCAAATTATCACTCAGTGTGTGTGTGGTGAGTGTAAATGGTAGCTGGAATAAGAAGGCAACAAGGGAAGAATGAACGCACAACTGGGTGTGTGCACAGCAGCAGTGTGTGTGTGTTGGTTGAAAATGTGGTTTCACATTAACTTTATCAAAGGGTCAACTCTGGCATCAGTGAGTGAGAAAGAGAATAAATGTGCATGAACACAGGTTTTGGTGCAACTGAGTGTGTTTCTGTGTGGGTGACTTTCATGGACAGACATTGAGAGATGAACACCATAGTCCCCCATCTCGCTGCCCTGGGGTTAAGACGAAGATAAGAGAAGAAATAGAGGAGACAAAGAAGACAACAGGCTAAAGGCTTTCCCCTTTTGTATTATTCAGTAGAGACAATACTCCTTAACTCTTTCTTCAGCACACACACTTACACACACATATACTGTACAGACATACACACATATGCAGTATACCTTAACACAGCAGAGAAGACGAAAGCTGTTTTAAAATGCAGAGACTGACACAGTGATGCTTTCTGTCTGAGAGGGCGGGAGACACAGATTCCCATTAAGGTTTTATGTGCTGGGGTAGGTGTTTTTTTCTTCTTCTTTTCTTTTCTTTTTTTTTGATGGAGAGGTTTTAAGGGGAGTTAGAGCTGACAGCTGTGAATCCAAATCCAAATGTGGCACAGCTCCAGAGATCACTGGGATCACAGCCTTTGATGCGCAAATTAAATATCTGAATTAACTAATTGAGCATTTCCGGAGTGCTTGTGATATGTAAACAGTAGAAGTACAAGGAGCACAAGGCATTAAAACCGCGATGGCCCAGACCAGATGGAGCCCTGCTTCTCCCTAAAGTGCATTTCCAGGCCTTGTCTGACAGAAAACTGCCACAACTACATCTGTATTAAGAGGAAGATGTCTTTCTATAGCACTGCTGTGGCAGTATAAGGCTTAGCAATGGTGTTGATCATGGGAAGTACAGTGCAACACGTGGTGTAAGAAATATTGGCCTTAGGGAATGTGAGACTGTGGCTTGCCACCTGAAAGCCTTGTGTTTTTTGGTTTTGGTTCAGCATCTCTGGTTCATTTATAGAGGTTTAACGGTGTTGTCAACACCTTTCCCAGCAAGTCCCCTTTCAACATATTTGGTTTATTACTGGTCATTGTTTCAGCTTGGTTGAAAAGCCTCTTTTTATCCCCTCTGAGAGGGCGCAATCCTAAAAGAACGCAATACTGCAATGCCTATTATTAGTGCCATGGCTTTATTTCACATGTATGGAATCATTTATCCATGGCTTGTGCCAGGTTTGCACTTATGGCGTTTTGAGAGAAATGGAGAAAGAGACCAACAGACTGAGAGGTGAGGAAGAGGGAATGATGTGAAAGCAATAACAAGTCTTGGTGTAGTGTGAAAGAAATAAAGAGAGCAAGAGGAAAATTAAAACCAGCCAAGGAAGGAACGCTAAAAGTAGAGATAGGGGACAGGTGCCTTTGTCCTACTTGCCAGCAGAACTAAAGCCATTTTCTCGGCTGGATCATTCTTTGGCATGCAGCCCCATTGAATTTTTTTCACCCGTTGTCACAACACAGTCACAATATCCAGTGTTAGTCCTATGAACTGCATGCATCAGTCACTGCAAATTCAATCACCGCCATTACCAATTGAATATAAATATCCCTCCACTCTTTAAGTGTAAAACTAGCCAGCAAGCTGTTGATCTGCTCTTCTACTGTCTTATCTATTGTCTCTTTGACCTCTGACCCCTTCAAGCTTCCCCACTCCCTGTCCAGAATAGACAAGCTGTAAATAAGCATTAAAAATAGACATTGGGGGGACAACTGTTGACAGCCCAGTGACGAAAGCGGCAGACACAGCCACAACCTCTAGGCAGGATGGATTACATGCAGATAATTGAGGCCACGCAACAGTGGAACATAAGACGCTAAGGGCACTTTTTTTATACTTGTAAAGATAGGCGAAGCATTGAGCTTTGGACTGCAATTGAGGGAACAATTTATTTCCCTGAAGAAGTTTGCCACTCAGTAAACTGTTTTTATCTGTTCATCTGTTTTTACATACAGATTTTGCATTTTAAACCCTTTACCCCTTTATTTTTTTTAATAATCCGTCTTTATATCAGGTAATATAAAACATATGTTTTATGGAGTAGTACTTCTTGAATAAACAATGCTAAATCTCCGGTAAACATGACAACCTGGTCTTGTCTAGGAATCACTGCCCACTTGTCTAGACATTTTAGTAACATATTTAATTTTCAATTCTAGTATTCAAGCTTAGTAATACTGGGCTAATATTATTCTTGCTATTAAATATTATTTGTTTGTCCTGTTCAGCACATACTCATATATAATGCATGAATAAATGTCACTATCGAATATTACGCTTCTTACAACAAAGTAACCGGATTCTCTTTTTGCATGTGTTAGTTCCTTTTGCTTTAGAAACTATGTCTTTTAAGGATGCACACAGGCGTAAAAGAGGAAGATAAATTACCTGACAGGTTTGCATAGTTTTGTGTGGTAAGTTTAGTTTAGAGAAGGAGAGCTGGCATAACGATTCAGCAGCCACACCTCAGCTGCTCTGACCTCTAGGAAACCATATAGCCGTGAGCTATTTAGAAGCAAAATGCCAGCACTTGTGTCGGTATATTTACCACTCATCTGACAACATATTGCCACCCTCTGTCTGCCTGCAGATAACAATACTTTTTACAAGGGTCCTTCCTAATTTGTTCTTCGCTGTTGTGAACTGCCATTTGGATTTTCCGACCTTCTCATGGGAGGCACTTTGGAAAGATTCATGTATAAACTGTAGATTTAACATGGCTCAAAACCATAAACACAGCAGATAGGAGAGGGAAGGGAGAAAGCTGTTTTGTACTCTGGTTGAGTGTGTATATGTTTGCACGCCACTGAGTTGATTTGTTAGCAATCCAACCAACTAAATAAAAGTCCCCATATCCACTTTGTTTACCTCTCATTCCCCTTTGTCTCTCATTCCCGCTTACTCTCTATCTTTCAATCTCTCGCCTTCTCCCTGCTGATTTAACTGACAGTTGCCAACTTGTGAAATGACAACTGTGTTACTTTGGGGCCACTGTGGCTAACAGTACAACCTCGACACCTGTGTCACTGACTTAACAAGCAGCATGACCTGCCAATAAAAAAGGCTTTTACCCTGATCGTCCTCAAACAAGACTTAAACACAGCCTACTCTTTCTTCTGCCGAATGCCCAAAGTGCTCACAAACGCGAATCAAGCTGTGTTAACTTGATTGAAAATGAAAAAAAAAAAAAAACTCCAGGGGAGATGGAGGCATTTTTTTGGGGGGTTGTTTTTATTTGCTATTTCACTGGTAGTGGTTTTAAAAAAGAGGGTGAAAGATGGTTAAAGGAGAAACGCACGTCTCTTCTACAGATTTAGAAAGGTGGTAAAAGCACTTGATCCATGCAACGATGTGCATCTGTCAACAGTTGAATGTCTTGTTAGTGTCCATAATTAAGTGTACTCCCCCTACTTGTTCTCACATAATGAGTGCAAATTTCATTTAAATGTTGAAACAGTAAAAAAAAAAAAAAAATTACTTGAGTGAGGAAGAAGGGGTTCAAGAAAGAGGAAATGTTGTTGAGGACAGTTGAGTCTATCATTGCCTGGAGCTCTGTAAACTTCTACTTCATGACAGCCTTTCATCCCTCATCAAAGCAACAAGTAGATGAGCAGATTTTGTGCATGCTAAAACCACCCAACCCCCGTCAACTCCTTATAACTGCCGCTCCTTTGGGACGGGTGACCTTAAATCTTCTCTTTTAACAAGTTTCCTGTTCTTCCTTCCGGCCTCCTGCGTTCCCCTGAGGTTGGACCAATGGGACCATTCTAGTATTTGAAAAGGCTGTACCTTAAACCTCAGTCTACAACCATCAGGGGATGTGAGGAGGACATTGGAAAATCAGATTTTTGGTAAGATCAGTGATCACCTGCAGTGAAACAGAGCGCATGGCAGATTGTGTTGGGAAATGAAGACTATGGCTATGGCAGTAACAAACAGAATAGATGAATAAATACACCAGACTAGCTTCACACTAAATGATGTCTAAAGTTGCTTGTCATGGTGCATACAACAGAGTTAGGACTTTGTGAGATAGCAGTATCCTTTCGAGACATAGACAGTTTATGTTGAAAACTAAGGGTGTAGTCTCGCCACCTTTGCTAGGGGTCACTTTGTGCATTCTGGTGTGTCACCTGGCTTTCTATGTACAGCACCACCTTCCCCTTTTTTTTCTACCAGCACACTATGACTTTTAAACAAGTTCAATGTTTGACTTTTTCCATTTTGTATTCGTAATGTAAAAAAAAAAAAAAATCAGGAGGTCTGTTTTACAGTATTTATGAAAAAGAGTGTGTGTATAATTTATGAATGAAAAGAGGCCTTTGTGAACCCCTATCACCTCCCTCCTCCTTCACGACCACCCCCACCCCTTCCCTCCCCAAACTCCTGTTCCTACCCAGTACTATACCGATCAAACAGATATTGTTACCACTAAAATAGCAGCTTAAAACACACACACACACACACACACACACACAGAGAAGTAGCCATAAGACCTGCCTGCAGCCTGGGAGAAAGACTGACAGAAGAGGGGAGGGTGAAGAAAACGATGAAAAAAACGAGACATAGAAAAACTCCAAATCAAGAGGATATTCTGTCACGTCTGTACAAAAAAAATTATATGGAGAACAGAGAGAACAGAGTTTGTGTATTTAGGGGGCATAGTACCATATGCGTATTTGTGCATGCATGTGTTGGGAGAGGGGGGTGTGTCATCTGTCACTGGACAATTGCTGGGCTGCGTTGGGTGTTAGTGGGATGGGGGGGGGGCTTAGTGGGGTGGTGGTGCATTCAGCCAGAATGGTGCTGCCCCTCAAATGAAATAATATATCTTTGAAAGCCTATGCCCCACACCAGGCCCTGGGTCCATATATCAAGCCCAAGAGCGCCTGGTGGATCCGCTCCAGGCCCATTAACCTTCCACCTGTTCCCCCCTTGCACCCCAACCCCGCCAACCTACCGGTCCTCTTTTCACCCTCCCATGTTGTCCTTCACCATGCCCCTCTCCTCCTCCTCCTGCTGCCCTTGGTAGCAGCCCCTTGTTCATCTTCCCACCACCAGCTTCTTCTTTTCCTCATTTCGCCTCTATCTGTCCTTCACTGGCTGTCCTTCATTATCTCCTCCTCTGTCTCTTTATGTCACATGCCATCATAAACTCTTTCTCCCTGAAATCTCTCTCTCACTTACTTTAACTCCAACTGTGATGTCTGTCCTCTCTTTCTCTCATGGTCACCAAGTCTTTTCTCACAAAATCATTAATTCTGTCTTTCCTTCTCTCTATGCCACTTTCTTTCAGTCCCATGTCACCATTTTTGCTCTCTCTCTTGATCTCATTCTCCTTCTTTAACTCATTTAAACTCAGTGTCTCCTTTCCTACATCCCTCTTTTGCTCTCCATCCTTTCCTACACCTTCTTTCCTCCCAGCTCATGTAAAGCAAGCATGCTTACAGGGTGTGTGTGTGTGTCGGGGGCTGCAGTGCAGCCTGCAGAATAATTCAAATGCAATGGACCAGGGACATAGTTACAAATCTCTGCCAACAGTGTGAGGCCGCCAACCCCATCATGCTCGCAGTTTGTCAGGATTGGGGTGTCGGGAGGGGAGGTTGTTGCGGGGGGAAACTGTTGACCTCTGTGACAAGAAAGACACTGTAGCCTGAGGCTCTGAATCTCTGTGTGTGTGTGTGTGTGTGTGTGTGTTTGGAGGATGGTATAGAAACACCACTTCCTAGGGTTCACAGATCATGCCTAAAACGCCTTATTAATTTCCACTCAGTTATGAGGTGTGAAAAAAAAACCCAAAAAAACCAAAAAGGTGCAATCAGCGGTCAAAGCAGGACAGAGGCAACACACACATTTGGACACACACACTAACATGTGCACACACTTGGTAACACCTTGAAAATTAAACTGCTCCTGGATAGGTCATGGAAAGGAAAGGTGTGTGTGTTTGAAACTAAAACTAGAAAAAGACCTTCCAGTCTTTTGAACTGTATGGTTAGATTGTATAATTTGAGCAAAGTAAACAAATGAAATATTTATGAATGTATGGGGGGGGGGGTTGAAATTATCAGAGGGTGTTACATTATTCACTCAGGTAAATCTCTCAGAATATTCAGGTGTGTGATGTGAACATCAGTCTCCCTCCAATCCCACCCCAGGGATACTGTGTGATTGACTGACATGCAGCCACATAGAGGAGTCAAATAAACTGGTGTACCGGTCTACCATGTAAAATGCTTATGTTTTTTATGTTGTTGCAAATATCTGTGATTTTTTTTTTTCAAAGTTTTTAAAACTTTTGAAATTTCAGTTTGAGGAATCATAAACAAGTCAAGTGAAAACAAACTGGGACTGGGACACTGCACAGATAAGACATTTCTTGAAACTCTGAAAATGTATTTATATTTTCAATATAACAAAACATCAAGTTACATTCAGCTCAACGAAAAAACATTTTTCAAATGTGACATTTGTTCCACTGAATACAAATGGTGTGAATAGTTTGTGGGGAGGTGTACCAATGTAAACATGTATATTGAGTAAATATCATAATAATATAGTTGGCTATTTGGCTTTAGATGTAAACCCCAGTGAAATGACTGCAGTTGTGTTCCATGTTTTGCACACTTTATCTCATCTTCTTCCTGTGTTCTTGCTCTTCCTTTTTGTATTTTCTTTAACTTTCATCATTCCTTTGTTTTTATCTTCTGTCCTCTAATATCTCCCTGTCCTCCTCCTTCTTCTCTCCTTTCCTTCATTCTCCCTACTTCACCTTTGATTTTTTTTTTCTCTTACCTCTTCTTTGTTATTCCCTCTCCTTTCCTTCCCGCTCCTCCGCTCACTCCACATTCCTCCTCTGCTCGTCTCCTCTCTCATCTCCCCTCTTTGTTTCACCTCTGTTCTACACGCCTGTCCTTTCCTCTCCCCGGCCATCTGTTTATCCAATATGGCTGTCCCATCGCAGCTGGGAGCTTTTCTAGGGAACAAGACTTCTAATACAGTTCCTCCTCAACTTAATGGCCCTCACTTCTGCTTTTGCCATTCCCGTTACATGCAGAGAAACAAAACAGAAAAAAGAAAGAGACAGAAAAGCAGAAAAACCTGTCTGGATCCCCCCAAAAAACTGTCCCTTGATGACTAAAATAAACAGCAAAGCCACATTTCAAAACGTCATGGTTATTTTCCTTCCTGCTCCACTTTTATCATGTGGACGGACTAAATATATGTATAAAGTTACACAGCATTTTACTGAAGACAGATATGAAACGATAATATCCTCTTAAAAATGGACGTCACCTTCAGCATCTAGCAACGTTTAGTTTGGAGTCACATACAATTGCGAATTTGCTGTTAACATTTAGGATTTAGACAAAATAATAGAGATGTCTTATATTCTCTACAAAAACCTTATCCCTTATGGAAATATGATAGATATCTTAGACTGCGCAGATTTATTTGTTGCAACAGCAATTTGATTTTCTGTACCTCATCTATTCTAATGTCCCTGACACAGAGCACATCTTGCAAACATTGTTCCTATTTTATGTATTGGCATGAGTTGTAACTATTTCACAGTCTGTTTAACATGTTGCTGTTTCTGAGAAAATACAAAAAAAAAGAAAAATCAGCAATCTAACACCAGTTTCCAGTTCCAGGGCTGGTTCGGAAACCAGTGCCTAACTTTGAACCAGTTCTTTGCATTTCGACAGCCAAATAACTGGGTCTGGGCCAGCAAAACTGGTGCTAACTTGGCACCAACTCTCTACTGGTCTAGAACAGCTGACATCAGTAGCTGGGTGTGGGGCTATCACAACCAACAAGAGCTGAATCCGAATACGCTATTTGGCAAAGCATAAATAGTGTATCTTTTTATTTTGAGCAAATATTGCTAAAATAATTTGTTTTTGGGATGAAAAAAAGACATGAAATAGTCTGTGTTTTTTTTATTAAATGGTTTGCTGAAGAGGTTTATTATAATGTTTTTGTTTTCCAGTTGGACCTGCAACAAGCGAGTGGGATTTCGTTTGACTTGGGGAAAGAGATTAACCTCTTGCTGTGCTCACTGATCGGTCAGTCTTAGTTTGTGTTGGTGGAAAAAGGGTAAATGTGCCGATTTAAGATATCGGATCACCACTAACTACAGTGTCAGTAGATTACTATGCAATGCCGTTTTTAAGAGGTAAAAATATAGAAGTATAGAAATGCATCAACAATTACACAAACTATGCGGCAAACTAATCTTCATGTCCATGTCATGTCCATGGCTGATTTAATCCAATAAAATAGCTCTTTTCTGGGTGTTGTTCAAAGACATTCTGGAAAATGTAGGAAATCTAAAGTTGTGATCGAAGATGTCATCAGGGTAAGGTTGAATCAGATACAGGAAAAAACTGTATTAAAAAAGTGTATTAATAAAAAAATAACTCCTGGAATGCACAGGACATTAAATAATGAAGATACATGTGGCAATGAGAAGTTGTATTTTCTCATTACTGTAAAATGGCTGAACTGAATACTCTAGACACTTAAAAATCTTTTCTGATGTGGTATTTTCCATTATTTTTTTAGCCTCTGTATGTTGTGTGTTGACAAGGTACACAAAAGTGTTTGCTGTCCCAAAGCCAGACACACATGCTTTTTATTAAAGGGTGTAGAAAGGAAGGGGGGTGCGGTGGCTCTGGTGAAAAGGGAGTAGAGTTAGGAAGGTGAGACATAAACATATGAATCATCAATAGTCCCGATTGCCCTGCTAAATTCTCCTTCCCATTGTGTTTGTGGTGGGAGTCAGGCCAGCCATCCCAATGCTGGAACAATGGAGGAGAGGGCAGCACTGGACCAGCTACAGTATGAGTCACCCACACACACGCAATAGTGCGAATACACACAAAAAACAGTTGCAGTCAAGTAATGTCTACCCTCATGTTCAGCAACACAAACAGGAACATCAGGGGAGGTGTTTTTAAGAGGCCAGTGTTTGTAGATGTTACAAAGAAAGCACACCATTATTTTAACATTAATGTTCTTGTGATCCTTCAAACTCTGATTCTCCTATTTTATATATTACAACTACAGTTTACTTTTTAGATGTTCGTGTCTTTAATACAATAGGCTTGTGTAAAATATGTTGGTTTTTACTGGTTTAGCATACATCTGTATTCAGTGCAATGTTTGTTTGTTGACAATTGGGTTAATTAAACTAAATAAACTAATTTTGAGGGAGAAACATTTTAGAAATCAAGTACATGAGGTCATCGATGCAAATTCCACTCTCAGATAATCTAAAATATGCCATATAATCTAATCTAATCTAATCTAAAATATACCATATATAAACTACATAATCAATTTATGGTGTTCGGTGTATTCATCATTTACTTATTCTGGTTTTGAAATGTTGTGTCTTATCTCCTTAGCTACTTCTGGTTCAGTCAGCTAAATCCAGCATTTTCCACAATAATACATGGATGTCTATACAGATAAGTTAGATAAGTTATAGATAATAGATAATAGATAAGTTAATTTTATATATATTTTTAAATCTAGGAAAACCTGAAAGCACAGCAACCATAGGTCTGTGTTGAAATCTGTTGAGCTCGCTGTTAATAGAAAGAGCATTATCTGATGTCCAACCTTTAGCAACAATCTCTAAAGAATGTTAATTATTTTTTTAATTGGATTGGTCCTTTAAAATGCATAAATCTAGCTAGCACTTGGCCACTAGGATGGGCGGAGGTGTTTGTGGCAGAACAGGATAAGATGGGTGGGGGTTGGGACTGCAAATGCCACTGTAGCACACACTCAAACACTGCGTTATGCTAATGACCTGACAAATGCACAAATTAAATTAGCACTGACATATATTCATATACAAATTACACAATTATAAAACAAATAAGCACAAATCTGAAAATACCTATTGCAGCATATTTTAAAACAGAGCACAAATGCTGAAAAACATACTAAATCTGAACAATGTTATTCTGAAATACACAGCTGTACCCTCTTACCCTCTTTCCTGCAACACACATGCCTACTCAGTAATATAAGATCATAAGAGCCATTCACAAAACATATGTTTTTAACAATGATGATGTAAGGAACTGCCATTTTCCCAATTTTTACAGTGTTCATGTGGAAATTAGTTACAGGTAAAAAAAAAAGTTCAGCCAAGGCTCATTCAACCTCAAAATATGAATAATAATAATAATAAACTCTCAATAAAAACATAAATAGGAGTTGGCTGAAATGCATTAATATGTTGGAAAATAAATATGCAGGGTCTGGCTGATGAACTAATTTTACAGCCAGAATAATCCAAGCGCACAAATTTCAGAAACAAATAAATATAACTAACAAACATAGGCCTGTGCATGAACACAAACATCCACACACACACCTGTCTTCAGCTCACTTGAAAATTTATAAAATAACCACAAGGGATCCTGCTCTCAACCCTGCCAAAACTTTCTCTCAGATCGCTTTTTCACTGATTTCAAAACCAGTGCGCCAGACATGACTTTCTTTAATCACTGTGTTAAACCAATCACATCTGTGGTAAGTTGGCGGCACGAGCCAACCTACCAATTTCTTGAATCCAAGGTGTCTGAAATAAATGTCCCACACTTCATAGCTCATTCCCTAAAAGAAACAAGTGGAGAAATAGGGAAGCAGCATGCCACAGTGGAAAAGAATGGGCAGTGCTCTTAAAAGGTCCTCCTAATGGCTAAATATTTATGAGTCCCGTGACCGAGGCCAACTTATGGAAACTAAATCTTTAAACATGCTTTTTTGGCAGACATCTCACACACCCTCCCAGCTTGGCTCTATTACCAGAGAAATTCTTTTGTTCTTACAGCGCTAATAATAGTGAAAGGGGCTGTGCATTATGTGTGAGCGGTGTCTGTGTCTTAATGTGGGTATGTGTGTGTGTGTGTGTGTGAGATGAAATCGTATTTATAGTTTCATACAGTGCTACACTACTCCTCTGACAAACCTTTAATTCTACTCTGCTTCCTGTCTTTCTGCTCCCTGGCTTGACCTCACATCAGGAAATGTCAAAGGTCAGGTGGAGTTAAAACACGATATCTTTAATTGAACTATCATACCCCTTCTGTAGTAGACCGTTTCATCCTAGGCTTTTTAGAGTACCAAAAGTGTTTTGCATCTGTGATTAATTGTTGAGCACTGGCAATGTTTGTCATGCTGCAGTACAAGCCATTATTATGTATTTATACCAATGAATGACCACGCACACACAAACAGACAAAGTAGACTGATTCATATAAAATGAAGAGGGCATAGGTTGTGTGTGTTCTTCCACATAATTTGGTGTTGAACAGCAGTAGTTTACACATACACACAGCAGAATACGTTTGCACACATACACACTATGGAATACACAGACACACATCATCATCAGTCAAACAGGAGAGCTGATCAGTTTGGCTTGGTAGGTTTTTGTATTTCTCATCTTTCCTCAGCAGTCCAACCAGTAGTTACTATTGACAAATAGTAAACAAGGATGAGAGAACTGTGGGTTGTGTGGGGAAAAATCCCAGCTACCACATTAGTTTTCAATCCCCTCTTGTGCTTTTGATGGCTCTTTCAAATCAGTGCAAGGAGGGTTCAGTTCAATTACCCCCCCTCACATAAGTGAAATAATCCCTTACCTCACCTAAACCAATGACTGTGCAGCAGGATCAGGAGAGGTTTTGGAGGGGGAAGAGGAAGAGGTTTCTCCTGCACTGAGCTCAGGTCATTTTCTACCTTTGTAACAGGCACCCAGCTCAATTACTATTAAGCTCCACTAATATGGGTAGTAATTAGGCAAACATAATGACAGTTCGTTCAGCAGAAAATCAGGGAGTGATAACACAAGTGGGTGAGATAATTGAATTGGGATGAGGGTGTGAGAAACAGAGAGGCTTCACAGTGCAGCAAAAATTATCATTCAAAGTTAATGGGTGAACCACACAATTATTAGCTGTGGCCACACCCTACAATGAGTCTGTGTGTGCGTGTGTGTGTGTGTGTGTGTGTGTGTGAATATGAGTGAGTATTGTGTACCCCAGTTGAATGCAAATACAGCTCTTGAAAATGTCAATAGTGGGGACACGATGCGTGCGAAATGTCAACATGTGTTTTTCAAGGACTCTCGTCTATAATGTAATTGGCCCTGTTTTTAATATTACATTTATTCAATTTGTTATTTTTCTCTTTGCAAACAAAATAATATTAAATATTTGGAGGGATTCTTGCAACAGGCCAGAGCCCATGAATATGCAGCTGAGCCTTTGGCGATGCAGTGTAAAGCAAAACAGAAAAAAGGGTCAGACAACAGGAAGAAAAACAGGTGATGAAGCACAGACTAATCACACACCTTTCATGCAATGTTAACCTTCACTCACAGCAAATAAAGCTGCAAGCGCACGACACACACCAAAAAGTCTCCCTTTGGTTCTGTGATGAATATGTGCTAATAATCATTTTTAGTGAGGCATTTGTGGATTGCTACTATTCAGTTGGGATTAACTGTGATAAACAGTTGGCACAGTTTTTATCAGGCTGAAATGTTTAAGAGACTTGTCAAATTGCATAAACGTAATGATAAACCCTTTAACCTCTTAAACTCCTAACTCATAAGCTTAAAGCTCTTAATTAAAGTGCAACTAAAAGGAAAAATAAATAGATAAGATATTGTGACAGTATCTTCTATATGGATATTTCTGTGGACCGATATGCAAATGGTCAATTCATCACACGCTGTGCCCACTTAGATCTAAGGAATATTTGAAGGCGAGATGGGCGGTATTCAGTTCACATAAAAACCTCTGACTAGGATAGGACCCTGTTAGTATGAAAAGTGCCTGAAGCTTATAGTCAAAGTTTTCACAACCCACAGCCAAAATGTGTCACGCACAGGGTAAATACAGCTGCCTGCTGAATTTTGATCAGGCAGTGGAACAGACAGCTATGAACAAGACCCCCCCTCTCAGCCCTGCGCACTCTGCGTAAGTTTTGATCCATTGTATATAAAAAAGAAAGATTAAAGGTCTGTTCAAGATAAAAGCTCAAACAGATGATGTTCCTGAACTGTGCAAAGTACTGTCAATTATAGATGACAATGTGGTGAAAGATTTACCACAGAAACAAAACGAAGGATAATTTATTAATGCCCTGCAGAGTTACTGCATATAGATCTAAAGCTTAAATAGTATGCTCTCATAATGATGACCAAAACTGTGAATATACAATCTAAAATATAGACAGTTTATCTCACGTTCAAACAAAAGCAAAGCTGTAGATTGACCATGCACACCTACCTTGAGTTCACGGAAGAAGATGCTGCTCCGTGCCCACTCCACGATGGAGAAGAGAGTCTGGTCAGCCATCTTGCACATGAGGCCAAAGGTGTTGAGCTTCTCATGTTTCCCGCGGCTGGCCTGTTCCTGCTGTAGGTAGGCCAGGATCTTGGCCTGAACCTGTGGCTCATCTGGTTCACACTTAAGCAGCTCTACAATCAGGTGGGGGAAGCTGGGCGGCGAACCTGACTGGTAAGCATCTACATAGGCGTAGCCCATGATGGACTCTGGTGAGCTGGTGTACGGGTCTGGGTACTCAGACTTAATTGTGCGTGTGCCTTGGAAGTGTCCGTAGGCCGCCTGGTAGCCCTGCAGGCTGCCAGCATGCGGTGGCATTGCCATGCTGACTGGCGAAGTGACAAATGGGCTGCGGTCGTAGTCTGTGGGGGGCAAGGCAGTGGCATGATGATGGTGGTGATGGTGGTGACTGGTGTGGTGGCCAGTGTGGTGGCTCAGTGGAAGGCCCTTGGAGGCAGCTGAGTGGATGTTCTGGATGGCTGAGGATATGGTGAGGTCGGTGGGCACGGCCTGCATCACCTGACTCATGGCCTCGATCTTCAGGCCATTAGCTCGGATCAGCGCCTTCTTTTGCTGCTTGAGGGCCCGATCACGTTTGTACATTGGGCCAAACTTGTTGCGACCACCACGCATGCGGTCTGCTCGTACAGCTGACAGACCATGGGAAGAGAGGTGTAAAAGGAGACAAGAAAAGAAGACACAGTTAGTTGGGTAGTATATTAAGCTTGACGGTGCTCATGTAAGAATTAATACTCTAAATAAATAAATGTCATAAATCTATCAAGTATGGAAAACAAGAAAGGTTAAAACTATATAACTGAGGGTAGCAGGCTCTAAGATTTGTCTTCTGTATGTACCAAATGTATATGCATACTGACATTTACCAGTTGACTCATAAACCACACAGGTCTAACAGATATGGTCTTTGCTCACTGATCAAAAACGCAAACTTCTATAAATCGCTCTGCTAGATGAGCATAATATAGCTGGGTACCACTCAGGATATACACACCTGAGAAGCTAGACATTAGTATTGACTCACAAAAAAAATTCTCTCTTCAAAATACATGTTTTATTATGCTGTCTGATTATGCAGTATCTAAAAGCTTCAAACTGTCATTGACCGTTAGTAGAAAGTTTTTTCTTTGTAAAACTCCAGAGGCTAAAAAAAGCTGACAATAATAAAATTGGGTTTCTTTTTTTCTGATGAGCCAAACACACCAAAAAATACCCCCTGCCTTCCCCTTGCAGGATCCCGTGGTGAGGTTCACAACGAGCATGCGCCATGTCTATTTCTAATGAACGTGCCGGGTAAGCAGTGGACTGCGATAACGACCATGTGCTATCTGGCCGAATGGGAAAGCTGCTCTGCTGTCTCCCAGTCGGGGGGCACCGGTGTTAATTATTCATACTTAATTACCTCTTACTCGGATGAGGCTTGCCGAGCCCAGTGTGAACTGGGCACTGACGTCTGGGAGATGCAAAAAAACCTCCAATACCAATATTGCAGAATATTATTGTATCCAATAAACTCTTGCCTCCCTCTAAAGTAAAAAAAAAGAAACCCACCTATTTAACAGTATATGTAAATAAATGCACATACATTTGCTCTGATCATACACACTGAACAGTCAGATAACATGGCAAGTCAGTCTGGGTGAATTCCCGCTCATGATGTCTTGACGGATGAATGAAAGAACAGAAGAAGAAAATTGAAGAGGGGGTGTGTAGAGGGCGGGGTGGAGGGTTGGACTTGAAGGGTGAGGAGGGGGAGACACACACAGCTGCCTTGGGAGTGATTTTAATGACCTCCGTCACAAAAATGTGTCTGTCACTGATCTGAGCGAGAGGAGCTCAGACGGGAGACACACACATGCTGACTCTCTCTCATACATTCTTACAGAAAACACACACACACACATATACTGGCTAACACTGAAAGCATCACACACTAGTTCTGATCACAGAGAGAGATGGGAGCAGGCCAGACACTCGGCCAGCTTGGAGAGCCCCGGCAGCTCAAATGGTATGTAATTTATACACACATTCACATGCACACACATAGAGTACTGTACTACCATTTCCCAACATGCTTGAGGTCAACTCCACTGCTCACTCACCCAGGCTCAGGGATTAGCATGACCGTTAAAAAATTGATCAGACATCAAAGAAAAAAAAAAGAAATCAGGAGCCCTGTGAAATGTATCCATTATACATTATTGTAGGGCAACTTTAACTATTAATGATTTCTCCACAACAGCGTAATTAATGAGCTGAGAAACTAATAGTTGGCCCTACTGGGAAAACAAAATTAGGTCCTAACTGCCTTTATGCCTGCTTCGGACACAGGGACCCACATAACATCATGAATATCAGGATTGGGGGGTGTAGGTCTCACCACCACCACACACAGATACAGATACACACGCAGATTCTTTGTCTCTAATTAAAGTGCAAAGTGATTTGCATGCATGTAACACAAATTAATATGAAGAAGGAGAGGAGGGAGAGGACATTGTATGTGTGTGTGTGTTGTGGCAGAAGATGCGTGTGTGTGTTTCTGTGAGGTGAAGAGATGTTAATGAGTTGGATGCTGCAGGGATTCAGTTTACGATGGCAAAGTTATCATATGACTCCACAACTTTGGATTGTAAATATTTTCATGCAAAAAATGTTTTACAAACAATCTAAAAAAAAAAAAAAAAGCTGTAACTGAATTTCCCTTCAAATTTTCTGTTACAAATCTAAACTCAATGGTCGTTCTCTCTGGTCTGTCTTTGTGCTGCCAAAAAAGTGACATTTGATGTTTGTGGTTTGTGGGGCATAAACAAGACACAGTGAATAGTTAGCATGACAGTAACAGCTACCACTGTTTAACAGGCAAACATGAAAGAAAGGCATCCACAGAAATGTAACCATCATCCGCAGAAAATTCCAGAAAACAGCCTTGACTGACAGGAGAGCAGCAAATACACTTAGTTTATGACAAAGACAGGGGCCAGAAAGGTAAAAGAAAATGAATAAGTGACGCAAAACGCCAAAAGTAAGAGAATTATTCCTTTATCATGTTTGAATATATGCAACCTTTATTGTATTAATGCAAAAATGAGCTGCGTAAGGGGATATTGTGGCTTTGCAAAGAGGGTTCGAGGCTAAAGCCAAGCTGAAAGGTTAAAAAACTGATGCTGTCTCCCACTCTGAATTTACCTGACTTAGTGTCTGAGAGCATGATCACATAAACACACACTTCCATAAATTCACAAACTGCCTGACCAAATTCCAGTTCCCTTTCTCTAAAAAACATCCGGTACCCCATGTACCCACAATCTCAAACATGTACGAACACAAACAAGTACACACACACACACACACACTCACACCACATTCTTTATACAAACAGTTTCTCTGCACAGTTCATACACACAGCCATCAGTGCTCATATCCTCTGATTTATGGTTGTTTAATATACAGGAATATTAAGCACGCATAGGTGAGGATCCCTGTCGGCCACCGGCATATTAATGGGTCCCGCAGAGCCTTGCTGACACCCTGTTTGTCATGTCGGGGCCCCAGCCTCTGCTCCGGATGCGCCCCATCCCATGCACACACATGAATACCTATGATACCTATGCATAAGTAATGGGACAGCTCCCTGGCTTCTACTGCTGGCACTGGGTGGCTGATGGAAGACAAATCAGACTGAGAAAGATGGAGACAGGGAGAAAATAAAAAGTGGAGTGAGAAGAAGAGAGATGCAGAGAGGAATACACAAACACTCAGGTGCTGGCACTAATATCTATTATTTTAGCTTCATGGAGCTTTTGTATTTGCGTTAGTTGATAATTAATGATCGACTGACTGCATGCAAGGAATAGGTAAAATAAAAATTGCTGGAAAAATGAACACAGAGGAAACCTGGGTAAGTCTGTTCAGTAATGTGAAAGTGAAAAGTTCGCTAAACGTGAAGGAGAAAAAAAAAGAGATTATCACTTTAAATTAGTATAATGTCTCTTCTGCTGGCTGGTAAGATGCCAAACAAGATGAGATTAAACAAAAACCATGATATATATGGTATTTGGTATCTCAAAACTGCAAAAAAACGAGTCAGCAAAATAATCATTAGGGATGCTGTGTGTGTTAAAATGTTGTAATAATTACTCTTTCTCTACTTGTGACTATTAACTTTGATTTATATGGACCATGTAACTGGTTTTTCTGTGCATAGTACACCAAGTAGTACAAAGTATATTCAGTTCCCAGCCTCACAAATACTACTGTTACGCTCGATTTTACGCTCTAAGATGATACAGAAGTGAAGGAGATATTAGGCAGCTCAGTGAAGCGTATGATCTAAGGCAAGTTCTAGCGAGTATAAAAAGAAAATCATACCAGAGGGAGCTGTTCAGATTCAGCACGCTTCATCAGCTTCAGTGAATGATGTGCTAATGGGTCAAACCTTAATGGGATATGGTGCTTTTTTCTCTGTCTCTCAATGAGTCAACAGTGGCTGAAATGCTACAGTGCATACCAAGAAGCAAGGATTTCTATAGCATATGTGTTTTGTTAAACATGAGTGCATGGCTGCCAGGCTCCGTCATCATTGTGTGTGTGTGTGTGTGTGTGTGTGTGTGTGTGTGTGTGTGTATGTAAGAGAGTGTGTGCGCCTTGTTTCACTTTATTACTGTGTGACATAATAATCGACAAGAATTAACAGTATAATACACTTTTTATAAACAAATAATACTATGAATATATTTTCATGCATGTATTCACGTTATGATAAATAACAAAATAATACGAAATCGTAGGATTAGCTGGATAAACGTGTTGTGCAACGGCAAGGGTTACAAACCTTAACTGTTTTTGTTTTGTTATCAGTTCAAGATAATATGACTGACTGTGTTGGGATAGGGTGATAGACATGTCACAACACTGTTTATGTACTCTGATATGTGCTCGTCTGCCATTTCACCTCGTTTCACTGCCTTCCCTCTAACTACATAGCATACACACAAACAGACTTTACTGCTGCCACCCTCACAGCAAACTTTAAACAGTAAACATTGTCCCATTGGTTGGCAAGCTTCTCAGCAAACAAGATCCTGAACAACACCAGAAAGGCCAAACTCAGACCAAAAAATCTGCACTTTGAGTTACTTTAGAATTTGTCTCACATCTTTTGTCTCACATTTGGTTTCCATTCAGCATCCTGAATTCACATGTTGCTACACGCTGTTGTGTAATGGAATGAAAAGATTGCAATAACAATAACATATGACCCTAAAACTTCTTTTCTCTTTTGCTGGTGTGAAATCACAACTTCTCCCTCTTGCCTGTGGCCTTTTGAACACCTTTTTGGGCATCTCATGAATATATGTATGTATTGGCCAGGGAGAGTTGTATGGGTAGTGTGTGTCTCTGTGTGTGTGTGTGTGTATATGTAGTGAGCGGTGTCAGCCTTCCTGTTTGAGAGGTCTTTACTGGTTGTGGCAGTAGTCACCCACTGGAGTTCTGGCCCCTGACAGAGCGCTGCAGGGCCTGTCTTGCCCCCGAGCTGAAAGCTATGGCCAGCAAAACAAATCAAACACCACCCCCTCCCCACCTATGTCAGCTGGAAAATGACAGGCCGGGACATTCTGCCCAACGGCCATGCACAATTAACAGCAATTAATTACAGCACATGTGGCAGGTAAAGGGAGAAGCCACTGGAAAGATTGTATTTAAGCTGTCTTTATTTTCACCCCTCAGGCTCATATTTCTTTAACATATTACCTTTATTCTGTTGTATGTGACCATTTCAGACACCTACAGATTTTAATTTGAAATAAAATGTAAAACTAAGAAGAATTTTGTTTCAGTATTTCAATAAAATCAGTTGAATAAAGTAATACCTACTCAAATTTTTAAAATAAGTAAAAAATATTTACTGTATGTTTTTATTACAACATTCTGACTTAAGCTCCTGGTTTACAAAATAATAACTTATCTGTAGCTTTTAAAAAATCTGTTTTGAACCTATTGGAAAAATGACCTTCAGGACACTTTATTCGCGCCAGAATTAGTGATTTCACAGTAAAACATGTCAACTAATGCGTGGAAAAATATTAAATATTATCTTTAAAGATTGGAAGAACATTTCTTGCCCTCCTGTCCTGTCACTTCTGGATGACCGTGTTTGAACAAGCTTGTGAGCCATGTTCAAATTAAACAAAAAGGCCTCAAAACGGCTGGCCAAAAGTATCATCATTACCATTCTCCTGCTGCCGCCAAGTTTAATATTTTATCTATTACTCTGTCTGGCAAGTTTAAGTGCACAGCAGCTACCAGATACCCCCTAACTCCCCCTGACCCCATCTCAAATACTAATGCAATGCTGGATTCTAATTCTTTGGTAGACATGAAAGGTTTAACCTCGCAAGATATGCATTCTGGAGAATAGAAATTACTGATATGTTCATTGTTAAATGATTAAATATCATTTTCTTCTTTCACACAAGCAATCAATTTGTCAGAGCAAGTATTCACCTTTTCTAATGGTAGAAATCTCAGTTTAGCAGGAAACCTATTCTCATGCAAATTGAACATGGAAGAGTATTTTCACTCTGAGTTTCCAAAAAGGTTAACGTGCTATGATTAACGGTGTTCAGTTGGGAATTAATGAAAAAAGACATGTGGCATTTCATTAGAACTTTGGTACAAGATTTTAAAACACCTCTGTGGAGGTCCAGAAGCAGCCAACCTCCAATTTTAGCTGCTCCATGTTATAATTTTTTCCTCTCTAACAGTAATTGCAAGCAGGCATCATATCTTGAAAAATATATGATGCAGCACAGAATGCAAAAACACTGCCTTGATCTGCTTTTCCACTCCTGTGGATATGTACTGTAACTTCTAGATCAGAGAAGTTTCTATGAATTCCCAGAATAGTCAAAATCTGTGGAAAACTCTTCAGGAAAAAGCAGCACTGTATGTAAAAAGATAAGATATAAGATAAGAGATAAGATATACATATTTAAAATATTTCTAGAGACAGCCTGGAAGCTGAGTAGTGAATTCGTTGGCTTAGATTGCATCTTGGTACTGGTAGTGGTGAAATGTAAGTATGTTTACTTAAGTGTTGCACTTAATTAAATATTGGATATTACTTCAGTAGTCCATGTTCAGTACTAACAGCTGTCATCTGATCTGTGGGAGGTCCGTGATCAAGACATTGAAATACCAATGACCATTCCATTATAATCACTGGTTGTTAACACGTAAACCTTTTCTCCCTTTTGCAACAATGTTGTCTTATTTATCTATGTTGAAGAATCCAAACATTTTGACAATTCCACATTATATCTTGCACAATTTTAAACATCTCTGTGGGTTATACCCCCCATGTTTAAGAAACACAGCAAAATTTGTGAAGTTATTCTGACCTAAGTCAAACACACCTGAGCTGCAAAAATGTAAACATGTTGCTGTACCTTCTAGCTTCATGCCGACAGTGAGGCACTTTTGGAAGCGGCAGTATGGGCAGCGCTTCCTCTGGGTCTTGTCAATCTGGCAGCTCTGGTTCTCTATACATGTGTAGCGCTTGTTGTTCTGGACGGTGCGTTTGAAGAAGCCCTGCAGAGAGAACCAATTAAGACGTCAACCCGCTTGACCCCTGCAATGCAATGGTAATTGGCCCATTCACACACAAAGACAGATGGAGAGGGACAGGCCTAATGGACACACAAACACACACACACACAGAGCGTAGCTTTGAAAGCTATACGCTAATTGATGCTGTAATACTTAATGATCACACACATGCCAACTATAGAGCAGAGCAAGAATACATACTTCTAACAAGTTAAACAAGCTGAGAATTCTTGAATAAGTCACAAAGAAATGATTTCCGAACTAAATAAAATTATATGATACCTTAATTTTCTCAGCTTTAAAAAAAGTTAAATATCAATTCTCTATATATGTTTTCACTTACTGTTTTCACTGTAAACTACTTTATAAGGACATACAATTTAATTTGGATTCTGTCAAAATTACTTTTACAATTTTCAGTATTTTTTATCCACATAAAAGGTCAAAAACTTACTGGCATGGCATCTTTTCAACTCTTCACTTAATTATTGAAAAATATGAGCAAAGGAAAAATCCAATAAATTATATCCATAATTCACAGTTCCGGGATTACAGACATTCATACCTGCAATGTGGACTTAATTATTGGCAGCAGCAGCAGTGAAAAATCAAACGAAGGGAAGATGATATTAATGTATTCCAGATCTATAACCTAGGAGGAGAATCCTTAAACCTGGTCTTTAAAAACGTGCTGCTGTCAATATCTCACCAAACACAAATTTAATTGACAATCTGCATTGCTTGATTCATCCCAAAAAAAAAAAAAAAAAAAAAAAGGAGTGCACCCGGTTTTGGATTATCGACTTCTCTGTGCTAAAAAAAATCCATGCATCAGAGAGAACTCTCTCTCTCCAATTTTTCATTTAGGACACATCGTGTGCTATAAATACCTGAAACAACCTGGACTTTAACATGAAAAAACACACAGTGTCACTTCTGCAGATTGAGCGGACAGCAACTCACTGAACGGCTCACATTTGACCCTATAGGTCAAACCAACAAAAGGCACTCGTCAAGGCTCATTTGTATGCATAAAAGGTTTGCTGACAGTCATTTTCTTCTGTTTCTGTTTCATGACAAATAGTAAAAAAGTAATTTTAACCTAAAAAGTGTCAGAAATTAACATAAATTAAAATCATACTAATCTGAAATTGTTTGCTGTAAACTAGCTCCAAGGCATTCACACAAACTGTCTAAGTTAAATTTGACAAATGAGGAACCGAGTATTCCTGACCTTGGGATGCCATCTTAAAATTGCACTCTCTCTGCACAAAAACAGCAACAAGGAAACAGCTTTTACAACATGTCAATACTGACACAAGTCCAACAAAGAAGCGGGAAAAATATACCTCGCATAACTATCTCCTCTCCCTGCGTTACTTGCTTTAATATGTCTTCGGTTTAATGTTTTCTGTTTAAAGAATAGGCCTACAGTCTTTTCCCTGGTATTTTCATGTAACTTGTGTAGATATTAAATATATTGTGTATATTGTTTACTATAGCTCTGATCCTTAACATCCTTGTAGTCGCTTGTGTCCTCAGTATTTTTAGTATCAATGGAATACCTTGCAGTTTCATTTTGTTGTTATTCCACCACGTATGGTGTGATTCTATCATTACTGTATGTGCCATTCATGAACAAACACTGTGTGTGTATGAATAAAGAGGGATATGTGTGTGTGTGTATATATGTGAAGTGCATGTGTGCGTGTGTGTCTCCGTATGTATTCGGGGAGGTGGCAGGATTATGACTGAGTTACTTGTGTGTCTCTCTTTATGCGCATGTGTGTGTTCCTCAGCCCAAACCTGGCAACCAAATCTGACCCTCATAACAAATGGGTCCCGTTCAAAAAGTGCATTTTGGGGGTGAACAGGCATACGGAGGGGAGGGGTAGACTGAGAGGGTGCAAAAAGGGGGTAGAGGGTCACTACACATAAAGGAGGATTCCAAAGAAAATTATCTTATTCTAAAACGACACATCGCAACATCAGGAAATATCACACTAACTCTGGCAGCACATAGGAAAAACTGACTTATTTTAATAGAAAACTAAGGGTAATATTTAGCAACTCTGTTTTTTTTTTTTTCTTTTCCTGTTTTCACACAGCAATGGCCACAGAGGAGCCTTCATTACACTGGAGATGGATTGTACTGCCTGACTGATAGTGGATATTTAATGCCAATATTAGCCTTTAACATGTCAACAAACTGCTACGTCAGTTCAGCCCTGATGATCATACTTTTACTGAACGAACTGCCTGCATTTTAGAGCTAATCGATGGCAAGCTTCAGGTAATTATCAATAATATTAATGTTTCAACAAGGATACGCAGCACTTTATAAGGGACTTCTTCATCTACATCCAGCATGCGCACAAACACACACACGCAGACACCAGAGTACGTGTTTGTGGGTTGACTCTGCAACACAAGCTTGTGCTGAGGCTGAAAAGCAGCAGAGATGCCACTGACGTCTCCCCTCAAGCAAATGCTTAGCATCTCAAGGTCATAATTTGGGATAAAATCTATAACATCTGCTTTGAATAATGACCACATAGGCAAGATATGTGTGCTGCCACATCAATACTGCGAGCTGCAATTTTACACTGAATAGTGTTAACACAGAGACATTTGTCTTAGCTTAATTTTGTGCTGACAGCTTTACTGGACTGAGAAAAAAAAACTTGGGTGATGCCTATTAGCTCAGTGTTGAGGACAACAGTAGAAATACACAGAAAGGGACAATTAGGTTGTTGATAGAGCTCAGATTAATAGCAGAAACAGTTTGCTTTGCAGTAACCTCATTATTAACCCGTGTAAGAAAGCCCAGACAATGTTGCTGCGCTCTTAATGGACTTGTGATGAGAGTTTTAGACAGTAGGACCCAGGTTTGTACAAACAGATTCATTATTATCGTGTACTTTGCTTCCTGTGTTAAATCAACCTCCTCCCCTGCCTCCGGTGTTTAGTGGTTGCAAAAAAACCAACCCCTTCACAAAATCCTCACTCACGCAGGAAAAGTTTGTTAGATCAACTGTCATAACAAATATCTGACCCCTCGGCCTCATTACCGTTGCTTTTCCTGTAATGTTAATGATGAGGAACTGAACCTTTACTTTATATTACACTTGTTACAAGTCGCTCTGAAAAGAATGCTTGGTATGAAAAAATGACACTGAACAAAATGCAACTCCACATATAAAATACTGAGGTTAAGACACTGAAATGTTGTTGTATTGTTATATGTGGAACGCATTTAAAAACTGTAGAATGCAAACATGACTGTAACTGCAATAAGAAAAGATAATGTAAATAGAAATACAAGAAGTACATTTACTCTTTCCAGCTTTACTACTGAATACTGCAAACACATTTACAAGTGATAACTATGCAATCAAACCACTGTCACACCACTGTAAACTGAATACTGACAGACTTTGATGCATTACAGGAACCCCATAATAAGACCATAATACCATTACTTAGGCAGCTACAAATAACTGAGACCTCAGTGTCAAGACAATTTTAGACACTAGGAATATTTTACATATCGAAACGGGCAGGTCACCATAAACACACAATGCCACTGACACACACGAAGTCACTATATTTTTTGGAATAGTGCGGTGTTTTACTATTTGGGGGATTAAGGCACTAACCTTGCAGCTCTCGCAGGTCAGGAGTCCGTAGTGATACCCTGAAACCTTGTCTCCGCACACGGGACACATCTCGTCCAGGTCTTCGTCATAAGAGTAGTCCATCATCTTTAACTGGGGGGCTGCAGAGGAGACACGGACACACAGAGAAAGGGTAGTTTAGGTGCTGGACAATCTCCTTTCCAAAAGCTTACTTTCATCCATCAAGGTGGACCACGGGGGGGATCTCGCGGCGCAAGTTCACTGGGTTTTTCCTAAAGTTCGGTTGGACTTTAACAGGTTTAATTTGAGGAGTTGGAGGGCGACGCATTTCCAACTTTGGAACGACTTATTTCTCCTTGTTGCCACCTTCTCTTCTACCCACGTTACAGACAGGAGCCAAAGAATCATTAAAAAAAAAAAAAAGGCGCATGAAGCTGCAGCTCATAAATATGCATGCGTCTAAGTCGTGAAACCGCTGGGGGAAATGGAGACATATTAGAGTTAAGGATTGGAGGAGAAAATGTTGCCGCCCACAGACAAATGAAGACACAGAGAAGCCGTTATCACTGCGGGCCAGGGGCAAAACATCCAAAACCAAGTTGAACCGACGTCATTTTTCCTTTCGAAGAATCACCAGCAATGATACAGGCCAACAAGCAGCAGTTTCCTTTGTGCTTTATAGCAGTTTATATGACTTTCCGAGTGCGCATGAAATAAAAATCAATTTTACAAGTCATCAATTTAATATAACAGCATAATGCAGTTTAACTACTATCCGTTCAGAATAAAGAGCAAATGAAAAAGTTAATTTTACAAACGCTGCGATTTAAAATAGATTTAGAAATGAGAAAAATCTTTATATAAGCTATCCCCCCCCCCCCCCACACTTCTTCTTGTATTAAGGTTAAACTAAGCCACTATAGTAATGCATGGTATGTGTTGTAGCCCCTTTTGCTTTGTAAGAAAACCCTCCATTGATAAGGCGATGTACAAGCAAACAGCCAAGCTTTGACATTTACAGAAGTTACAAAAGCATTTATGGTTCTAATCATAAAAAGCATCCAAGATCAAACAGGAAAACCTCAGTGGATGTGGCTGTAAAAGTGGAAATATTTTGTCAACTACACGCCTTCCAAGGCCTTCACATACATCACTGCTCTATTTCAAAATCCACTCATCTGCTCACTCAGACCTTTTAATTAGACATGATTTCTGGTTTGTTAACGCGTTGCCCTGCTGGGATCCGCGCTACATATTCCAGCTGAAGCAACAAGTTCCACTCAGCTGCCGGTTTCTTTCTTTCTTTTTCCAGAGAAGCTCAAAGCAAAGTCCGTCTCCGAACTTTGTTCTCCTTTAAAGCGCACAACGTAGAAGACTTTAGAGCCTGTTAAATGACGGACTACAGCTGCAGATTTAGAAACATGTTAATAAAGATAAATCGGGGCATTGGGTGCAGTTATGAAATGGAAGAGGCAGAAAGTGTCCAGCAGTTGGAAAGGCTCCTAACGCCACAAATAAAAACTATTTTCGGGAAAAGTTTATTTTTCAGGGATTTTGTCAAATATTTTCTCCCTTAAAATTGTACAGTCTCTATTTTGCTGCTCTATACTTAGATCAAAAACCACTGGCTCACATATAAAGAATTTAAAACAGAAGAGCTGGGTTATACTCGTATTGGAAAAAGATGAACATCCCCCTTTCTGCTTACATTTTTTATTTATTTTTTCATTTTATTTTTACAGAAATTAGATTTTAGCTGAACTCTCCAGCATCCCTGCTTCAAAGACAGTAGGAGGTGTGTGCATGCGGTGTGTGTGTGTGTGCAGTTTACATTGCTTTAGAAGATGCAGAAACACACCGGTCAGCGCCGGGCTCTCACCTGCTGGCTCTCACTGCGACGCCACTTGCTCATGCAGTTTCCAGAAAGCGACAGCATTTGTCAAAAAAAAACAACAAAAAAAACGCTGATGATTCCAAGAGAAATCCTCTTTTACTAAACGCAGATAAGGGCCTCGCTAACAAGGCACTCCTGGTCTTATGAGGACACGTTATCTGCGTCCCATAAACCAAGACCGGGCTAATTGATTGTCCGTTTATGGTGAGGAATGACACGAGGGGAATGTGGGGGGTACTGAGTTAATTTTGACAGAAGAGTCAGTCTGTCTACATTTTTTTTTTTTTTTTTTGCTGATTTACTTTGTATAAACACATGACGAGAACGGGGAAGTTTAATGGGAAAATGTAAAAGTGCACTTTTTTTTCCTCCAAAATAAGAGCCGCACATTTTTTAAATCAAAAACAAATCATGAAATATTTTCTCCTATTTAAAAAGCTTAAACAGTCCTGACTTAAATGTTTGGCACCATTAGAAAAACACGAAACACTGTCAAATAATAATAATACATACATCATATATACATCATAAGAGCGATATTTTATGCCCCCTTTAAATTTACTTTAACCTGATTTTCAAATCGCACTCGTCAATAATTTGACAAATTACCAAAGCAAAAAAAATATATATATATGTTAACAATATAAAATATTATCAGTTCGGATTGGTTTGTCACACAGTTGTGATGATTTTATAATGTCTCTAAAGTACAATTTGGATCTGAATCATTAGACTTAACAGACGAAAGTTCAATAGCCCGGGGACAAAGATTTTAGCACGGGGCACGTCACTAAATCAAACCTGTAGAATGAAGCTCTGCAGTGTTTTTTCTCTTTTTGACAACTGACAACAACACTCTCCCTCACCTGGTCTTTGCATACAGACAAAACCATGAGTTAGTTCTGCATGTTAGTTACATTGATGAGACGAAATCAAGTGGTTCATTAGAAAACTATATAAGTGACAATAAACACAGAGCTTTTCTGCTCTGCCTGAAGTTTTACGCCCCAGGCGGCTGAGCACGCTCACCACTAGTGACAGCTGGGTGTAATTATTGTTTGATCATGGGTCAAACATTAAAAACGTGAGTCCAGGTCGGATCGGTATATCTAGTACTTAATTACTGTAAAAGAGTAAAGATTTTAGAGAAATGAGTAGAATCGTATTATAGGACCAGAATGAACATATTTCATTAAAAAAATCAGTATATTTAAGAGCGAACCGTCTAATAATTTAACACGTCCATTATACTGTAACAGCCTATGTTGACAGTGACCAGCTCCTGACTTACATTATCTGTCAAATGTATTGATATAGGTGTGAAGTTTTGGCAAAATTGAGGTACGCACTGAGGCGATCCAGTCTGCGAGCTAAAGTCTGTGAAGTTCATGAGAATCTAGTTGTTTGATGAGATTCAAATGAATGATAGTTCTTACCTTGCATGTTTCTTGGCATGTGCCCCTGTTCCCCATACGATCGAGAGAGTCCCAGGGATTCAGTCTCGACTTTGGGCAGCATGTCAGCGCTGCCGGCCTGAGCTGGAGACTCCGCACCGCTCGGCGGGACACCTGGACGTGAGAAGCAGACGTTCCCAAAAACACCTGAAAGTGACCCAGATGTTTGTTTGTTTGTTTTTTTGTCTAGCTGTCTGTTTCTAACTTTCTCTGTCTGTCTTCCAATTATCGGACCATGCTCTGAATATAGAACCTGATTCGAGAGATTGAGTATCTTCAAACGACTGGATTGCACTGCCCGTGTGTGTCTGCTCCGAATCAACGCCACTAACTTAATTTGCACGAATTAAATTAGCTCGCAAACCCGCAATAACAAAGAAGAACACAAGCGAGTGATTCCTTCGATACTAATTAAGGAGCAGTGGCGCGCTGAGTTAGGCAGTCTATTACTCAAACGAGAAAACTGCACAGCGTCCGGAATAGAAGACGATGGTAAGTTTCCCTGTTGCTTTTCCAAATGTCTTTTAGCGCGTTACCCATTAAAATGGGACTGTCAGTGTAACTTTCAGCCTTTTGCAGACGAGTACGCGCTGCCGGGGCCGCTCTCTCGTGTGCGTAAACTCGGATTTGGTGTGTCGGTCGGACTGTCTGGAGATGTGGAGACCTCTCCTCCTCCTCCTCGCGGCTTTGTTTACTCCGCTTTCTCCAATCCGGGGCGCAAGCGGTCGTCTGACATCATCTTTCCCAGATCCAATCAGGCGAAGAGACCGGGAAACATCGCCTCAAACCCTCCAGTTCCATCGCTCCAAAATCTCAGCTGTTTAATCCCTTTAATGATGGACTTTAAAAGCGAAAGGAGAACAAGGAAATCAAGCGAGGTGATGCAACTGCATGTGAGAGCAGACTCCCCGAGCGCACGGAGCGCAAAGGCAGCGCGCAAGGTATGTGGGTTGGAGCGTGTTATCACAGGAGTATATTACAGAACACTCTTACGCGAGGTTCTATAATATAAACGTTTCTGCCAAAACAATTAATTTTGACTTCATCTGTTCCATGTATTGTACTTAAATAATACTTAAATTAGCCCATTACTCAATTTTAGCATCGTGATCTCTGCGCCTGTTGTCAACTAGTACAACTCACTTACACTTTCATTGTCCCCCTGAGCATTAAGATCTGATAAAACATAAATAAAATGCAGTATCATTCTTTCTTTCTTTCATCCTTTCTTTTTTTTCTGACTGCACTATGTCCATTTTATAATGCAGGTGAAAGGCATACTAAATTCTGCATTGGGCTCATAAATGTTTAAAAAATGCAAAACAACCTGTGTAGCATTAGTAGCTTTGGGTTTGTTTGTTCAATTTTGCGGAAAATAAGAGCAGCTCCGGCCTCAGGCTTATAATGGCCTTTATTTTTCGGATCAAATCACCCCCTTACGCAATAAATTATACCTTTGCTTCTGAATTGTTGTCGGTAATTGGCAGAGGAGGGATCAATTAGTGATCTGACGTAAGACTCGCGTTGTTTAACCAATTCCAAAATAAATACACTAAGACAAAAAGGAATATTGAGGCTACCTCCCTATAATACGCCTCTCAACCTGCTTCCACAAACAAGCTCAGATAGAAACCTGCCAGTTTTAGTGCAGTTAAAGAGTGTATTCTAAACAGCGGTCGAAGTCACTGAAATTTAAGAATGTACAAGATCACGATGTGCACGGAACAAGTACAGTAAGGGAAAGATAGACCTACAGCAAATTCTTTTAATTATACTTTATATTAACTATATTATTAAAAGAATTTCCCTAGCGCACTCTCTGATCTTTTTTATTGTTTCTGTAATTTGTGAAATGAACATTTAATTTTCAAGTGAAATATTTACTTATTCATTCATTTGGAACTTGGTAGAATAGAAGTATAAAACCACAACCTTTGTCTAAACGCACACAGCTCGACCTGTTGCTACCAATTTCGACAGAATCAGTTAAAATACTGTTCATTACTAATACTCAGTAGACTTTATTTCTGACCCATAATATAGTTATACTTTTTGTATTATTATATTTGGTAATCTGGTAAAATTATTTCACCTTATCACTCTAAAAATTAATACTAACACTAGTCAACTGTTTTACATGTTGTGATTTCCTTCTAGACATTATTTCATCAATTACAGCAAAATTAGCTGTTTAAAGGTTTGGGTGAGTAATGCACCTTTGAGTAGAATACATTGTCATATAAATTCAAGAGAAATAAATGTTTCATGTAAGATGTGCTTTGTGCTGCAAATACAATATCAGCACCTGCAGGTATTTTACATAACAGGTCTGAAAGTTGACCTGATCCTGTCAGTTTCTCCCACTTTCTACTTTTTCTAAAAAAAAAAAGCAATCCTTGCCACTTCCACTCCACACACACACACACGCACACACACACACACACACACACACATGCACACATACATATTTTGTTTTCATTCTTTCTTGGGGAATACTCATTGACTTACGCTAACCTTAACCATACTCCTAAGTTCACCCTAACCTTGAACCCAGATGTCACCCTAAAATTCAATGATTTAGGCTGAGTTCAAGTTAAGATCCGTCCCTACAATATTTGTAATACCAGACAGACAGACAAACAGACACACAAGCACTTGCGCGCACACACACACACACACAAACACACACACACACAAATAAAATTAAATAAACTGAACTTCTTTTGCAAACTACTGATCATACTTCTTATTTTGGTATCCATAATCACCTAGCCTCTTTCACACACACACACAGATACAGGTTCTTTTAAATGGTTACTTGGTGACGAGCACATCAGCCACAATGTTGGCAGGGCTATCAGCATCACACTCTTTATTCTAGGCTGTGATTGGTTAAAGATGGGTTACTTTCAGGCAATGGGGGGCGGGGTCAGAGAATTACAAGGGAGAGGACAAGTAGGGGCAGGGGTGTGAGTGGGGGATGCAGGTTAGGTTATAAAATGACACAGAGACTGATAAGACCTTCTCTGGCAAGATAGCACTGCTGGAATGATTAACCTGTATGGAGGGAGACAGAGGGAGAAATGGTGCTGTGCAGAAACGCAATGAGGCACAGATGAAGGAGGAGATGAATAAAGACAGGTCAAAAGGTTTGATCTCAGAAAGTCAGACATCACAAGATTTGTTTTTATGCATATTTACAATAAAGTCACAGAAGCAGAAAGCCAAATTAAAAAGAGAGAACGAGCTAGTCACCAGATATGTAAGTGGGATTTTATTGTAATGGAGTCTTCACAGTTTGATGTTTGAGGTGGTAAAAGTCACATCAAAAGAAACATGAAGTCATGCCAACATTGTGACTCAAACTTTGGACTAGTCCCCAGCCACGTGATGCTTCCAACTTTGGATTTATCTGATTGGCACACCTACACACCTACATCTACACACACACACACACACACACACACACACACACACACACACACACACACACACACACACACACACACACACAGCTTGGCTTGTAGCTTCCAGTACTATTAGTTATAAAAAAATACTAAAGCATCAAAAGTATTGTCTATAATTTTTAGTTTTCTGAGGACATTCTTTGCTTTGTTTTGTATGTATGCTTGGGTACATTTGTGGTAATGAATGAGTGTCTGTCTGAATGACTGATCTCTTCTGATCACATAACAATAGCCCTAGAAATGCACAGCAACACACATCATTATATTATAATCAACACGCACTCACTATTCACAACAAGGAAATTACCACCCCCTCAGCTTGACACCCACAAGCACATACACAAACATACACACACCAACACACACATATGTGAATACACACCTACCTCTGTTTTCTGTATTGAAGATTATAATATAAACAGTCATTCGGGCTAAAAATACTGCAGAAGCCAGCATACTGAGCAGTGACTCATAAAGCAAAACAAAGAAGGTGGTGGTGTGACACAAACATAACATCACTGATGTAAACAAAACAAAAAAATCTGACAGTAAGCAGTAAAGGTTTTCTGTACAGTTTAAACTGCAACAATATGGAAGTAAAAAAAAAAAGACCCCACTTAATGTTAATAATTAAATGTCTGAAACTACATAATAAAATAAGCTTCAAAGAAGTTGACTGACACCTTACAAAGTTGGTGTGCTGAACATATTGACTGACAATTTCTTTTTAGCTCATTTTAGCTCAGTTTTGGTCTCCACCAAATGATCCTGAATGTGCATTTACACATTTAGCTAAGTCTGGTTATTTGGATTCCTGAATGGCATGCATGTCTCATTTCTGTTAACATCCTTCATTATATCTCGTACCTCTTTGACTTTGTCTCTAGGTCTTTGGATTTGGACATTCACTGGATTATTGGAGGAAACTGGTTCTGTCAACAGCGAGTGTTGACATTTCGGCTTAGGAGATAAACCTCACAAGGGATCAAACAAAAACTGGACTTTTTGAGTGAAGAAAGGAGGGTGCGTTTGAGTGTGTTCATGCATGTTTGTGTAAAGAGGTATCAGTGTTGCAAGTCTGCTGCTGACAACCTAAAGTGGAAGGACGCTGATATTGTCTGAGGGGTTTGGTTATCTCCATGTCAAAAGGCTGAGAAAACATAAAAGTGAGGTGTGCTGAACACATGTGCACACATATTTTAATGATTTATAGGCCTACAGAAGTAAAAATAGGAATATAAATATAAAAATGCTAAACATGTATGTAGAATGTTTTTAGGCTTGACTGACATCTGTGTACTCAAATATAAAGTCCCACAGTAACAGCTGCTGGATCAAAACAGATAGAAAGAATTTTTAGGACAAAAACAGCACAATCAGACAACATTTAAAATACCGACAAGTGTATGCTTTTAGTTTGTGAGGAACGATAAGCACATCAGCTCTATAACAGTTGAAAGAAATTAAAATATCGCTGAGACGATTAGCCTTTACTGACTACAGACTCTTTTAGTTCCTAATTGGGCAAAGGCTTGCTTGATTTCTGAACACAAAACTGAGAAAAGGTGCTAAATTTTTCCTCAAAAATAAGACAAAGAGGTGTTTATGTCTTTGGGTAACATATTAAACTTCTTCAGAAAAGCCAAAGAGACAATAAACATCTCAAGAGAAACATTAAGGGATGAGAAAGTAGCAAGATAATTAATAGCTTGGTCTTTGCTATAGTTAGGGGCAATGCGATTAAAAAGCTTAATACTACCTGTTGACAGGCTACCAATTATATCTCATAGTCTCATTTAGCTATGACACTCACACAAAGGCAACATTATAAATTTGTCAGTGATGTATTATTGTTTAAAACATGCTACATGCTACTTTGGTAATAGTGTCGAAGTGGTGCAGGCAGGAGATAAGGTTTATAAGGTTAATAAAAATACATGGGCTACTCTGACACAGAGCAGGTCAAGGCTTGGCGCTTCCAAGTGTCTGATGGAATGTCAATCAAATTGGTGTGAGGGATGTAAAAAGGGCTGGTAAAGAAAGAGTGGAAGGAAAAATAACAGCATCAGAGAGAGGGAGGGACCTGAGCACTGAGCAGGCAGCTGCCCTGTTAATGTTTCTGACAGAAGTAGGGGTGAGGAGAAGAGGATGAAAGAAGATGTACATAGAGCTAAATGTCCTGCTAACATCTCTGAAGGGGTGGGTGGGGGAGTGGAGGCTGCTTGGGGTTAACAGATCCCTGATTTGTCCAACCGGGGAAGGGGAAGACATAGATGAATGCAGATGCATACACGAACAAACGAGAGGAGAATAAAAAACGTAGCTGCTTCCATACCGAGCATAAGAGGTCACTGAATAGTTTGATGAGTATAAATATGATGTAAATTGTGTACTATAGCCTTCACAGTCAATAGACCTCAATGCAATTATGGGAAATTTCAGAAGAATGAGTTAGACCACGCTCTTCACCACTATCATATAGTAAAACACCAAATGAGGAGCATCCACATAACTGCAACATCCATAATTCAATTCCTGAATTATTGATGAATTAGATCAGTTCTCTGATGGGCAAGTGAACACAACAGCTGAACAGAATGAACTCATGCTAAATTAGGAATAGGAACCCTGGCAAACTGAAGTCAAATATATATCTCCAGGCAGGTAGAAATCATCTTCTTTTCCTTCAACTCTGGCCCTTTACTTCTATTCTATGTGTTCCTTTACTGGGGGTCATTTAGGAATAACTACTCCTGGACACATTGTAAATGAATTTGTAAAAGGAAATACACACATGCAAGAATTTTCCAAGTCACAATAAAGATACCAGACACTATGGTCCATTTCAGGTTATATAAAGAATGCATGCTGAGAGCAAGCTCTGCTGTGTCACTATGTTTAAAGACCACATGTTTTCCTTGATCTCTGTGATGGTGCTCTGAGTATCGAGCATACACATGAATATGTTTACCTGCACACATACAACACTGTAAACAAATGCACATACACAAACTCATCCTTTTCTTCCATACATGTTGCTTTTTCTGTACCTGTTTTTTGCTCTCTAAACACACACACACACACACACACACACACACACACACACACACACTCATGTATAAGCGCATACACAAGCATGGAGCGACTGCTAGATCCATTAGCAGGTCATGTAACAGTCATTGTTCATTGCTTCCTATAAGCTTCTATTTTCAAGAGCCAGCAGGAGGAACAATGGTACTCGCCAACACTGTCAGGTGTTCAGGTCGCAACAAAAACTAAACAAAACATAGGGTGAGGTCGCAGATTTGTGTATGTGTGTGTAGGTGTGCGTGTGTGTGTGTGTGTGTGTAAGAAAAACTACAGATTTTAACTCCTTGTAACTTCTTATCTTTTTATGGTTTTTTTTTACACCAGCTAGCGTTAGCATCATCAGGTGAAATTCCAAAGGTAGTCTTCTCTCAGGTGGAGGTTCTCACAAGTGAGCACAAATGCCAAAAGCAGCTGCAGAAGGAATGTCAACTTATGGCAATGCATTGTTCTTCTCTGACAGGCCTACAGTTCGTAACATGCATGTGTGACTTTTTACTTCACCGCAGATGATTAGCCAGGCCGCAACTCAGAAAAGAGGCCCTGTATTACAGTTAAATATGATAGGCTTATTAAAAAGCTTCTTTTAAACTACCACTGACTAATTTAAAGTTGCACAGTTAGGAATCTGCCTAAGAATGGCAGTGTTTTATGTGGCCTATTATTCATATCTCAGTTTTGTCAATCACATTGAAATATTTTAGAATTACCTTGAATTGCCAGCTGAGAAAATATTAGTGTAGGATTCAAACAGCAAATGGCTGCAGCAATTGGCCAGCTCTGAATATATGAAAATAAAAAAAAGTATTCAGTTGTTCTTGTGTTGATTTTCATTCATGTGTTGACTCATAAACCACTCTCCATGAATAGCACTGAGAACAAACTCTAAAAACGTGCTGCTTATCTGGATTAGTATCACTCTTTACCTCAACCAGCTTGTAATTGTGCTGTAATTTTGCCCCATCACTGCACTTAGTCATAAAAGAGACAAAACTTTACTGTGCTACACAGCCAAACAACACATTATATACTATACATTAGTTTAAAATTTACAGAAGGCTTTAATGTTCTTCAGTGTTTTTTTAGCCCTGGAGTAACCTGCATGGAAACTTAACCACATGCCTAAAACACACTCTGGGTGGGACTGAAAGAAGCATTTGATTGCCATCAAAATCCTTGCGAGCTGCTCTGGTTATTCTGAGTGAATCTATGAATCTAATCATAAACACAGAAAAATGTGCTTTAACTATGCATGTACAGTATAGACTTATACTTTTTATTTCAATTTTGTCTTAGACTAGAATAATCTCAAGGCACTTTACAAAAAAACCAAAAAAAAAAAACCAAACAATTCCCTTATGAGCAGGCACTTGGCGACAGTGGAGAGGAAAAACTCCCTTTAACGGAAGAAAAAACCTCCAGCAGAACCAGGCTCAGTTTGGGCGGCCATCTGCCTCGACCAGTTGGGGTGAGTAAATGCCTTCCAAGAGAGACCACGGGTGTGCCCCATTATCTTTATATTATGCAATTATAGCACTCAACCCTGTTTATGGCAGCTTTTCATTTGTCATTCCTGTCACCTATAAACATGTGTCCCTTCATTTTTGTTTGTTTGAGTAAAGCCTGCCCATCAGAAACTGTGATCTGTAGTTTTTAACTCCAGACAAGAATCCAGATATCACTGCATAGGTGTCCTTACTGGCTGGATCTATCCCTAATGTTACAGGCAAATCCAAGGTCACATATTAAAAACAGTTCACAAGCTGACTTGGTGATATCCTTCTGGTTGGATTTTGGCTCTAGCTAATGTTTTCATCTTACATGCACCCAAATGTACTAGTGACTTGTCCAGGGTGTACCCCTGCCTGGGATAGGCTCCAACAGATCCCTGTGACCGTGGTTAGAAGGAAGCGGGTATAGATAATGGACGGACAGACACTCAAATGTAGGTAAAATAAAAAGATACTGATATAACTGACCCTCATTTATAATCATGTTGTTCATCTCTTCAATACAGCAGGTGTTAGAATGCAACAATGGACAACAATGAAGGTGGCCATAAGAAGAACTACCTGGTTTACGTGTTTTCCAGTGCTCTCTAAAATCTCTTATCTAGTCACTGTTTATTGACATAAATGTTTATCTATGCTGTCTTTATCTTTTCATGTGAAACAATCTGACAAGGGATTAAAAGCAACATTTATTTAAAGGTAATCAGGGATCATTAGGTAAAAAGAACCACTGCTCTAGATTTCATAAAGTTAGCAAGTGACAGAGACTCACTAACTCAGTCAACAGGAATGGGTACACATAGGAGTGAACTACATCACCTAATCAACAAATATATATCGAACAGTAAATAGAACTTGTATCACAAAATAATGATACATAACAGCCGGTTTTCTGTCAGTCCTATCATTCACTATGCAGGTTTGGCCATTTGAATACAAGGACAAAATCCTCTCACTGGTGCAATTTTAGTTTCCAGGTGAGTGTGCGGTCATTTGTGACAGAGGTGCACTTACATACACAAACACACACATCTGACTCTATAAAATCTCTTCTCTATTCACATCACTGTTTATCTGGGTGAATCCTGGGTAATTGTAGGTGTTGTTGACTGCCTTACTCATCTGTTGAGACACACACACACACGCACACACACACACTTATGGGGGTCAGTGTGCGGTTGGCTGTAACAGTTTGGATAGTGAAAAAGTGTGTAAGAGAGGTTAGACTGCTCTTACTCTCTCCACTGGTGACACACACACAACTGGTCAACTGGTGTCTGTGGTCGCAGAGCGGTCAGTTGTGACAGACACATTGTATTCCTCTGCCTGACCCTTGTCCACTAACACACACACACACATCTACACACACACACATCTACACACACACACATACACAATACCTATACACGCATAAAGAAACACACACGACTGCACCTAATGGACCATTCCTTCTCCCTTTATCCAACCCCTGTCCCTTTCTACAACTCTGCCATACCATTCAACACTGCGTTAATGACATAGAACAGCTAACAGGCCATCGAAAAAGACATACACCCCCACCTCCGCCAGAATGCATAACATTAAGATGTCCACTCCATTCAGTTCACATTTACATTTATGCATGAGGCAGAAAGTCTCACCTTTTGTTTGTAATCCTAGAGCTATTTTTTCAGTAAGGTTCACTAAGTTATTATAACTAGGTCCTAGTGCACATTTTATTTACTTTTTTATGTATGCATATATTTTTGCTTATATCATAACTATAGTTAACAGGATGATAACTATTAGCAATGTGCCTTGCAGTTTGAGAGCCAGTTCACTTTTTACAATAGATTTTTAAAGGCAAATAATTTATTTAGCTATTTCTGGCACAGCTTTAAAATCTTTTACCTATGAAAGATACAGTTACTTTCTAAGATTTCCATTCTGAATATTCTAACATCCATTTCCTCCAGAAATCCTAGCTTCTGGCACTCTGAAAACCAATTTTCCAAATATTGCACTGCACAGACCATGGCATCATTTTCTGGTAATGATAAATTCTCTAAAATTAATCTACTAAAAAAAGTGTAGTACAATAATGGAAATCATAAACTGATTGTATTGAATATTATATGAATACCAGGGACTGTTTTTTTCCTTCAAGATGATCCTCTTCAGTCCTACAGACCTCAAAGATTGAAAGGGAAGTGTAGCTAATGTAAAAGCAACAAAAATGGCTAATAAATAATAGTGATGTAATGAATGTCCTGACAATCAGCAGCACATTTGCTGCATACTTTGATGTGAACATATATAAAATAAGTCCTCTGCTGCTGCTGGATTTAAGGTCTAATACGTCTAATCCATATGTTGCTCTTCAATTAGGTCAACTATTGTGCTGTGTCATTCAGAGAACCAATAATAAAGCCTAATTGCAGCACAAAAATCCATAAAGTCAGGCAGGAGAAGAGCCTGAGAGAGCTTCTTTATGGGTTTAAAAAGGGGGTGGAGGTAAGCATTGTCCTGCTATGATAAAGTCCTGCTCCATTCTCTGTGTCTGTGTTTACTTACCTTTCTGTGAAGGTATATATTTTGGTGATGTGTGTATTTCTCTGTGTGTTTGCTTACCTCTAAGTGAGAGGCCTGGGAGAAATGGATGATGTGCAGGTCCCTTGGTCATTATGACATCTTGTGTGTGTGTGTGAGTGTGTGCACGCCAAGACTTAATGGAGAGTAAATACTGAGTTCCTACCCGTTAATACCATAATGTTTGGTCACGCAGACAGTAGGAAACATTATCTGCGGCCATTTCCTCTTGTTGACTGGAGGAATTTGGTCTTTTAAAATTATGTTCTTTTTTTAAATCCTCTACAGAGAGGTGACATGGGAGCTCAGAGATCCACCAAATTTTCAAAATTATTAAAACAATAGTTTGGCTAGGAGTTTAAAATATTCTGATGCTATTCTATTTTTTTTTTTTTTTTTTTGTGACTGTGGAGGTTGTTCACCCAGAAGCCAATTAGGAAAGGGTGTGAAAGATTTGGTTCACACCACATTTTGATAAGCAAATGCGTGTCTTGAAAACAACACCTCAGACACCAGAGAAATAATTCATTTTGAGTGGTTCCTCTTGAATAAAGGGCTTTGTCGCTTGAACGTAACAGTGCTATTTATCTTACCTTTTTTTTCATTGGAGAACAGTCAACACAATGTACAAAGTACACAGGAGCATACAGTATTTATAGACTTAGAAACTATAGCTGTTACTCTTAAATATTCAGTAATACTGCATATCATATCATCAAGGCTCTGATCTCTGTATTTTTGTACCTTCCTACCTTCTTGTCATGCAAACCCTCTCTTCAGTGTTTCTTTCCTTTAGCATCGAGTGCATTTTTTGAAACAAAACAGCTATGAAGGATGTAACTAAAGAAAGTCTAAAATTTTCCATCAGTCCAGTTGTTATTATTGTTGAAGGCCAGTAAGTTATTTAAACTGGCACATCGATAATGCTTCTCTGTGCTGGATCCCTAAACATTCTGGAGATGATACATGAAAGCTTTCTCAAATATATAGCTCAGTTTCCTGATATGGCACCAACTGATTGTTGCATTAGAAGAAGCCTAAAGATCAGATTATTCTTTGTAATATCATGTTGTCTGACAATAGCCATATGTCTTGTTGAACTGGCTTTGAGTGGCTTTCTGAATTTAATTTGAAAAACACCCTCATCTAAATGCCTTAAACAAAAAACAGAACATTCTCCTCTAAAACAAATGCAATAATTTTACATTCTTAGCTGACATGAAGAATGGAGGAAGAAGGTTGGCCAATGAGTTTTCTGACAGAAGTTTGGAAAGAGAGTTGAAATGTAAGTTCATAATATCTGGATGGAATCTCTCCTGCACTTAAACATTTAGACAGTTAGTGAGACAATCATTGATAGTCAGTTGATGACCCAGTTAAAGTTTGGCCAACCAGATTGTCAGTTTAGTTTGGCAGAAAGTCAGCCTGGCAGCTGCTAAATCAGCTTGTCTACCAACTAGCAAGTACTTTAGTTAGTGATCATTCCCTAACTGGACAACCAGTTAGGATAGGATGGGATAATCAAATATAAAACCAACTGACTTGACTGACAGGTAAAATCAATCAGCTAATAGGACACAAAGTAAGTGGTAATACCACTTTGTGGGTGAAACAGTCATCCAAAGCCAGTAAGTCTCTTATTTAGTTAGCCAATAAATTCAGTTGGCCATCCAGTTAGCCAGTAAGTCAGGCAATCGTTGGGTTAGTTGACATATTGGTGAGTAATTGCATCTGGCATCCAACCAGTTAGTTATATGGGCTGGGCATTCAGTTTGTGAGACAGTAAATCAGATCGACAGTCCAGATATTCCACCAGTCACTCAACCAGTCAGTCAATCATATGGTCAGCCCATCAGTCATCTAGTTCATGAGTTGGTGAGTCAGTCAACAGTTATCAGGCAGCCAGCTATGCAGCTGCCAGTTAGTCCATCCAGCAGATTCCAAAACAGCCAAGTAAGCCATTTGTATATTTTCACAACTGTACTGGCAGAATTGTGTATGTGTGTCTGTATTTGAGAGAAAGGGAGGAAGCACAGAGTACATTTAATACATGTTGTGCATGATATGTGTACAATACAGTATGCGCATGTGTGTGTACTTTGGACCACCCATTGGCCTTAAGTGTCTCTGAGTGAGGCCTGGACCTGGATTAATTATGGTCCTCGTATAGGGTGGTTTTGTGGCAGGTTAGGAGGTGGGGGGGGGGTAGGGTTGTAACACCTGTGAACTCTGTCACTGCAAACCTCAAGCCAGTTCCCTGACATGGAGTGGTAGGTATGTTGGCCTGAGAGAAAATGACTCCCAGCTTTCCCTCCTTCAGGCCTAAGGGGGAAATCTCACACATATGGTTCATATACTCATTTGTCCAAAAGTGAAGAAACATCAAGTAAGAAATCCAGATATGTTTTAAGGAATGAAAAAATTCTAGCATTCCAGCTGGATAGGGAAGTGAGAGCAATTTTCTGAGAAACGCAGACAGAGTTCATGTTGTGGAGATATATAGGAGCTGCCCTTTACTGGGACCCCAGCAAATATAAATGGTGCTTCAATCTCGTCTCCCCAGCAGCGAGTCTCCAGGCATTACCGAGGGTCTGAGGCGTTTTACCTCATGCCGACGCAGATAAATCTGTCACCTGGTAGAATCCGTCTCCGGGTCACAAGTCGGAGGGAACAAATTGTGGCTTTGGCTTAGAAGGGGGGTGGAGAGTGAGGTGGAAGAGGAAAGGATGGAAGGAAGAAGAGAAAGAGAGTAAGAGAGAGAGAGAGAGAAGTGACCTGTCAGCCCAGCACATTTATCATCTGGACAACATGGTCGCCTTCGTCCTTTTCCGCTGATCAGCCAAAACATCCTGTGGTAAGCAAGTTTTAAGGTTGCGTTTAAGTGTGTGTTGGAGGGTTTCTCCTTCTCTCTCTTGCTACTTATGTCTTTGATCTGTTCATCAGTTCCTCAATATTATATACATAACCTTGTTTCCCTTTTTCTTGCATAAAAAAGTAACACAATCATGCTTTTTAGGCCCAATGATCTGACGCTGTAGAATTCTGTGTAGCTATTAAAAGTTGGCATGTTGTGGACCAAATTAATGGGGACCTCTATTTTGGAGTGGTCAGGTAGAGTCTGGACTGTGGCGGCCAGAAAGCTGACAGCTTTGTCCCCTAGAGAAAATGGTAAGCCAGTTTGGGTTTGGCTAAACTGTGTGTGTGTGTATCAGTGTACATGTGTGAGAAATGTTCATATGCTCCAATACAAAGCTGGTTATAATTTACAGAATTTACAGAGAAAAGCAGATCTCAGCATGTTCCAAATGAATTGATACCTGATTTTAATGGGGATTTTACACAAAGCTATTCACAGTGGTGCACCTGGCTATACACAAGAAAAGTGACAGAAGTAGTTTGAAGAATGAAAAAACAGACCCTGGGAGAGAAGTTAAATTCCCACCTTCCTTCTCACTGCTACACACCTGGTGAAAACTGGGGCCTCAGATGCTTCGACAAACGATTCCTCCATTGACACTACTCACCCTCACTCTTCATCCTGTCTCTCTCTCTCTCACACACATGCAGTTTTTCCATAAGTAAACAAGTAATAACACTGTGTACACAGGTTCTTTCTTTCTGCAGTTTTTCATCAACAAACTGTCCAACAGTGCAGCACATACAGTAACACAGTAACACAACTTTGACTGGTGTATTTAGCCTTTGCTCTGTATATGGATTGATGTATTTGTGCTTTAGTGCTCAGAAAGTGTCCTGTGTGATACATGGAGGTTTTGTCACTCAGCATACAGCATCCTCACTGCTACTATTGACTAAGACTTTCTGAAACAAGATTTTACTAATGTTGATAATGTGATGGAAATGCAGAAGCTTTACAAATATGAGATGCCTGCATAAACCTTAAGCAAAGCATCTAAATTACACACAGTTCCAAACAGTTAACCATATATCTCCACATGCATGTACAGTGTGTGATGAATGATGGGCTCTAGTGACCTGCCCATGCTGTCAATAAGCAGTATGGGCAGGAAATAAAGAGACCCCCCCCTCCCCTTCTCCCCCTTCATCCAATAGGCAGCAACATAAAGAGAGCTGAGGTGGTGGTGAGGGTGAGGTGAGTAGATAGATCATAGTAACAGCCAATAATAAATGGATCATGCTTCTATGTTTTTAAAGCCAGTGGCAGATGTATTGAATGGGAAACCTTGTGTGGGGAGAAAATAGAGGTCTATTGATCAGAGACAGCATGTTGGTTGGAGCGGTTAGAGTGTGGGGGGTTCGAGGCATCAGCCGACCTCTAGTAAAATGATATTCTCACAGAGTTTTCTATTTCATAGACAACCAAATCCACAGCCCTCTATACACATTGCAAGTCACTCATCCCCCTGTCCCATTTGCTGTCAGCACAAACACCCACACACACTGGCTTTTGAATAGCCAGGTGGATAATAAGGAGGCGTTAGAGCTGCAGCCATGTAGAGAAGTAGCAGCAGTACCACAGATGCTTGTTTGTGTTAAAGGTGAGGTCCGATGGGGATATTTCTGCACCCACTTTTGTTAGTTTTCTTGTGGTCATTCAGAATCCTGAAGAGAAGGGTAAAAACTTCCACAACGTCTCTGAAAAAGGGAATTATCAAGCTTCAGAAAGGAGAACGACAATCAACAATAGCCTCAACAATAGCTCATTGCACAGAAATCAATTTATTTCAACTTTTCACAAAGGGAATATTACAATAATAAATAACTACACATTGGCATTGAGAGTTTTGCATTTTATAACCAGGATTTTAAACCAGTTGCTAAAAATTTGATACTAATTAATCATGCGAAGATACTTGACTTATTACAGCATTTAACTATACTGTTATCATGGAAACATCATAGTGTTTTCTTTTCAATTTTCATATAACAGATCAGATCAGATATTATCAGATAAATATTATCATGGCTGATCCATTAACTGATTACCATTTCGCTCACCACTAACAACCTCCCATTTAATGTCTTTCATTTGCCAAATTTCACACATCTTCTCACAAGGGTACCTGTAACTTCCGTAACCAGGGCAGACAAATTACATTCAAGTATTGCAATTTCTCTCCTACATGATTTGATTAAAAAAAATGGTAGGCGCCACTCTCTCCATAAACCATTTGACACAATGATGGTGTGGTGGCGATTTGATTTGCAGAAATGCATATATTTATTTTCTCAGTTGCCTTTTCCAAGCTCAAATTCCGAAAAGGATTTTCTCTCATTTGTTTCTCCTTTCTTTCCTGGTATTATTTTTTGCTCCTTTTCTCTCTCTCTCTCGCTCACTCCAAAACCCCAGTCGCATGCAGACTGGGTCTCTGACCAATTTAAACAGCGAGGTTTTCGGCAGCTAAATGCTGGCTAGCAGGAGTGCTGTGGTCTGTGCAGTACTTTGTCTGTGGCCACACAATTAAGGATTTAGGTGTGGCGATAGGAAGAATGTGGAAATCAGATCCTGGCAGAACACACCCTACTAACTCTTGGTTACTTTTCTGCCCTTTTTTTTTTTTTTTTTCTTTTAGTCCACCACTTTCAACATTTTAGGTTTTGCCTTTTTTTTTTACCCAGTCTTTATCTTTGGTCCATCCCTGTCAGGGTCAGTCCCTCTTTTCTCTCCTCACCTTCATCTCTCACTTTCTTCTGTTTTCTTCTCAGATGTCATTTCCTCTTCTTGTCTTTCTTTTGACTTCTCTCTCTTACATTTCAGCCTGCCTTTCCCTTTCTCTTCACCATAACAGTCTCCCAGGCTCACCCTTTCACCTTTTACCCTTTTCCTGTTTTAGTGACACACTAAACCCACAGCTCCGTTCATCCGTATGGGACAAGCCATTACATTTTCCTCTTCTCTTCCGCTTCCTCTCTCAACAGATACTGAACCAGGAGAGAGTGAACAAGGAAGGTGGATGTAGTGGGAAAGTAAACTAAGAGTTGGAAATAGACATGGTGCACTCATTTTGACTAAGGTAAAGAGAAAACACTGGAGGAAACAACAACCACAGCAAAAGATTTCTTTCTGTATTTAGATTCATCAACCGTGTGTGTGGCACCATTTGCTGGTTTCAATAATTGTTTTTTTTTTGTTTGTCTAACATAGGTTAGTTTGAAACAGGTGTTTTCAATCGAGGTTTAATTTTGTATATCCTGAAGAAAGACTAAGTAAGTGTCTTTGCTAAACCTGTATTTTTTTCCTGAAATGAGAACACAGTTATATACTGTATTTGTGTAAAAATCTTTTTTTGATTGTACTTTATCTTACCAAATAAGGCACACAAAAAGCACAGTTGCCATGTCTGACCATGACATCTGTAGTCTGTGCGACAGCAATAGGAACCTATCCATCAAACAGGACCTCACTGGGGCCTTCCTGTAGCAGGAGTCTCTTTCTCTCATTGTTCACCACATGGTTAACCGTGTTTAAGTGGATGTAGCATCCTTATTTGAAATTGTTGTACACAGAAAGGTATGCATGTGTGTTCTCAGAAATACACACAAATTGTAGAACAACACAATAACACACAACACACACAGACAATAACACATTTAATATATTAACAGAAATACCAAAAGAGGTATAGGTAGGTGTTTTTTATAAATAACTTTCTTATAAATATAAATAAATAACTGTAACCTATATGTGTTGTGACTTGATAACTCAGAAGGACTGGAACTGCACCTCTCAGATTCATCACTTGCTGACAAAATGCTCCCTTGAAGAAGTATTTCCACAGATAATTCCAGCATGGACCAAACAAACTGCATCAGCTATGACTTATCAAACCCGCAACGAGACCATTCAGCTTTTTGAACCATAAACTTTCCCCATTATGCCAAGGATTGTCACCAACTTATGATCCATGTACCATATAACGCTTCATTCATCACATCCAATTAAATCAATTATCATTCCTGAGACCGAATCCCGACAAATCACAGCAGTCGATGGACAGGTAGGCTTGGGCCAGTCAGGGCATTTGGACAGGCAAAATGAGCCAGCGGACAGATAGAGTCATCCTTCATGCTAAGTGGGATTGTCCTGACGCAGGCTGAGATAGACCCTGAGGTGTAATGGACCTCTTTGCCTTGACACCCCCTGGCCTCAGTGACAGCATAAGGTGGAGAGCAGATGTGGGTCAAACAGCAGCTGAATAGTTCTGGATCTAAAGTGAAATGCCATTAAAAAAAAATTACAAAGTGATTTATGGCACAAATCTTAAAATGTGATTTCCTTATTAAAATGTATAATTGACATTTTATACTCAATAATGGCTGCATTTGTCATGACAACTGAGGTGATACCAGCAGTTCCAGAGCAGGGAAGTCCCTGCAAGAAAAATTAGCAAATAACAAAGAAGGAAAGAGAAGGAATAAAACTTGTATACAATGGGTCTGTTTGTTGGCACATTTTAGTATTACAGATGTATTTAGTGTTATAAAATGGAGCACCTTAGTAAAACAAAATATTGCTTGTACTAAAAATTGCAATATTTAGGTTTGAAACACTTGTCATTTTTGGAAACCGGTAAAACAACAAACAGCTGGGTCATATTAATACCACTAGTGTTAATTGATATCTTCAGCTGATATGATATGTATAGACTACGTTTATTCATTTACTATGTGTACTGAGTATCTTTGGTACAAACCAGTTTTTGGCCAAAATGCTGGCCAGTGGGGAAAGATTGAAACTGCTCTCTGCACTCAGCCAAAGATTGTTTACAAGGTGAAATAAGGGTTATGTTGCTAAACGACTAGGGTGGACTGAGTACTTCTGTAGTTCCTATAACTACAACAGAATGAGACATCTTCTCTAGTAAAACAATGAGCTGATCTCACATTAGATTTTGTAGTCAGACTTTTTTGGTTAAGGTTAATTCATAACATGTCAGAAAATCAAGCAGAACAACTTTAAGCTCTGAATCAGTACCTTTAGTACTGAATTCCTGGATTCCCCTCCAAGGATTAAGTTTATCTCATCTTAACTCAATAGCAGTATTTGAAGCAAAGAAGTGCTGGAAATCAGTAGGCAAATAGGTAAATTCATATTTGATATCTTCAGCTGTTATGTATGCACTTTATTCTTTCACTATGTATACTTTATATCTTTGGTACAAACATGTCTTGGGAAATAAAGTTTAACCTTATAACAGAGACTGAGACTGCCACACAAAACTCTCTTCTAACATACTGATGTTTTCTAGTTTGGGTTGCATACCCAAAAATAAATATTAAGCCCTGTTATTTTAGTAATTTATAATTAGTAATTCTCTCAATATTGCATTGTCTTACAATATTTGTAAGGAACCAGGATGCAATTCACTGCTTATTTTTCTTTGATTTTTGGCCAGAAAAACGTTGCCACTTTTTTGAACCCTCACCAGTTTGCACCTCTTAAACTCGCATTTTGAAACAGGGGGAACAGCTGTCTCCTGTTTGGAAGCCCTGTGTTTTGTCACCACTTATATCAGTGTTGACTTTTGCTCCTATCATTATTACTACTACCTTTATAGTTCACCTAGTCACAACATACAGAAATGACATGCACCTTCTGGCCTAATGACTGGTGCACTTTGCTCCTTCTGAAGCGTAATAATAAGCATGATAACTGATAATGGCCATCTAATGAAGGATAACTTGGTGATAACTGGTGGATGGTGATGGGCATTACAATTTTAAAAGACTATTGAGATGTTCATTTCCATCCAAAACAATATGTTTAATATACATACACTATATATATATTTTGCTGACATTTTGGATAAATTGACCTAGGTGACTTAAGTTTCATGTCTTATTTTTGAGTTCCGTTATGAGACCAAGCAAAAATTACTTTTTTTCATGAACCAGACTTTCCACTAAGAAATTAATCAAAATTAATAAAAATGAATTGAAGGCTGTTCGGATGCCTCCTGGGCGCCTTCCTGGGCAGGTGTTCCGGGCATGTCCCATCGGGAGGAGGCCCCGGGGAAGACCCAGGACACGCTGGAGGGACTATGTCTCCCGGCTGGCCTGGGAATGCCTCGGTGTCCCCCCGGAAGAGCTGGAGGAAGTGTCCAGGGAGAAGGAAGTCTGGGTATCCCTGATTCGGCTACTGCCCCCGCGACCCGGCCCCGGATAAGCGGTAGAAGATGGATGGATGGAAGGTTTTCAAATTTTGCCATATTAAGCAACTATCTGCAGAGTTGTAGTTCTTATCCAGTAATAACAATTTCTTCAAAAACATCCAGGGGGAATGGTAGGAGAAAAGAGGAGGCAGACCTTGGTCTTCAAATGCTTTTATGGGAAGGAGCAACAAAGGAACAGACAGGCAAAGAGAGGGGGACAGGGAGATGAGAACACATGGGGTAAAAAGGATTTCCTGAGGTGATGGTATCAATACGTTTAACATGTCCTCTCTGTTTTACTATTGCACCGCTGGCTTCCCACCGTTGTTCCCCACATAAAACACATTATCGAGTCCTTATTTGCCTCTGCAGCTTGCAAAGATGTTTTCAAATGTAAGTTTGAACTCAAGGATGAGTGTACTTACATCCTTGTAAGGTCATTTCATAATGCAATAACATTTTGTCTTGGATGGCTTAAAAAGAGTGAGCAGAGAATGAGTTTAGTGCATTGTCGTAACAAAGTTTTTAACTTATGCTGAAAAAAAGAGTATCAGTCATTGTCATGAGTATTGTCATCTCTGTATTTCCACCAGATAGTTTAGTGAACAGTTTATGTCTTATTGACCTTGTGTCAAACCAACCTTTTTCAAAGAGACACACATACATCTTTGTGGGCACTGCATAATAACTTACACCAAACGTTGCTTGGTGGTTCCTTAGTCCTTTAACTGTTATATTCATTCATATTGCATCAAGATGGTGTCTAATCTGTGATCTACATGTTATGTGTCTGCAGCCACATTTTTAATTCAATAACACAGATGGGTGTTTTCATGTTACATTGTAATTCTTTTACATTGGGAAAAAAACAATGTAATTATTTTTATATAACAGTTTTAAGGTCTATCTATTACACAAAGTGCAATATTTAACGTGTTTAGAAGAAAGCATTCATAAACTATTGAAAATCAGACACTTTCTTTCTCCACCAGAGGTACCAGTTTTAATACAAGTGTTAATACTCTTCCAGGGTAAATCCCTCTGATGAATTTTGAAGCACATTAAGCCTCATACATATTAACAACCAGGAGATTTTTTAAATTCTTTTTTTTCTTCAGTTAAAATATTTTCATATTGTACAAACAATTAACTATATTGATTTGTAATTATTTTTTACTCATTAGTTGTAAATGGGTTTCAGTTTTCAGGCAGTAGTTGAGAGGGGGGAGAGACGGAAAGAAGAAAAGAAAATCCGCCAGAATCAGGGGAAGTGAAAAAGATAGAAAGACAGAGTGACAGAGAAAGAAACTGAAAGAGAGAGAGAGAAATAGGAGGGAGAGGGAGGTTGAGGCCTGTGGTGGATTGTGGGCTGGGACTGCTGCTGCCTCAGCATAGTCAGCCGACTGGTCTAGCCTGAGGTGATATGTTTTCCTCAGGAAATATCTGTGGAGGCTAGTGGGTCTAGTACTGGGAGCCCTGCCGGCTGTAAGCAGCCAGGGAAGGTGGGGGCAGCAGGGTTGAGGGTTTGAGCAGCCCCAGGAAAAGACTCCCTTCCTGGGGTAGAGACCAGCATGACAGGGCTTTGACAATGTTTTTATGCAAGGTGTATGCTGTAGGTGCTGAGGGTTGTACATAAATTATACAAAAGGAACATTTAAATCCTTTTGAACAGATTTTTCAGGTTAAAATTTTGGCACGCAGGACACTGCCTGCAAAACCACAATGTTAGACATGAAAATGTAGCTTTTTTTTCCAGATGAATAATATGCAAAATACAAAAAAGCGATTTTTCCAGAATGACATCTATGCATTTCTCACACTGAACAACTGCGTACAAAGATCAAACAACTCATTCTTCCCACCAATGATTATGTAAACATTAAAAAAAGATGCAATTCTGTTTGTTGAAATAAAAGTTATTTACATATTTTATTGCCATGTACTATGTTTATGTGCAGAGAGAAACAGAGGTAAGATTTTTTGAGAGAAAAAAAAACAATTTAAATGTGAAGGTTTCTAAATGATAAGTTTATTATGCCAAATGACTAGCAGTATACATTGTATGTGCAGATATTTTGTGTTTTAAATGAGACAAGTTTCATTAAAGTATTTACTTTTCCCCTATTGAAACAGTGTCTCCTCTTAAAAAATAAATAATAAGTAAATAAATAAAACTTAAAAAAAATAAGAATATGGTAACTGAAACACCTGGTGGATAAAAATGTATTATTATGGAGTGGATCTAGATTTAGAGACCTTGAATTGATCAGTATCAGTTATATCAATTATATTTGGTATAATGTCTATATTAATAGTTTATTAACTTAAATTCTCTCCTTCAAAATGAGACATAACATCAATATATGAAAGATACAGTAGAGTAGGAAGGAAAACAAAGTTCACTATAGCAAATCCATCTGTTAAGTGTGTGTATGCTTATGTGGATACAGGGGTGAATGGATGACAGTATGCTTGTTTGTTTGACAGTGGTGTGCATTTGTATGTGCTAGTATATATACATAAATTTGGGTGTTTTCTTGTAAGTGTAAAATATTGGGGCACATGTCACTCTGACATCTGTATGAATATATGTAAAATGAGAGTCTGCATACAGTACATGGGCCTCCCCTGTGCAAACTGTAGCGAAAGACCTCCAGGATCTCCATTTGTTGAGATCACAGAGGGCTCAGATAGGAGATTATGCCTGGATTTCCATGTTTCAAACTTCATTATACAGCCAACACAGTGGAGCGAAACAGGATGCATATGGAAACTAGCTCACACATACCTACAGTCACATCTACACGCAAGCATACATATGTAGAAATATACACAGATGGGCTGAGCAGTACACATTGTTAAGGAATCATTCTGTGTTTGCATTCTGGGATATAATCATAATTTTCTCAAAGTATCAAAACCATATGAGGGGTTTTGCAGAAAGTTGCTTATAGAGGAAAGCAGGTGACAAGTTCATTGTTGAAAGGAATTTCATTATTATATTATGTACACTATTTCTCTTCTAGATATTTTTTCTCATGAAAGAAAGTGTCTTGGCACAGTGTAGTTAATTTGATATTTCACATAAGATGTAATTCTTGACACTGTTTGAAAACATCATAATTACTGCCCCTGGAGTTTAAGATAAAGGTTTTGCTTTGGTAAAAGCGATTTAACATTAGTGAGTCACTACCACATTAAGTATTTATGAATTTTTCATACATTAGTTACCATGAACATGTAAGACCATTAAGGACAAGACACAACCTCTACTGGTGTCTACACTGCTTTACATACAGTACACTACTGGGTCACTATATAAAATCTTCTTGATGACCTTGTGGCACAAAACAAGGAGATGACCATTATTTTTCCAACATAAAACAGTTCCTGATAAAAACATGTAATGGAGTGGAATGAAAGAGAGCGGAACATGAAAATCTGATTCAGTATTATAGATATGCTGTTTAGTTTTTGACCAGTTGTAGTGCTAAAGAGCAATGATTTTGAGAGTAGGCACCCACTGTGCCCAGTGTCCTGTGAAAGTGTACCCCGTGTGTATGTGTGTGTGTGTGTGTGTGTGTGTGTGTGTTTATGTGTGCACGCAATAACAATACTCCTAGAATGAGACAAAGGCCCAGTGCTAGTTCATTTAGGAAAGTTATACAACATTTGATATGTTTGGAAGCTGAATATAGCTTTAAATATCATCCATCTCATTTTCTAAAATATTTCTAGTTATGTCCTTTGTTTATGCAGAGTGTCAGCCTGCATTTCTTATGACATCAAACTTTGGATAGGAATGCAGTTTTAAATCAATAAATTAAATCAATGCCTGAGGTGTGTTGTGCACCTGATGAATATTACCAAGATGCTATGCATTTGTTTGTGCTGTTCCATAATAGCTGTGTGTTTTAATAGAGAGAGACGGAACATTTTAAACAATTGGTATTGGCAGAGCACAATAGAGTACAACTGGAAATGAGTGATATAGACATTCAGCCCCAGCTCCTACAAAAAATCTCTCCCAACAAATTCTTCCTTCCAAGAAAAACTAAACAGTAGCATCCTCTTTATAACCTTATGCAGCAGTAAGAATACTCCTAGAATGGGACAAAGGATACCGGTTATTGTGGCCTGAGACTCATTTGTTTACAGTAATTATATGAAGGTCTCATAATTCAGTGTCCTCACTTGCTGTCTTGCATTTCCTGGTTTCTTGGTGTTGCTATTGAGGAAAACAAGCAAGGTTGTTAATGGGTGGTTGTTACCTGTGAGCTACACAGTAGTTTGGCAAATCTTGTGTTATTTAAACAATGTCATTACATAGGAAACTACTATAAACATGGCAAGAGGAAATGTGTTGTTGTGTATAAAAACACTGGTTATATTTATGTATTTGGTGCCAGTTTGTGAAGCTGTTTTGATGTAAATCTGTGATTCTATTAAACAGAATTTTATGTGAATCTGTACATAACTGCCAGGAATCATGCACATAAACATAAATTCTTTGTAATTTTGTCTTTGAGGTAGTGTGCACACCTATGTGCGTACTAACGCATGGCCAATAAATAACATAATAGCATTATTTGTTTGTGTATGTGTGCGATTGTGTTTCTGGTCCAGTTCCTTATGGCTATCTCAGGAAGACAAGGAACGTCTAGGTCCAGTCTTGATCGATGGTTTCTGTGTTAGGAGGAAGCAACAAGTGTGTGTGTGTGTGTGTGTGTGTGTGTCTGTGTGTGTGTGTGTGTGTAAATGTAAATGTACAGGGTGTGTGGAGGGATGAGGGGCAGTTATTTTGGAACCATCAAGACGGAAATGAGACCGAACCCAAGGAGGATGCAGATAGGATTGTCAACTCACACACACACACATGCACACACATTGTGCTTGGGTTGTTTTGACATTTGCCTCCTTAATGTGTTAATAGCAATGTCGCACACAAATGAAATCACACAAGCGCACACGTGTATCTGAAATAACATAATTGGGCTTCTGGCCAACACTGAAGTGATAATGAAAGCTCAAGGAAATGTTTTAGGTGACAGCTCAGTACAAATATTCCCATACACAGATGGACACATTTATGCTGACACTGTCTCTGTCTGCTTCTTTCACACTCCATTGTTTGATGCATGATAACAAAGTTGCAACAAAGCTGACCTGTGGTATGCTGTCACCATAGTGGTTACTGTTTACAAAAGATCACCGCCTTTCATCGGTGTAAGTACTCCCCTTTCATTTATTTTTCAGACAGACTTATATCCTAGCTAATATTAAATAATTTAAATATTTTTTGCAACTTATAATCTACAATCAGATATATTTAATACTAAGAAATATACTAAATTTACAGATGTTTGCACCAATCAACAACAGGATTATTGCCATAATACTTTATTCATCCATTATCTACCTGTTCTACCTGGCACATTGATGGTCATGGGGGGCTGGAGTCAATCCCAGCTGAAATTGGACAAGAGGCAGGGTTCACCATGGACAGATCTCCGGTCTATCACAGGGCTAACACATAGAGACAGACAGTCACATACATACCTACCAGCAATTTACTGTATAGTCACCAATTAAGTCTTTGGACTGTGGGACTAAGCTGGAGTACATGGAGAAAACCCACAAAGGAGTGGGGAGAACATGCAAACGTCACACAGAAAGGCCCCAGGCTCAAATGTGAACCAAACCTGGAATCTTTTTGCAGTGAGACGACAGTCCAAAGTGCCATGTCACTCCATTATATTTTCAATTAATTGAATTAAAATTTTTCAGATAATGTAATTATACTCGTTCATTCCTTCATATCATAGGCATACATTAAAACAAGCAGAATTTTTCAAAAAGAAAGATGCAAAGTTCTCCCAGTATCATTTTCTATGTAGGTGGCTGGTATTCTTAGTTCATTTCTATTTTACTTGCCTGGAGGCTTTCATAAATCTCTAAAAGAAAAGTCAAACCGGAGGAGTTTTCCCTCTAAAAATACTCTTTTTCCCATGTCAGGGGTGAGAGGGCTTCACGTGTGGTCTCACCTTAAAGAAAATACTTAATATCATAGCTGGAAAGTGGCGAACCTTGTGGTTAGTACCCAAACAGAAACAAAGTCTCATCTCCCCCCAAAAAGAAGAAAAATAGATTCTCTATCTTTTCCTCTTTTTCCAGCAACACATGGTTTTAGTGAAGAGACACATCTCAAGTGGCTATGGAGAGTTTTTGCTTACAGGCAAAGCTCCCGTTTTTTGTTCTCTGAGAATTCCCCCCAGCATCTCTTCATCCCATCCAGCATCATAAGTGGTGGTCGAACCACAATGTTTTCTCAGGGTGGTTGGTTACACTGTTCTCCTCCCGCGGTTGCTAGACCATGGCAGGGGAAGAAGCTTGTTCAACATGTTTCCCGTTTTAAAAAAAAAACGTCTGTTCCCTCCCTCTCTCTCCAATACCACCCAAGTGCTAGTGAGCCTCCTACGCCAAGTGGGGTTAGGCAGAATCTGTGCAAAATGAATCTTGTGACATCACATGATTTAGACTGCTTCAAATACAGACTGCCGATGTACGCTGGATGCCCTAAAAAGTAATTCACCTCAAACAGTGGTGGTCCATAATCTGGGATGCATTAGAAATAGCCAACCACAGCAGAACTTTGTTCCACAAGACGTCAGAGAGGTACGGGCGTTTGAATACACAGAAGAGAGAAAGTTCTTCAGAGAACATATACAAAACCTAATTGCTCTTGCTGTAATTTGCTTGTTTTAGCCATTTTGACCATATCAATGTAATTGCTGAATTTCCTTGGTTGAAAACCTTTCAAAAAATCATTGGTTGTTGACTAGGTTTAGACTTAGGACTTTGGGACTTTTCACGGCTTGCATGGGTTCCACTGCAGTTTTGCTAATAAAAGAAAATTTCAGAACCACACGGTGTTATCCAGCATTTGCATAAAACCAGGTTTATCTCACTTTCTCTTTATCAACTCTTTACCCTTCAACAGACTGTATATTCTTGAAATTTGCCCCCTACATACAGTAGAATTATAGCGTACATTTTCTGATCTGGCCAATCTGAGAAATGAGACAATTAGCAGTTTTTTGTTAAGGTAAAATCATCTGAAGAGCATTGTGGCAAGTGAGATTACTTGAGGTCAAAGGTAGGTTTGCTTTGACAGTCTTCACTGATGCCAACCTAAATCTGAGAAGTTCTGTATCCTCCTACCTTTTCAACAGAATTTCTGGGGATCAACATGGATTTGTAAAGGCGGCTCAAATGTGGACATTAGTTTATGGTTTATTTGCAGTACAGTTAAGGTCAATCACATCTGTATTCCTTATGGACAAATACACTCGTCCTCCCAGATCCACTTTGTGAAGTAGTTATTAAAATGTAGGCCAAAACTTAAGCTCTTCTTAGGTTGCTGTCTCTAAGAAATTGAACCAGCTTTTTAACTATAGTCACATTACCAACATAGTGCTGGAAAAAACTTTGGAAGACATCAGGGTATGGGACATTATCATAGTAAAAATGTAAGACATGACATTTACATCCCAAATTGAGTTTTCTTTGCAAGAAAATGTGCAGTAACAAGCCAAGTTCAGTTCTCACTTTTAAACTGCGGTAACCACATACTCCAATGTCACTAAAAAAAGCGCCCCTTTCTATTTATTACCAAGAGTGGCTGTGACCTCCACACCACAGCTCAGGAGATGATGGTAGGTTTGTGTTATTTGGATGAAGCAAGTCAATTAATTCATAAATACTTTAGCACATTTACAGTAAGGCAAAGGAAGATGGTTATTGATTGATCCCACTAACACAGCAGCCCTCCCCCTCTCTGCACGGAGAGTACCTTAATAAAGCACAGGCGCTTTTAAACCAAGAATAATGCAATCAGAAACAGAGGAAAACATAATTATTTTTACCCTCAGTTAAGTGGAGAAGGACATGGAGTATGAATTGATTATTCGAAAGACCATGTTAGTGGCTGATAATTGATACCCAATGAGAGTTAATCACAGCAGGTATCGTTTTTTTTTTTTTCAGTACAAAACTATGGAGAAGAGCTCAGCTTATGAAAAATAAATTTGACACAGTTTTGAAGAGATATACATTTTTTGAAGTAAACTGCTGGATAAACTGCATATTGTACCGTACTTACAATAGAAAATATGATGGAAGGGCGTTTCATGGAAAGGAAATAGCTGGAGTAGAGGCTAGATGGCTCCAGATCCTCGTGTTCTAACCTTTGTAGAAATTTGGTGAAACAGCAGAAAAAAGTGACCTCATTTTTATTGGACTAAAATGGTCACACCTATGGTGACCCAACCAGACCTGAGCATCACAGAACTCAGCACTTCACAGAAGCAATTTTCACTCTCTGGTCACAAACAAGAAGTGATAATGCAGAATCTGGGGAAAATGTCTTCAAAAGTTAAAAAAAAAAAAAGATTTTCATCAGCTTTCTTATGTCTGTAGGAAAACAACCACCATATTTCATAGCTGCTTGACAGGGAAACTGGTAATTGAACGGATTAGTATTTTAGCTCAGCAGTGGAAGAGAAACCCCTCCACTGGAAACAGCTTTCCTATTAGCAAACTCCAAGCTCATTGGGCTTTTACGCCTACTTAGGGTTATGAATTACCGGCAGCCCATCAGCCATGCAATATCTCAATAGAATAAAATATGAATGCTCTTTGAAGCCGATTTTATGCTGTTTAAAAACCTAAGCAGATAAATGGATGTGTGAAACACTTCTAAGGTCGACTAATGTGGGAAATATCGAGCTAAGTAATTGCAGCAGTTTCATCAATAAGCTCTGGAAAGTAGATCATTACAGTGAAATGTGATTAACACAGAAATTGTAGAGTAGTGTGGAGTGGCATATAGGGAAATAGAATAAAACACGTGTACGGCATGGTTGTAGGTTACTGTTGAAAAAATTATGTGGAATGCCCTTACTAATAGAACATGAGACAATGATGGTGACTTTTGTGACTCATATTTTACTTCATGCATTAATTGGCAGGTAGTTCTTCTGTCCTCATAGCTACAATGGTATGGAGGAAGCTAATCACACTTCCAATAAAGTTTAATGATGTCTTTACTGAAAGACAGTGTTAGACCAAATAGTCTGGTTAGGTCAAAAATCCCCATCTCTAGTGTGTAATGCTAGTGTGTAAAACTATACCCGCTCTCCACTCTCCATTTTTCATTTATCTCTGAACTATATAATGGGCTCAAAAATTTACATAGAGGAACAAAGCAAGTATTGTCTGTCACATACAGGTAACAATCTCATTAAGTCATTATGTTATGTTGCAAAAACGACCTTTGTGTGACTCTACAGTTGTGAATAATCATAATGACTGATATCAAAAGTTTTAATTTACTCTTTACTGCAAAGTACTGAAGGTCTGTTATATTGGAAATAGTTTTTAAAAAAAATTATTTTAATTATCTCAGTACAGAAACAAGGAAAAGGGGAGTCAAAATTGTTCCTCATCCCATAAAGACACAATACTACAACACTCATATATCAGTAAAGATTATACAGCAGATGTGTATCATAAGTCACTAAAAATATTGTAAAACAAGTAATGAGCGAATATCGAATATGTACCTATTTGTTAAAAAAAATCAGTAGAGCTTAAAGATTGTGAAAATTAGCAAGGCAAAAAATGTTGGATGATAATTGTCTATGTTTGTATGTGAGTGCATGTGTAGACAGGCGGGGGCCATTTGTTCTCCTCAGGGTCTCCTGAGCAATCACTCCGTCAACGGAGCTGGAGCCCGGCTAATTTCCCACCCCTCCTCCCTCCCCTCACTCATTCCCAAGACGGATGCTTTGGGTAATAAGACTAATCAATACACTTCCTCACAGTCCTCCCCACCTGCCCCTTCCCAAGAAGTTATCAGCTGTTTGTCATGAGGAACATCGTTCTTATCAGTCATCATCTTGTTTGCATGGTGGCAGTGCCCACCTCACACATACACATACTCAACATGCAACACACAAGCATAAAGGGGTTACATTTAAACATGCAGTACTGATGATATATACAGCATGCACACATGTTGTATATACACTGCTTTGTAAATACAAATATCACAATATTGATGATACCAAATGCTCACAGATACATTCACACACTTGTCTGGACCGCCTGCCTGCGGCCTTCTTGTTCACACACTTATATACATACACACTGTGTTGTAATTTTACACAGCAAATTGTGCACTCTGTCAGCACACAAACAGACACACTGACATACGCCTACATGCAGACACACACACACATTGGTAATGCAGTGATGAATAGACACATGGGTGCTCTGTGACAGGTTACACATGCACAGCAGTGTCAGGATCTATACGGAAAAATTAATCAACAATGACAACAGTGTCGGTGGCTCCCGTCTCCCAGCCCACAGCTCAACATGCTGTAATTTGTCCTGTATGATTACCCCAGGGTCCTGGGTGGGACTGACACTCCCTTCTTAATTAATTAAGCATTGTGCTGGCAGGCAGGTATCTCAAGAGTGCTATACAGTCACAACCGCAGTGTCTTTACCTGAAGTCACCCTTTCATAAGACTTCACTGAAAAGTTCTGCAGCTACATTTTAAGAGTTAACTGTACACACTTTGGTATGCTTTTATTACATAAAATCAACTGTTGATAAATCTGTAAATTTATTACAGAATTAGCAAAAATAGCAACAGAATCCTAATGGATTTGTGTAGTATGGCTTTCTGACTTTTAGAAATGTCATATCTATTAACAATAACAGACGCCAGTATCAGAACTGATATCAGTATTAGTACAGTATCTGATGCATGCAGCTACAGTATATTCACAAAATTTGTAGAGGACATTTGATACACTCAACTGCAGCCAGCAGAGAAAGATACAGCTGATGCCATCCATCAAGCTTCCAATGACACTCTAGGTTACCTGAGTCTTTGACAGGAGTTTCAGAGCTTCTCTCCTTGGCAGGTAGAGAGGTAAAGTGGCCCTGTCTTTCTTTCTTAATTTCCTTCTTAATTTCTTTCTTCTTTTTTTATTTTTACTTACTTATTTTACTCACTTCCCTTGAGGCACAAGTGCTGATTGGCTGTGGGGGTGGTCCAGTCCCAGATGGAGCCAGAGACGGAGGTGGGAGGTTGACAGCATTGTTTGTCTCCAATAATGATCTGGGGACTCCTGATGATATGGGAGCCTTTGATGGATGACTAATTTATCAGTAGCTGTCTTGACCTAATGACAGTTTATGATGTCACTGGTGGCTTGGCCAGAGTTGAATATCAAAGGGCAGGTGATATATGAAACCTTTTGGTTCTTCTAGTTTTGCTGCAAAGCTTACACTGCAATACAATAAAATATTGTATATGCTTTGGAATTTACAGAACGTTGTATTATGCATTGAGGGAAGATGCATTAAGGCTTCTGAAAAAGCTCCTGCATGTTCGAAGAAGCAGGAACATGCTGGCCCATGGTATCAACTAATGAGTCAGACATTTCATGAAAACTTTCCATTGAGTATATATTTTTACTTGAACTAACATTCACCTTTGTGAACTTGGGAAGTATTTACATAGTGTAGATCTGTTGACACCATAGTCATATTACAAAACAACAATACAAGTCATAGCTATCTTCCATTGTTCGTAATTTGAGCAAGAGAGGGCACATGGTTCTATTAAGACAGAAAACAAAAGCTATTTTCAACAAAAGGACTTGATGTCTCTGTGGTGTGGAGACCATACCTTTCATCATACAGTTGTTCCAAGGCCTCTGTGCCATTGTTCATTTAGCTATTCCTTTTGGGTTGTGGACCCCACTGGAAAACAGGTGAGGCAAAACAATCACGCAACCTCCCATCACTCCCTACACATTCAACAATAACACTCTGACTGTATCTTTCAGTAGTAAACACAGTCCTAACAGGCAGACCCTGGGCAAACGTCGTTCCGGAAGCAAATACATTGTTGGAGACAGAGTAGGGAAATAAAAGACAGAGGCCAAAGTGTATTGGAAATCGGAAAACAGCCCTCTCCTCCCTTTGAAAGAGTCCTGGCGATGAAAATATGTAATATAAATAAAGCTGTGGACGCTTTGAAAGCCAAAGCCTTCCTTCCTGGCCCCGTCCTCTGTGGGGAGAAACGCCCACTTATGAGCCCTTGCTCTTAAATTCCCAAAGACCACTCTGTCATCAGGGCTCCAACTGCTGCTTTCAAACATGCAATGACCAGACTCACTTCCCCGTCTTGCTCTCTATCTGTCCAGCTCTTAGTCATTTTCACCCCCTCAGGTCTTTTATGTGTACCCCCCTCCCTGGGCAAGAGTTTTCCTCCTAGTTATGTCTGCCTAAATACCCCCCAAACAAGCTCCAATTATTTCACTTATGACGTGTTTGTGAATGTCATCATGTCTGATCTCTCCGTTGGCGCTTTAAAGTGCTTCTGATATTGGAACCTGAGTGGCGGATGCAAGTAAAGACATAATGACAGATGAGTGGCTGATACACCACCAATATAATTCAGCTCATTAAACAAAAACCACGTTGTAGAAGTGTTTTGAAGTTGAATCCAGATCCTAAGTTCTAGCACACTGTTGTATCAATTAACTATAGCCTGTTAAGTAAAATATGCTAAAAATACATATGAATTCGACATTTTACTAGTGTAGTTAAAGAACATTAACAAATGTGCCAAGATATGCTAACAGAAATAGTGAACATGGTGACTGCTGGCTCAACACGCAAAATTTTTACGTATTGCAAATATTTTTACAACTGTCTTTGTAAATGTTTTATAGAAGGAAATGCACTCAAGGATGCGCACAATGTGTTTTGGTGAACAACACTGAATGTACTGTATACACATCATTTGCTTGTTTACAATAAAACTACTAAGGGCACCTTTAAGCAGCATCATAGAGAATACAGTGGGTAAGTGTTTATTAAAAGGGTGTGATTCACACTTTCACACTCATACACATACACACACTGCACAGGATAACAGTGGGGAAATTCGAGAGTTTATGTGTGTTTATGTGCAACATCGTCCAAAAGACCTCCTGGATCATACATCAAAATCAGTCCAGCACACAAATTGGGCCCTGCGGTGACCCTCAGTGGCAGGGTCCCTAATGACATCCACCATCTATGTCCAAACTTTGCAGTTGGTTTCCACTAAGGACAGGTCTTTTTGATCTATCTGCTGAGCTGGTGGAGTACATGGGTCAGGGTGAGAGGCCTGCTGATCAGCCCACCAGTCAGACCTGCAATGAACTCCGATTAATTGGAACTGACTCCATGCTCTTCATCATCTTTTGAGTTTTTTTGGTCATTTCACCAAACAGGTTTTTTATTTTTCCACCTTATATTTCACTGCATCCCGTTCAGAGGTGGTCTGGAATCAGAGGTTTTTAACTTCAAAACCACAATCTTGGACAAAGCAAGCTTAAGTAATAACTTTTGTTCTCATAGGATTCTACACTGCTGGTGAAGTTGGGGAAAGATCATATGCTGCATTAAACAAAACTATTCCTATTGTGACATTATTAATCAACCATCCGTTTTTTTTTTGCTCATAGGAAAGTTACAGGAAAGGTCGGTGCAACGAAAATATTTTTTCAGTAGTTGGTAATTCTTAATAAAGATATATTACCAGATGTTCACTGAACATTTTACCCATTGTTTTTAAAGAAATAAAATCATTATATTAGACAGTTTGGAAATTAAATATTAGGACCCCTTCATGGTTCACTTGTTTATGAACCTGTCTATGCAGGTCCAGCGTTTGTATGTATTTTCATATTATTCTTGTCATTGTCCAAAAAAAAAAAAAAAAAAAAAAAAACTCGAAAGTTCTTTATAGCTTCCTGCAAGAAGAAACTATTAAAGTGCAACACATTGTCAGGGGTCAGGCTGAAAATGTGTGAGGAAGCGCATAGTAATCAAGTGAAAGAGACAGAAAAAAACGCTTCGTGAGAAACAGACGTAAATAATAGACCAGGAAACAGGAGATCAAAGCTTCTGAGTCGGGCCCCCATTTGTTTTTATACTCACCCAGGCCTTGCAATAAAACACGCAAGAGTCGCACTACAGAGGGAGGGGGGTGACGCAAGGAAGTGCTGAAAGCGGTTACGTCCCATCCTGAGGATCCCGTGCCACTATCCCCATGTTAGGGAAAGGCGTCAGGTAGAGCACTGTTTACCAGGAAAAGGGACAAACAGCACAAAACCATCCACATCACAGAGGATTCTCAATGGCCAGAGGCCATCTTGTTAAACACACACTGTGTTTCCTTATTTCTTAATGCTGCTGTGGGTACAAAACACAATGTGTGCCTTAAATGGCACAGAGAGATCAAACTCACAAATCAGGGCTGTGGAACTTATGTGTGTTTGCGTGCCTTCAAGTAAGCAAGGTGGCGTCACTAGGTTTCCAAGAATTGGCACAGGATGAGCTCTCAGCCAAGACAATGAAACACAATACAAAACATACAGTCATAACACACAGATACCCTATGTTTTCTTTTAGTCAATTTCAAACACACAGAAATTCAGTCAGAATGATGTTTCACTTGTGAATTCCTGCTTTACTCTACGTGAGAGTTTAAACTGGTTAATTTCAAACATGTATTATTTATTTATTGGCAAATGTGGTCATGTTTCAGGAAAAGTCCAGACTTCCCCTGTTATATCTTGGCATTCAATTCTCCTCCTCATTAAAATGGGTCTTACCCATTAGGGAAGTGAGAGGGCAGCTATGTGTCACAGCACCTATTTGTGATGTTTACATGTACAACCCTAATAAAAACAACAATGACGAATTCATAACCTGCTGAGCATAATAAATTGTTTGTTTTCTTGGATAGCAGATGCTAAATGTATTTGAACTGAATTCTATTTCTCTGAATGTCTACGTGACCTACAAAATCAATAGCATTTTGTCCCCTACTTGACTCTGACCTTGGTCTTTTAATAGTGTTTAGATATGCAGGCGAATTAATTTGCTTTAATGGAGTAGAGGGGGTCAATGGACTTTGATCCCGTTTGGGTTAAAGGTTGGAATGATTCCATTTAGCTTGCTGGTGTTCTGGTTGGTTGTTCGGGTGTCTGTGTTTGTGCAAATGTTAAATTGTGCTCCTTTTCTCCAGACCCCTCAATGATCCCCCTGGGTTCAATTCATAAGAACTAATACCTATATTATGCACAATTTCAAAATAAAACATGTAACATATATTAATTATTTCCCATTACCATGACGTCCTGTTATAGAAATGTGTAAATATTAATTTTAAGCAGCTGGGGTTGTCTACATAAAGAACTCTGCTTGTATTGCTTATTTGCAGGCGAACTAGATGGATTTTGCAGGGAGGTCATTGGCATCCAAATAAATTCAAGTTTTGGGGAAGCTTTTTCGACTGTGCAGTGAATCTAACTCACTGCGTCCCTCACCTCTCCAGTCCATTCATATTGATTCCAATCTCTCAGCCTCTTCCAATAAAGCTGGGTTCATGAGTTCATTATTACAAGAATGGAAGTGTAATTGGCTTTCAAGCATATAAGAGGCTATTTGCACTAATCTATCTGGTGAGGAGATGTTAACGGTCTCTTTGAATGGCGCAGTGAGCCAACTTTACTCGGTGGTCCTGTGGTCTTTGAGCAATCAAGTCAGTCAATAAGCACATAAAACAGATATACTGTGAAACAGATGGTTTACTGATGTGTTAAGTAATAGGTGTGATGATCCAGAAAAAAATCCAACAAATGACCAACTTTGAAAAACACATTTTGCGCACACTATATACTGCAGGGCTTAAGGGGCTAGAAATGCAAAATGAACATGTGCTTTGGAAAAATATGCAACAAGTGCACACACAACACATAAAGATATGATCAAGAACCTTTTGTAGAGGCTTTGAATATTCAGGTGGTCTCGAGATCAATCTCTTTCACAAAAGAGACCTGAGTACAGCAGGAGTAATAGAATGCAGAAGGTGCTCCACCCTACGTTTCAAAACAATTGCTATGTAAAGAAACTTTAAATGTTTACAAAATTTTAAAACTTCAATTTCAGTGAATGGCATGAAGATAAGATAAGATAAGATAAGATAAGATAAGATAAGATAAGATAACCTTTATTTGTCCCGCAGTAGGGAAATTGCAGAATTAGGATGATTAGAAAAGATGAAAAGCAGAATTTTGCATTCCTGAGAATAAGACACATTTTGTCTTAATCAATATTAGTATATGTTTGAGGTTCTGAAGAGATTTCTGAAGAACAATACAAGAATGCTGTAATAAACACATGGCTGTAATTGCAAATTAACCTTGTACCTTGCAGAATAAAAATAATAATGGACTAAGCAGATCAGCTCTCCTCTGTTACACAAATATCTGTGTATAAATACGAATCCAGTCCTGAGCAAAAACATACAAAACAAGACAGACATCACACCAATAGATAGTAAATATTTCAGGGCCTGGTTCTACCAAATTTTTAAAAAATGGCATTTTTGAATTGAAATAAAATAACTGATTTATTTTGCAATCAAGATAAAAATTTACTGTTATGAATTTTTTTAAAGATAACCCTTTAATGAAAGATTTGTTGATTTATAATACTTTGGTGGTAATACAGACCTACATTTTTCATTGGAAGTCTACCTTGGGTGCCTTCAAGTACTAAGTGAAAAAATTTGAAACATCCTGCTTCACCACTCTGACGCACAACATATTGAAATAATCAGGCATAAAGTGGTTGCAACTTTCCAAATAGAAGAAACAGTTGATTAATGAGTACTCATTAGTCACACTTATATCTCTTATGGTTGGCTCTGACAATCACAGCATTTGAGCATACACATGTAAAATAAATGCATGAATCCATGGAACAGAAAGTAACTGAAATAAATGGCCACTGAACAGCAGGTGTTACATTCACTAAATATCTCAACAACTGCCTCCTGTTTACGTCTATCCCCAGTGCAGACACTCTGTGGACTTACGCAAGACAGATGCAAGCTGCTGATTGCGGAAACCAGCCAGCACTGCTCTCCTTTCCACTCCTAACCAGTAAGATGGAGTCATTGAGAAATATTCCTGCAGCAGAGAGGTATTTTTTGGCTTTAGGGGAATGGGCGGGTTGGATGTTTGAGGCAAGAGGAAGAGGAGGAGGAGCAATATATAGATGGATGAGAGTCAGTGGTGGGAGCCCCACTTGGTTGTGGAGACTTCCTATGATGAAAAGGTCATTGGCACCTGTAAATCTCAGCAGCTGGAAGAAGTAAAAACGTGGGGGGAGGAATAAAAAGGAGTTTAGCTGCTCAGTCTGCTCTCCACTGCCCCTGCTGTCAGTGCAGATACAGGATAAAAATCTAATCGACTACATCTAAATCTAATATATCATTTAATGCCAGCCATAATCTCAACCTCCCTAAAATGTCTGATCCATTCGAGATCTGACAAGTGTAGTGAAAGTCTTCATATTAGTCATTTCTGCAATTTGTGGTCAATGCCAATACTGCCAATGAAGAAAGTGTAGGTTATTCTATGTTCATTTAGCACAAGAAAGGGACTTTACGTATGCAGAGGTACTTGTTTCTAGTGTTTAGTTGTAGTAAAAACAAACTGAAGATAATGGTAGAAATTATTTCACCGTATTTTAAATCATTTCTATGTTGTTGGAAAATACAGAACACAAAACATACTGTTGAAGTAGTTAACACTGCCACTGTGATAAAATTATGATATATTTCAGTCAGCACCTTACACATACACTGGGGCAACACTTTTCATGTGAGTACAGGTGCAGATACATATGGGTGTAATCCAGCCATGTGTGTTTGTGTGTTGCTGCCATGTGTGGATTTACTGCCCAGCCTTCCAGGGCAGCTGGGTGGCGGTGCAGGGCAAAAAGGCCTGGTCAAGGCTGCTTCCTCCTCCTGAAACCCAAAAGGATACAGCCTGCTGACAGATACCTGCTCCGAGCTGACAGAACACTTCCTTCTCCAAAATATGAGCACATTACATTTAGCTGACATGCTTTATCCAGTGACTTAACAAATGCACCGTGGATGTTGTTGCTGCTCTGAACCTGTGATGTTTCTGTCACACAACAGATACTCTTCTTGTCAAGACAGAATACTTAATTGTAATAGTAGAACACTACTAAGTTTCATTAAGCTTTTGTTAACAGAAAATATGTCTAATAGTCTTTAAAATAGATTTGGATAAATGTCGCAACTGGATTATATTTTCTAACATTGCAATGAGGATACAGTATTAATTTACATGTTTAACAAGTTGCACATATGTTGCTACAGAACATACCAGTTAAATGTGCAAATAACATATTTGGTTTCCACCAAAATATCTGATCTTACAGCATAATACCCAAACTTTTTAATTGTTATTCTTAGATTGTTATTGTATTTTAAGGATCAAAGGTTTTCTGTCACTTTAAAATTGTAACAATATATTTCATGCTACTCCAACACATGTTGATGTTGATATGATATGTTTATATTGTATATAGTGAAATTTCTCTCTAAAGTAAATATAATACTTGCTGGACAATCTGAATTTCCCCTATGGGATCTATCTATCTATCTATCTATCTATCTATCTATCTATCTATCTATACAATACTACAGCAGCTGAATCCTGTTAATCACAATAAAGTCAGATGTCTATTTCATATTATTCATGACATCCATTTTTACTGACTTTGTGTTGTCTACATGTCTTTTTTGATTGCTAAGTGTGTTTTATGAGTCAGATTTTAAGACTGTTTTGATGGACTTGTCCAGGGTGTACCCCTGCCTTTCACCCAAAGAGAGCTGGGATAGGCTCCAGCAGATCCCTGTGACCCTAATTAGAAATAAGCAGGTATAGATAATGAATGAATGATTTTAAGACTGCCTGTGAACATCTGTCACTTTTTGTTGCAGTCTTTCATGAATGAGATTCATGATTATAAATGTTTCCTCCTTTCAGATCAAGAGATTGTGATCTCAATGAGACTATCTGAATTAATAAGGTTACATTTTAAATGAAAACAGTTTAGTAGCATATGGCCATAATTTCTAGGTGAAAGGGTTGCATAATTCGACCTCTCTTTAGATGATATTTATTTAGGTACTGCATCTTTTTATCTAGTATTTCTTTTCTTCACTTAAAAAGTCTTACACTTGCAAGTACATTGTTAAAAATGAATTATTATTTACCATTGAAATGAAATTTATATATATTATATATATCATGACAGATACAAATTAAGTCTGAATATGGGTAAGTACAGTGTAACCACTCTGTATGTAGCTGACGGTCTATTATATTTCTAACTACTATATAACTGCTATATTTAATCCCTGAATTGTCCTCCAAATACAGACCCAGTGGTGGCCCAGCGTTAAACACATTCTGAAGATCCATCCGAGGACAACAGACCCTCTGCAGTTTGAGATATCAGTTGCAAGGAAACAATCCCTCCTGACCTTTTTTATTTTATGATACACAGCCCACCAAGTAGTATCCTTAAGTTGTCACTTATGATTATCTTTAGTAACCCCCCCTCCCGCTCCTACTGTGTTTTATTTTTTGGTCATTCAAACTCTTGGAAATGCAATCCCCCCACTGTGCAGCATGCCTCATGTCTGTCCAGAGAGCTCTGGCCACTGTCACACGAGTGCATTGTTATTTTGGAAGTAGCATGTGTTTGTCTAACTGAGGCTCCGGTTTCCTGTTCTTTCAGTTCGAGTCCACTTGCTTTGGTCTGTAAAGGAGCCATGATGGATGGCAACCTCAGCAGCAGCATGTGAACCCCCCTTCCGAGCACCCTCCACACATTCCAGGTGTGCAGTGTTGGTAGCTGTTGATAAATGGTCAGATTTCAGTTATTTAAATTAGGCTAATTTGAGTTTCAAACAGGTGTCTAGGTTAAATGTTTTTTTATGTGAGTGAAGGATTATCTTTTCTTGATTCAATTCACTGAAGTAGACATTTTTCACGTGTAGACCAAGGTGGTAAATATCCTGTTACTTAGCCATCCATCAGAATGAAAAATCTCTAAGTCTCTGCAACCTTATTACTGAAATTCTTGTACTAATCAAAATTAAATAATATTATTGTATTGATAACATAGAATATTTGGTTCTGATTTTCTATAGTGTACTTCAGCCCCTGAGATATAAATTGAGGCAGACAGGTCAAGATGGAGTCTTTACTCTGTAACAGAACATGAATCTGCCAGGGTATGCTTCATTTGATAATTGATAGAGCGGGTTAATTGCCTTGATCAAAGGTCAGGCAATTTAGTATTCTGAGGTTAGTCTGTAGGATTTGAATTGGACATGTTGAATGTTTATAAGATGAAAACCTAATGCAGTCATGGGACTCCAGCCAATTAAGAACATTAAGAATGTTTTATTCTAATCGACAGTGATATCGGTTGCAGACATCCGCATTAAGCCTGATGAATATGCATGAAACTCCTCTATGAGTTTATTGAGCACATATTAATTTCAGAAACATGTGTCTGGAGTCTAAAGACGTGATCACATTTCCCTCTAGCATCAATCCTTATATGCAGATGAATGCTCTTTAAAACCTGGCATGAGCCACAGAGGTACATTTGATATTTCATTCATGTGAACCACTGAGGAAAAAAAGAAAGGAAAAGGAAATGGCTAAAGCAAACAAAAATACCCACAATACCCCAGTGTGAACTCTCTGGAGGTTGTGCATAATTACCCTGCAGAGCACCTTACCTGTGCACCTCTCTCTTGCCTGTCAGTGCTGCATACAGACACAGACAGGACCACAGGCACACGCACTCTTTTTTCTTTTTCCACTCACATACACAGTCACATAACCCTCCCTTCTGTTTTCTCTCTCACACATATACACACTCCCTAACACACATACCAACACATACACCAGCGCATCAGCAAAGAGCATTGCGGCTCTGCGGCCAACCACGGCATCCACTGGGGAGAAATCTTCAGCTCATTTCTGACCTGGGCTGCCGTGGTGTTAATTGCCCTCCTGAGTTGGCAGAATTTTCAGGGTAAAAGGTGTTATCCTTGATGGATCAGCACTGTTGCCACTAGTGACTGATTCTTTCAACTTGGACATGTACCGTGCATATCCTATATCTCATTAAAAGGATGAGGAAAGAGGGGGGCACATTCATTGGCAAATGCACACATTAGCTACACTTCTATTAAACGAGGTTTAAGTTTTCAGCAGTAATGGCTCAAACAGCTGAAAATAGTTTGTTGTTTGGGAAAATTATGAAATTATATGAACCTGAAAGCTCGATTATCCCTGGTCCTCCATGGCAGGGCTTGGGAGACTAAGATATTTAGGCTCCTATCATTTCAATGATACCTATGTCCCTATTTATACTCAAAATACTTAAGTAATTATTACTTATAAAATCATAAGAGGTTCAAGGATCTGAGCACTTTGCCTATAAATATAACTGTCCCACCAAAAACAAAATACTCTCCCAAACTGACGATTCTTAAATGCTTTCTTAATAAATAAATTTGCCATCATTACACTCTACACACTAAACTAACATGGGTTTTATTGACAACTAGATTCATCGAGTAGTGTCTCTGCTGCATGCACCCATTTACGCAATACCAGCATAATATTTGGGAAATCTTTTAGTGCCATTGTAATGTCCATGGAAATTTTGGAAATTTGGGGGCTGAGGTTCTGCCATGTATCTTGGCAAGTTGCTAGTGATGCTAAGTAGTGCATTTTGAAGTCAAATTTCTGGCCATAAACCTAAAATTTGGTACATACCTTAAAGAGATTTTAAAGAAGCAGTAACGTAGATCTCAGTCTTATAGTGCATGCTATGTCTGACTCAGCTTTGTAATGAATAGGGTCCAATGGGTCTGTAGTTGCAGATAGAGTCACAATGTACTATAAGTGGGGTTTCTTTAGCAGTGGAAAAATGATGGCTGATACCAGGGTAGGGTACAGTTGGGATAGGGTTGGGGTTAGCGGTAGGGGTAGGGGTGGGAGTTATATATAGGAGGAGTTAAGAATATGAACCCCATGTCAACATCAAAGGCAGTCTGGTCCGATAAGGTCCTGTTGTGGAGTGAGGAGGGTCAAAAAAGAGGGGGGGGAATAAACAGAGGGAAGTGACAAAGGGAGACAGATAGGAGGTGACAGTGACACTAAGAGAGGGCATTGAGTCCCTTGGGTGTGGTGGTACCCAGGTTTTCTGTCCATAGTCTTTCTGCTTTCCTCCTCTGCCCACAGGTGCATCGGTTGCATGCATTGATATTTCTGCTCTGCAATGTGAAGAGTCGGTTGTGTTATTGTGGGGATTATGGATGATTTTTCTGTTATTGTAGTGGTGTTGGAGTGGGTTCTGTGCCGACTGGTTATTGTTAGCAAATTTAGTCTAGACTAGTAGGTTCTGTAAATTGGAGTTCTCTCTGTAGGCAGAGATTATTTTATAGTTACGGGGGGGTGGGGTGGTAAGTTTGTATGTGTGTGAAGTTTTGTTTGATACAATGGTGTAATTTTGTAATAGTATGGGAGAAGGTGGATATGAGGGGTAATAGCATTTGATCTGTGGATGTGTGAGGGGGCGATAGGGTCTGGTTCTAGAGGGGTAAAAGTGTAACTGGAGAGTGAGGGTTATTCTGGATTTTGGTTGTTGAAGTTGCTGAAAAGTTGGAGGTAGAGGCCTGTGGTGTGGTTGGTGGAAGCCAAGGCCTTTTTCTTCTTTGGGGCACAGGAGTCGATGTGTCTAATGGATAGGAAGCTTGGACTGTGGTAGTGTCCTTGTTTTCACCACTTGTTTATACATTGGGTGTGTATAGTGTTGTGTGGTGGACACATGTTGTTTGCCCTCCTCAGCTGTTGAGTGGGAGGCTTTAATCTGTGTAGCTTGCTCCCTCAGTCGTGTTGTTAACACAGGCTCTGGGTTAAAGGCCTGTCCCACTGGTGCATTGGCTGCTTTAGTGGGTGGAGTTGAAACTGCTGATGCTGTTGGATCAGTTCACTGTTTGTATTGTGTGATCTTTTCTACTAGAGAGGTCCTCGGGCCTAGGTGTAATGATAGTTTATGTGGTGCTTGTGGTTTAGGAAGTGGTGGGAAGTCCTCTTTTTCCTGGGTTTCAGAGCAAGAGGGTAGTGGATGACCAGTTTCCCTCACTGAACCTGGTCAAATGGGGATTGAGGATGAGATGGGTGGGGATTGGGATGAGATTATACGTCCAGTAGGTGTTCAACAGTGTGTATGATTTCTGAGGTGAGTCTGTTTGAATATTCTTTTCTGACCCAGCCAAGGGGCGATTTGCAGGGCCGAATGGTTTTTGTTGGCACTTTGGTCAGAGGAAATGGTGGCGGAATAATGGTCCTGAAGGATTTTCATGTTGTGCTTCCTCCAGTTTGTGGTATTATCAATAATTTTGTTCCTAGTCTGTTCTGTCGGTGCTACTAGTTTGATGAAGTTAACAGTTTAACTTGTCTTATCATACCTGGAGGAAATGTGTGTGTGTATGGCATTGTCTATTATTTGTTTATAGTGTATCGCTTGTATTAACTTAAAGTATTGTTTACTGGTTTACTGGTGTCTGCATCTGATGGTTCAGTCAATATAGGAATGTTAGTGTAGATATGAGTGTATGTGTATTGATCTAGTGTAAATATGGAATGTCAGGGAAGTCTTTAAATTACAGGAGTAAAAGGGAGATGAGCGAGGTCCAGTGAGTTTGCTCTATGGCACGGGGTAGGTTAGGGTTGGGGCTGGGGTTCAGGGTACCAAGCTTGGGTACGTGTGGAAATATAAGGTAAGTGGTAAAGTAAGAAATGAAAAGGTAAGTTGCAGGGCTCCATATGTTCATTGTTGTGAGGCTAGGATTACCATTAGGGTTAGGGCTATATTTTAGGTTTAGAGTTAGAGTTAGGGGTTTATTGAGCTAAAACTACTTGTTTATGAGAGATTGGGGATATGGTTAAGAGAAATGTTTTCTCAACTTTTGGAAGATGACAACATGAACCCTGGTCCCTGTTGATGAACCACATGCATTTTACAAAATATCTAAGACCTTTGGGCTATCAACATGCACCAAAATTTTAATAGCTGAAATTATATTTGATCAAATATAGCATTATCTGCTTTAAGTTCCATATAGGATAGATCACTATTTGGACTAATTAAATAAATTGGTGTTCATTAGAGATCAGATGTCAGGACCTGGTTGGGGTATAGTGTTACTGAAGGGTTGATGAAATATTAATATAATAATAATAAGAATATTTTGTTATTAATGTCTGTACTGTATTTTAACTGGCTAAAAAGTTATTCAATTGATGTTTCTTTACATTTAGAAACAATGAGTCCAACCAACCAATCAGATTTTAATTGATTTGGTATGGGAACATCAGAGCATTCAAACCAGGCTTAGTGGTGAAATCTGACTTACAGTTGCTGTATAGCACTGGAAATATTTTCCTTTCTAGCTGTTTTCATCCAACCACACACTTCACACATGTACATCACACTCAAGCAAGCATTCTCAAACAAACAGATGTTCATATGAATGTGTACGGATGTTTAAACAAAAAACCCACATACACACAAACAAGGCAGGAGACACAGATGCACAGATGTCTGTGTTCACACAGACACAGAATTAACAGAATTTGCATAGGTTCTACTATATACAAATAATGTCTAAACCATTCGATATTCTAGAGGAGAACCCAACATTTTAAAAACCACAAATATATTTTCAGATCAATGTAATTATTACCTAAATGAAAACATATTCTTCAAAATGTAAGCTTCAATTTCACATTCTGTAAAATCACACCAAAACCAATGAGTGACAACCTTTAATTTACTTGGAAATGGGAATAAAATACAGCTGTAAAGCATTCCAAATGTTTGCACAAATTCTTTCCCATGACTAATGTCAAATATTAACCTTTGCTTTTTTGTCTGAAAACCTCTTTTCACAGTTTGAAAAAAATCCAAGTTTGATCCTTCTGGGTATTTGATGTTATAACTTCCTCTAAATTTCTCAAATGCTTCTTGTACCATGAATGAACATCTTTTGGTTAAACTGATTAAGGAACTCTACATCAATTGTAATTAAAGGTTTTAACATTTAAATTGTTCATATGTCTATAGGAAACATCTGCTTCTCATGTAGTAGTCATAAGTTATAAGCAGCAAAACTATTTAATGCCAGTGTTTCTGCTGTACATTGTACATTCTGAAGTAGTGACAATGATAAATTCACTCAGCATTGACACACATTCATACACATTCATTTTGGCCTTGAGTATAGTGTCTGCTATGGTTGATTTAAGTGACAAATGAATCCATCAGTGCTCCCTAGCTTAGCAAAACATGAAAAATTGAAAAAAAATATGAAAAGATGAAGGTTTAATTAGGTGTAATTGTGCAGTTAGAATACTTTCTTTCCCCAAACAGATTCAGTTCAGTTGTCATCAGTAATGCTTTGCTGGATTGTTTTATCTGGACCCATAAAATGTCATTGGTTCTCAGTTGTCATTTGTTAATTTCTTATATGCTATTATATAAATTTTAAAGAGACAAACCATGAAAAATGATTTTCATGTGACTGAATTAACTGAAACTACAGTTAGCTCTCATTGTTTAAAAAAACTGAAAAGATAATAAGTTACTTTAGTATTTTTTGTCACTATCCATAGGAAACTCAAACACACAGACTCACACACACGCACACACACACACACACACTATATATATATATATATATGGAGGTACATATAATACATCCTACTCACAAGCGTGAGAGAACGACCAAGACAGAGAGCATGAATGCAGATAATCAGCAGCCTTACACACACACACACACACACACACGCACACACACAAACACACACACACACAGTAGGGAGCCCATGTGAACCAGAGCAGATATATGGCTGCAGGTCCACTCCCAGGCTTTGTGGGCTTTGGGGACTTCACTCACCCTGTCACCAGTTAAAAAAAAAAAAAAAAGAAGAGTCCAGTAAAACACATGTTCTACGCATTTAGAGACAAGCAGCTCTACATGGGACCGTTATTATAATCACGTTCAGAGATGCTTGCAAATATGCTTGTTCTTCCAGTACCAGTATAGTTGAGATTAAATTTAATTAAAGTGCTGCTTTGGCAAATCTATTAGTTGACAAACTTCAACTCTGACCAGCATGCTGATTGGTGCTTTTTACATTTGCTGTTTTAAACACCTGGTGTCTGATTCTTTCTATGAAAAACCTTCTGGGGGACTGCAAGACAAAACATCCAATACTCCTGCACTGGAATAAACAGCACTCCCAACTAGCAGTAGTTAAAAGTGACAGAAACCAACTTCATCAACAGAAAAACCAAGAGAAAAATATGACCTGATACTGGTGTGTTGCGCATGCCAGTAACATGGAGGTATTAGGATTTTTCATGTCTTAGTATAATGAAAAAAATGCATAAAGATAAGGGTTTAAAAAAACTTTTGAAAGGGTGATTTAAAATGTCTGATTTATAAGAGACAAAACCATTACAACAGTAAGAAACAAAAGTCAACACATAACCTCTAAAATTTAATTTTAGGTGCCTTCAGGAGTCTCCACTACCTAATAAACAGCTCAGTGAATTGTGTGGTAACAGAGTCATTTTGGGTTGAGTGTTAAACTGCAGTTTTGACTGCTTTAAATACACTCGAGCATGGCTAACCGTTAAAGATCAAAATTGGAACATCTGTCATGAAAACGATTTTGGACAATAATGAAGAGAAAGCCAAACCAGTTTGTTATCATCAGACATACTGCACGTTTTTTATGTAGACAGTTTTGCTGAGAACTACAAAGGTGTCTTAAAAATGTTTGTAACTGTGATGCTAAGCTTGGCCTTCATCATGCTTGCCTTGAATTTTGGAAAAGAAGAATAATCTTTATCCTGGAGGCATCCACCCTATGATTACACTCAAAGCCATTTTTCTGATTTATATGCAATTAGCAAACAGATTATTAGATTTTTTTTTTCAAATTAATGAAGTATTCATATGACAAACTCAATGAAAATATAATGACAAATCAAACAAAACACGGAAAGTGAGACTGCTTGTCTGCCCCTTCTTTACAAACACAATACTGCCATCTAATGCCAGACATATCACATAGACTACAAGGACATTTTTTATTCAAGGAACTTTAAAAGACGCACACTTGCCTAAAAATAAAAACACATACATGTTCAAGGCAAAGACAGATTCTTTCTTCAGAAACTAGTTTTATGCTATTGTGACTAGCTCAAAGGTCAGTCTGTATTTAAGTATTTATTTGGAAACACTATTCAAAGGATCCAAATTGTCTTTCAATGGTATATTTCAAACATAAATGTATATTTAATTTAAAAAAATTAAATTTATGGCAACAGTGTCACATTTAATGTACTGCAATTTGTTTTCTTTCTATTTTTACTAGTACACACCAGCGTTTTGGTGAATTTTGAAAGAAAGCATGATGAATTTTCTATTCCAATAATATCACATCATTTTAATGCATTTTTGTATTTTCTATCCATTACAATTTATGAACATCTACAAAGTGTCTCAAAAAATGTCTGTTTTATGTGTCACATTCATTTTCTTTCTTTTTTTCAAGCACATTGCTTTGTTCGCAGTTGTGAAATTATATTCTTATACACAGAATTCCTATTTATTGTGTCAAAGCCTTTCATTGTATTTTAATATAATATAAGTATTAAAATGAGGCACAGGATGCCTTTAAATCCAGTTAAAATTATTACAAGCTGTATTTCCCCACTTCCCCACAGCCAACAAAAGGGATTCTTCCTCACATATAACCCTCCAAGGGGGAGTCGTTATTATGGTTTGACTAACCACTGAATATTTTGGTGCAGACAGGCAGTTTCAATAATTTTCAGATCTTAAGATTTTGAGTAAGCCAAGAAGTCCAGCAAAGCACATAGCAGAAACTGGAAAACAAATGACAGGAGCTGCAATATGAGGAACAGATACTGGGAGATGCTGAGCAAGAAAACAGCTGGCGTGTGATGTAAGTGTTCCGCAAGTATAATAAAACATTTTAGTTTACAAATCTGAAACAGAGACAAAATGTTTTGGATATGTAATGTTCTGTCACTCATCTGTCAGAATGTGTTCTTTCTGATCCAAATTCCCATTGTATCATATTTCTCTACCCTACATACAGTATATCTTACAGAAATGGTCATATTTTGTGACTTTTTGCAGGAATTAATCACTCACAGTGCAGTAGGATTAGTCTTTAATTCTGCACAAGGCACATGATTGTTATATTTTATGCCTCATGAGTCACATGAAGTAGAGGAAACCTGAACACTATGCTATTCACGTCAGATATTAAGCAATGACCCAGTTAAAATACAGAAAAATATTCCCTGGCACGTTTCTTTTTGGAAACATTGCTCCAGTGTGTAACATCGTGTTCATAGCCACAATTAAGCCACAGATAAAGCATGTAAAAGCAGGGCTACACTGCAAAGTCCAAATGAAGCTAGGAGTTTATTGCATAGCTACCACACAACACAGTAACTATTATTTTAAAACTTAATGTAAAATGTAGATTTCAAAATAAGAGTACAGGCAAACATAGAACATGTAGAGTATACAAACTCCCATACCAGTTGTCCCCAGGCATAGGGAACCTTTAGCTGTTAATAAAAGTATAATTCAACACAGGGACATCGCACACATACACACACACACAAACTACAACAGATGAGAAAAGTGACACAGCTGGCCCCTAGTTGCGGGTCGTTGGCAGGTCAGCCACTCACTGGACCATCCTTCTCTTCACACTTGTCTCCTCATCCCATTCATCAAATCCAACCATTTTTATGTCCACTAGTATTAAATGTAGATTTGTAGTAATAAAAAAAATACAGGTCATGAGGTGAAAAACAAAAAACATGAATGAAGGTGTGATTAGAAAAATTTCAAAAGCTTCATGAAAACATCAATGTCAGTCGCCACCTGGCCCCATTATCATGTATTCATGTGTTATACTTTTACTAATACAGTAATAAATACATTTATTTATACAGTATACTTATTTTTTAACAGATATACATGAATACACCATTATTGCTATTTGTAATTACTACTGTCTGGCTTTACTGGCATTACAATTATTGTTTTATCTTTACTTTTTGTCTTGTATGTAAGGTAGAATTGTCCCTGTACATGTTGTGCTGAAAATCCCCTGACCATATTTCATCAGTGCACTTGATATTTGTATGCATGCTGCAAACAGGGTCAGCTCTCCTACACGCCTGCAACTCATTCTCTGTTACTGGCCTCCTCACTTCTCTCACCTCTATCCCTCTTTTCTCCAAAGAGACTCCACGAGCCAGGTCCTAAGGGAGCTTGGCCACCCATTGGGGACCCATTAAGGGGTGTTGGGTTGGTAGGAGTGTAGGGAGAGAGATGGCGGCAGGTCAAATGGCTTCGTGGCCGAGGGCTATCATTTACTGTAATTCAGGTCCTGTCAGGCTGAAGGAGAGGGAAGGTGAAGTGGTGAAGTAGCGTGCCCTGTCTCTCATCTGCCCCCCACCCCCCACCCCCACCACTATCATAGACAGTGCCTGGGTGGCTGCTGAGTGGGAAGATGGCTATTGGAGGAGATATGACAGCTAGAGTAAAAAATATCTATTTTGATATAGTAGCTGAGCATATGTCATTTTAAATTTGAGGCACTTTAATGAAGGCCTTATTCCTGTGTGAGCAGATGGTGAGCCTGTGCCTTGCTCAAGGATGCTTTGGTAAGACAAGGGATGACAACTGGAATTAAATCATTAACTTTATATTTTAGGTATTATACTATGTTGTTATTACTAACAATGAATAAGCAAAATTTCAGCAATCCACTTGTGCACTGACATACTAACACTGGGCTTTGGGTGGCCCCGGCATCTGCCAGTTATAGAACAGCTTTTCTCACCTAAGAGTTTTCTCACTGTCACCCCTGCTGGCAGCAATGAACCTCCTCTGTTCATCTCTGACAGCAGGACAGATATTTCTCTTCGGTGCTTATGTTTCTGTTTCTGTACATGTCCTTAGGTCTATGCCCCAGTTTGGTGTTTCAGGAAATGAATCGGTATAGTGAAGGTTCACTACAGCATATGAGTACAGCAGTAGTATTGGCAGCAGTATAAACATTAGTGAAAAAAGATTCTAATATATTAGAATCATTGCCTTCATTAATAGGCTCCAGCAGATCCCCGTGACCCTGGTGGGAAATGGATGGATGGGCCTTCATTAATTCATATATAAAAAATAGAGGACAAAGGCTTAGTTTAACATTTTGTGAACCAAGAGCAAAAGTTGAGCCAACTTTAAATCTAGCATAGCTTTAAAAATTATACACATGCATATACATGGAGTGCAGATTTTTTTTTTTTTTTTCCTGTGCCTTGTTTGTTTCTGCACATCTCAAAATGCCATGCTAAAAGAGCTTAGTTTTGTATCTAGCAAAAGAAAATACAGGGCATATAAACATAAGATCTATAGCATATAGTAAACCTTAAAGGCTGCTATCAAAGTAGATCAAAAAGAAATGTAAAGATCAAATAAGTAATGCATACACAAAGTTTGGGCACGATGTTCAAACACATTTTCATAAAATTGTTTACTTAATATAATCTCACAATTATTCATCCCTGTCTTTTCCTGTACATACTCCCCTATCTCTAAGCTTTATAATTAACTTCTTTGACCACTTAAATTTCCCAAAAGGCTCAGTAAAAGACATTTTTTCTTTGTTCTTTAAATTTCAAAATTATCACAGGCTTGTTCTGTTATCATATTCTTTAAAGAGAAGCTGTGAGTGTTTTTCAGATGAGGGATTTTATATTGGGTAATAAAACGCAATTAAAATAAAAAATGATGACTCCACTGATATCTGTCATCCAAAAATAGAAAATTAAGCATTATAATCAAACTTATGAGTCATACTAAGATCTTTGCTTGCAAATCAGTTCCTGGCCGATACATGTTGGGCAGCAGTATTTTCCCAAATTAGATTTATCCCCATTGGACTAAAGACCTTGGCTCTGAGAGGTAAGCTGCTATGATGAAATTTGTCACTAGAGGACAGCATCATCCTCTTTACGTTCACCAGGAAGGAAACGCCCTTACGGTCCGAGCCCACTGGACCTCTTTTGTCTTTTCCACACTGCCTCTTAGTGGATACCTTGAAAAATCAACACAGATTTAGTAGATTTAATCCAGGTATTGAAAGCTGATTTTCCTTCAAAAGATGCTACATTTTCCTCTCATTTGAAATATTTAGCTGAGGCCTGGTTAAAATGAGTCAAGAGGGGTCCAGTGCCTCAATCTTGATCACATTAACAGGTTCCTAACTGACACTATAGCTATTATAAAACACTTAAAATCACAATCATTTAGCTAAGAAAGTGATCTCCAGGCACTTTGTTGTGCAGTTTATTATCTCTAACTGTCTAAATCAGGGTCTGTAATAGGCACAAAATTGATTAGAAAATGTAGAAGACTTTTATTTTTTGGATAAAGCATGAAACTATTGCCTATGCATGGTTTCCTTTTCACTAGCATCTGATGTAATTATCCTTGTGTGTTGCTAAACTAGGATGAGCACCAACATGGAAAACTGGCTTTGATGTCAGAGGAAACAAAGGATGGGTGAATGGGTGATTATATTATAGCTATGTTGTTTATTAAAAAGGTAAATCATATGCACACACGGTCCATGGACAGACATGTATTTACACACAGCATCACAAAAAGAAACACATACCCTCAACACAACAATATGAATCCTGCATCAAATTATTGTTCAAATTTCATCTCAGCTGACCTGATTTTCAAATAGACCTAATCTCTCAGTGCACGATTGCCTGTATAATTCATTGTCCTTCCACAAGGGGGGGATGTAAGACTCAGTTGGGAAATTTGTGCCATGTAATTTTTTTTTTTTCTCATCACTTCATTAAATAAAGCCTCACACAATCATCACACCAAATCAGTTACTGTCAGCATTTAAAGAGTTACACGGTAACAGATGAGGGCACGGCCTTTGTCAAATCCCACCATTTAAAAACGCAATTCTAAGCTTAAAAATCACTCTTGCTGCATCCCCATCGACCTGTTTCATCAGTCGGCAAGGAAGTAAGGTTTGTGGATAAACCAACACGTTCCCAGCCCAAAAATAAGCCCCTCTATGTCTCCGGCTTTGAAATGGGATCTTAAAAACAAGAGCTTGGCCCAGCCCCACTCTCTAATTAGAGAGGCCCACAGATGCCTGTGTGCACCCACACACACAGACATAAGCATACACACACATAGAAAGGAGGGAGATCAAAGAAAAGAATACGGTACAGTAGTTTGTGTATTTACAACACCCATTCCAAAAAAATGACAAGTAGTAAGTGTTGTTCTTTTATTTAGGGTTAACTGATGCTGCCTGTGCACTGAATGCCATGAATGCTGCCTCTCCCAGATATTATTGGCACACCCATTGGTTTCTGGGTGCGTGAATGAGCTGGCTGTCATTTTCTATCTATGCGCTTTTTCAGTAACGTCTCACATGATCACCAAGGCAGCCCTAGCCAGCTTTTATCATGCTAATGTTTTTCAATTTTCCCCCACAAAGAGCATACATAGCTCATACAAAAGATGGCTTCAGACGGGCCCGTAACTCTCCGTCTCTGTCTCTCTCTCTCTCACACACACACACACACACACACGCACACACGCACGCTACACATTCTCTGACAGAGTCCCGTTTCACCGGCCAGATACAGTCATTTCTTGTGTGACACACACACTGACACATTGAGATCCAAGCACAAAAACAGACTTGTAGGTTTGCACATACACAAATATGGCTATTGATGCATTTACACACTTAAAGAGAGAAACACACTAACATACACACTTATACTCATCCTCACAGCTGGTTGCCCCTCTGCATGTGAGCAAGTGGATCTTATCACTGGTACTTATGTGTACAAACACAATGTACAGTACAAAAAGGTCTGTCCATCACCAATTCTGTCATTACCAATCTTCTTTCTTCCTTCTTTTCTTTCTTTCTTTATGATTTTATCTCTCCTCCCTCAGCTGGCTGTCTTGTCCAACCACCAAATAACCACATTCTCTGAATATTAACAAAGAAGCCTAATCAAGAGATGAATGTCTTGTTTGCCTTTTCACAGTCTTTTTCCCCTCAGCCGTTTCTTTCTCCTTCAACAAAAAACATTTGCCCATTTATTCCAGCCTGAATTTGTTCTTTCCTCCATAAGTATGCAGTTAATGTATTAAAACATTATCTTAGCAATTAGTGCTGTGTGCAGCCCACTTGCAAAAGCACTGAACCAAATAAGTGAGCTTGGGAATCAGTTGGTACTGGGAATAGTACAATCATATGCATGTTCTGCATGAATGAAACAGTGAGATGTTTGCATTTTATGTCAATTTTAGCCCTGTTCAGTGTCTTTATTAGGATTTAATATGCTGTATTAAAAACTGAAATACACATGACCAAATAAAACATTAGAATTGCAGCTTGTATACTGTATACGTTATATTCAGTTACACAATTCAAGTACTGCATTTGCTTTAAAATAAATATATAATTTTTTGCCCTGTGTATTACATAGTCTGTCACACTGGGAAGGTGAAGGACATTTGTCCTGTGAGCATACAGCTTTCTGACAGTCGACCTAGCTCCAGGCTATTGTTGTCTAACAGACACACAGATGCACACATACATATGCCGAACCCCCTCCCTGTTTGAATAAATCAACACATGAAGCATATAATTCTCCATGTAGGGGCCGTTTAAGGGAGCATTATGGCCTATTTTAAAATCTCATTAGCGGGGCAGCTGCACTTTGCACCCCATGCTGGTAATTGAGGCTTTCTTTTTGTTTTGGTTTTTGTACCGGGGGCCCAAGAAGAAATCTTGTCCGCAGCCCACCTCCTTCCCCACCATGCACCCCTAAAAAGAAATACTGGCACACCCAATGTTATACCATAAATAAATCAATATATAGACAGTATAAGCATATACACGGTATATGCTTATACTGTCTTCTCATTGTTTACCCTCAGAGAAATCTCGTATGTGACATGTAACAATAAATTCATCTTCAATCTTCAATTGACCTGAGACAACTGTAATAATAATTTTTGCAGGAAGACAAATACATGAACTGATTTGTATGTCTCAACTACTGTAATTATCACTTAAGTACTGTACACATCATATAACTGGTAAAAACAAGAGCTGATATGTTTTTGTTATTGTTAATGTGTATATAGCAGTGCAGATAGTGCATATAAAGTGGATAAACGGTATATGATGGGGCAATTTAGACTTTAATTGGAGCAGTAGCAGCAGTTTTTCCAAAAGTGGTAATTGCAATAGTATTAAGTAAGACGAAAAGAGGACACTTTCCAGGGAAATGAGAATAGTGAATGTGATCATTTTGCAATCATCTGCAAGAGTCATTATTCTCTTTTCTTTCCTTTGTTCCAAAAGAAAAACCTTCTCTATGGTGTATTGACAGGTCTATTCATTTATTTTGAAATGACTTTAATTACTAATAGCAATACACGATGAAAGGTAAAACAAACAAAAATCATACCTTAATACTCCTAAAATATTTATCAGCTACTTTATTGCACAATTAATTCTTGTACCCTCTCTACATTGGAGAAGCCTTCTTACAAATCAAACAATAAGTCATTTTGCTTTTGGTTTTGCAAAGTAGTTATCCACAATAAACGGCTAAACTCTTCAACTATAACTCCAACTGCTGTTATGTTTAGCTATTTTTACACCATGTCACCAGTTTCCAGTTGGACTCAAGCGATGCACAAACCTGATAAGAAAAGAAGACGTGTGAAAACAATAATTTCACACCTTGTCTAAGAGCATTCAGCCAGTTCCCTTTACGTGTATTTTGGTTGAACAATAAATCTCAGAGAGAGAACTTTGTATTCCCTGAAGCTTACGTTTGCACAATGGGAGTTTTGTATAGCCACAGACGCTAGAAGTGCACAAGCATGGTAAGGGTAAACATGCTAGGTGGCTGGTACACACCTTTGGGCATATTTCTGGCACTCTGTCTGTAAACTATGCAATGAAGGGTGAAGTAAAAGTGCCACTGTTAGCAGGAAAGAAAACAGGAAAAAAAAAAAATCCTTCACTGTTGAAATAATTCAGTGAAGTGCAGAATTTAGCAAGGCCTATTTTTAAACTGGGAAAAACCTCACAGCCTGTACTTTAAGAGAAGGTCATGCGAGGGGAGATGGAGAGGTGCCAGGAATGAGGTTCTAGCAGATGTGGAGCTGTCATTTTGTCTATTTTTCTCCCTCTGTTTCCTTCCCTCAGTTCCTCCAGTTAGTTTCAGGGACTTTCTTCCTTTCTCGTCTTCCGCCATTACGCGTGTGTTCACTGCTTATAAAATAACCAAATGATATGGTTTTAATTCTTCAAATAAAATACTTCTGTATCAAGTTGCATTGTGCACTCTTTAGTGGTAAATTGAATTTTCCATGAGGTGGCTGTCACAAACTACCGTACACTTATTAAATCACTCAGTTTTTGGCAAATTGGATGTACAAATGGGAGGTTGTTTACTCTCTGGCAGTTGAGTATTATTGCTCCAGTGGTTAGTATTGTGCCAACAGTATCACACTGGCAAAAGTCAGCAAACAATGGCTAAAATCATCCTGTGATCTTGAGCCAAATTAGGCATTTTGTGTTGAATTATCAAAGTCATGTATCTTCACAACTCTGACAGATTCTTTAGTCCTAATTTCTGCTTTTCAGGCTTGTTGCATGTTTTTTGTGTTCTTCTCCTTATTGCAGGGTTGTTCACACAAAGGACTGCATAATAGACCGAGTGAGTACAAACTATATTTCCTTAATAAGACAGGGAGAGGTGCAATGAGCTGGCCAACATAATATTATGTAATAAAGTGAGCACACCAAAAAAAAAAACAACAACATTAATTTCATAATACAGCTTTAAACTTCACACGACTTTATTTCCACACACTCCAAAGAACATATTAGATGTGTGTCTCCTTTCACTGGTAATCTGCAGCATGTCCTTGCCATGTAGAATGTAAAAACAGAAAAAGAATAAGGAGAACATCAGATATCAGCGTGGCTGTGTCCTCCCTACACCAGATCCAACCAGATCCACTGATAGACACGAGGCTGACGAAGAGAGTATACGCTCCAGACAGGATATTAGAATGGATGTTTCCTTTCTCTATATGCCACAGGCAGGGCTCTCTCCCACTTGTCTTCTCTGTAGAAAGAATAGATAAAGATGTGAGCGGAGCTGACAGGCTGCTGGAGCCATGGTCTCCTCTGCTGTTTGTGTCTTGAGCTTGTTTCTGATTTGATTCTAAGAGGATGATTGTGATGGGAGCTTTTTTTGGTACGCAAACAAGAGATGGCAAGGGAAGATGTAGATCTCTGTCTGAGGTGGTAGGAAGCTATTTGATGCTGAAGAACAGTATTTGTCTTGTTTTAATTTAACCTTTATTTAATCATGTTGCCCGAGTGAGATAAATCTTTTTATTTCAGGAGATGGGAAGACAGGGTCAAGAGTGCCACATCAAAATGTAGAAAAAACTACAAGAGGCAACATGAAAAACATGATTTTACACAAAATCATGTAAAAGAAAAGGAAAAAGTTAAGGGTGTCACTTTATTTGGAGCGCCCAACATCAATGGACATTGTTTGCATTTATACACTGAACACTGGCTTTATTAAGGGTTTTGTGCAGCTTTTTTCTAGCTGCAGATGTGACTCACCCTGACACTTAGTAAGCACACAACACTGGAATCACAGTTGTCATACCATTTTAGTTATGTCTGTCGTGACAATTATTTGTTTATTTCAAATTAATTATTTAATAATTTTAACCAAATTTGAACTCATTTGTCCAAGTATAGCCTGCTCTATACACCAACCATTCACTTTTCACAGCTAAAGGTTTACAGTATGAAACCATTAGTAACATAGTCTTGGCATTTGCTCATTCCACAAACTGAAAAATAGGCATATATAATATTTTCAAATTTGGTTTTAAATAAACTCAGCATAGTTTTTCTCATAGTTTTTGCAGTAATGATGACAGAGGTGTCATGTTTTGATAATGTGCGAGTGTGTGTGTTTGTGTGAGCGTGTGTGTGTGTGTGTGTGTGTGTGTGTGTGTGCGTGCGTGCGTGCATGTGTGTGTGTGTATTCATGTGTCTGAATTAATATGTATGCAGGCCTGTGGATGAGCATGTTTATATGCATGCATGCATGTTCCATCACGCATGACCTACTGTGCCTACATACCAAGCTCTGCCCTCTCTGCAGCAGTACTTCTTGTGGCACCATATGGTTTGAAACTCTAAACTGTACTTTGAATACATGTTTAACCAGAATTGCTAGTACTGCATGTATATGAGTGGCTATCACCTCAATTCCATCACCCCCACCACTTTGCCACATCTTCACCTATACCCAAAAAACAAAGATGTCCTAATGAACCAGAGCAGTAAACATCACTCCTGAATGTAACCATAATTTATCCAACAGCTTTATTCTAACATGACCTCATTAGCATGTAAAAGTGGATCCATATGTGCTTGTCATGCCCATGTATGTGAACTGACACATAAATTACATAGTTAACAAGCAGCTGAGCATGAATAAAGCATGTGAACCGTGACAGGACGGGTAACATCCTGCAACATGTGTCCTAATCGGATGGAGGTTCGGCCCTCTCCATCCTACTTCATGTAGGCCTTAAGCAGAACACCTCAGTCAGGAATGGTTTTAGACGTACGTATGGGGTCACTGTCTGTTGGGACACTGTGCAGACAGACAGAGCAGACTTAGAATGTGAATTTATGGTACAGCACACAGTCACACCTGGCCTCCTCCTCCTAAATCTCTTGCTCAAATATTATAGAGTATGTGAACTGGTAATTGTCTGATACACTGGGACTTTAATGAGAAAAAGCCTGGGAAAGGCAATGACCAGCTTCAAGCAATTTGCTTCCAGCGCAGATTATTTTAGTGAGCGAGCGCACAAAATTGGATCGTTATAAAGTGGGGTTTATACTGTAATGTGAGAATGGCAGAGCATTACAATAACTAGGCATGATGCTTTCTTATTTAACTAATTCATTCATTTTCAATTCACTGCTCAGAGTTAGATTGAATCCTGTCCACGGGTTTAAATAAGATGTGGAAAGAATATTTAAGACAGTTTCAAAGAAGGTGATGAATGAGCATATCATTTTAAATAAAGTAATAGAGAATCTACAAGTGAGGTGGGAAAAAGGAAAAGGAATGAGGAACAAATAGAAAAAAAAGTGGGAGACAATTTTAGAAATGTTTTTTTTTTTTTTTTTTTTTTTTATTGACATTGATGACGAAGATGATGAATACCCAGTGGCTGGCATTTGTCAGTGGCTGGCTGTGGTTGAATTGGGCAACTCCTACCGTAGGTGTCAATGTTTCACAGTGTAAAACAGTTGTTTTTTTGTTTTTTTTTTATGAGAGAACAAGCAGAGATTTATCATCCATAGAGCACATATAATGATGCAAACAGACAGGTTTTTAACCATGACTTAAAAACACCACTCCTTTATCCTCATTCACTCAGCAACAACACTAAAATCAAGCAAACCTAAAGTCTCTCTCAGGCCTGGTTGCACAAGCTAAGCTGTATGTGTGGTTAATATGGTATGGTTACTATTTCCTATATATGCTACTTTAAACATATGGTCCAGACTGAGTACACAAAGCCAGCCTATCCAGTGCCAGTAGGGCTATACTCGAAATCCTGTTGATCTTTCTATTGAGAAGAATGCTGGGTGCATTCACAGAGTTACAGCAAAGGCTAAGGCTGCTAGTGATGACTTCATCCTGAGACGACCTCATTGGGGAACTGTCATGACATTACAGCTAAATCCTACTTAAATAAGGCTCTGACTTTGAATCGTGCTGTAAATTATGATCTTGAGGAAAATGCCTATTGGGATTTTTTTTTTTCACAGCGTCTGAGGGTGTAATAAAAACTGCAGTGGTGGGTCTGCACACAGAGAGGTAGTGGATCCGTGAATGGGTAATCACATCTGCAGTGCCGGGCCCTGCCACCTAATACTCACAGCAGGGTCCAAGGTAAACACAGCTGTGAAAGGTCCTGAACGACCTCACAAATAATAAATCCATACGGGTGCAGTGGGCAGCTGCTGGGTTGTTACTCCTTCAACACTCTGTCTGTCTCTCAGTCTCTCCCAGAGGGACAGTAGCTGCACTCACAGTCAGCAGTAGAATGCAGTGACTGTACGAATAAAAGAAGGCAGGAAATTAAGATGGATGACAAAACGAATGACAACATGCATGCTTTGGAGGTATTTGGTAGATTCGGCTACTTACATCTGTCAACTTTTATTCTCACTTTGGATAAGTTGTTTTGTATGGTACCAGGTGATGCATACAATAATGTGAAACATTATGAGACATAATTTGTTAATGTGAGGAAAACACAGTGACTTGTTTGTATTGCAAAATTGGTTTGATATGTTTGGTGGAGAAAATCACTTAGAATGTCAAATGATACCTTGTTTTTTTTTTTTTTAAATTCCTATTAGGAAATACCATGATGTTTGCAACATACAGCAGTTCATTTGTTAAAAAAAAAAAAAATACCATATGTTAAAAAAAAAAAATACCATATACAAAATACATATATACAAAACACAGCTCAGACATTATTAAAATGAAATGTTAATGCATCTACCCGCACCTCAACCTCAAATCCAGATTTATCAAGCCTAAAAATGACTGCTTGCAAATGTGACTCAGACTTCACTGATGTGTGAAAAGCAACCAGAATACTGCAAGTGAAATTCAGATATATTTGATGCTGGGAGTGAAATTTCTTCATTTGACTCATTGCACTAATCTGTTCCCAGAATGTAAGCCAAGCAAATTCCTTTTGACACTTTTAATGTTGTTCATTTTCCTGCTTGATGAATTACGGTGTAGATTTGGTTAACTGCTGATGTGTCACCCAGTGTTTAATAAATGCCTAATACTTGACACAGGCCTATGTTTCAATTTACTATCAGAGGTCAAAATATAAATTTAAATGTTACATTCATTGTATATCAAATTAAGCTTTACATTAACCCCAATAATAATTGAACATTCTTACCTTCCCTTCCCTGATGATGCTCTTAACTCCAACCCCAACCACTTTTCTAAATATCATTTAAAATTCTGCAGTCTTTCAGTCTTTTTAAGTGAAGTCAGTTAGGAGTTATCAATAATGCAAACAAACTGTGATCAATCCTTACTCTTCGAATCTAAAGACTCCATTCCCAAAGACACTAAACAAAACTGACAAAAATACAAACTTAAAGACTGTTACCTAAGTAAATAAGTCAAGCAATGCAGAAAGTCTAGAGCATGGACAAGTGTTTGCCTAACCAATTCTGTCACTTCTGTGACATTTCTCCAAAGTGCGGAGATCTCCTGGAGGGGGTTCACGGCAGGTGTAGGAACATTGACTTTGTCATCGCTTTTACTTTTCTTCTTCTTGTCAAGGGGTGTTGAATGCTCTCTGTGTCTCTGGCACTGAGAGCAGTGGAGGAAGCCAGAGAGTTTTCCCACTCAGACATCGCAGACACCCAAAGCACCTACTGGAGATATCAGCGCTGTCTATATCAATAATGTTAGATACAAACAGTGTTTGACTAGCCAAGACGAGATTCAGTTTGACCACATTCTAGGGTGATTATGCCACACTTTCAGCTCTGATGTATGCAGATATATTCCCACGCCTTGAGCTAGTTACATCTGGATCTTGCCAATATCTACCAAACTTTCTGACAGTGGAAACAGTTTGCACCAACAATAAAAGCTACAGAAATAGCCATACAGTATTTATAATAGCAGTGACTTATCAAACCAGCACCTACTTTATATCCTGAGAATATCTTCACATATTCTCTTAGCATTTGAAGTTTCCATGCTTCCAATGCTAGCTAGGTAACACTGTCTCTACTGAGTTTGAGACATGAGAGAAGAGTTTATCCTGGGACCCAATATGCAGCAGAGACATTTCTTCTGTTAACAGCAGCATAGTTCTTATAGAAAATCTCTCCATATACGTCTCTCAAGTATGGCCATTCCAGTACCACTGTGGCACAGTTTTTTTTTGGCTTGTTAAAACAAGCATTAAATTTTGATTGAGTTTCACATGTTGAATTAATGCCTCTAAAGATGCTTTCACACCAAATCAGATGAACAGTTTTTTTCGGGACTTGAGGCCACTTCTGCAGAAACTCTTCTTGAACTGTATTGCGGTTCAGAGAAGAAGACTGAAAATAACCAGTTATCTGGGGGTAAGGTTCTATTGTGTGTATTTAGTTTCTAATACAGTCCTTTGTTTTCACTGATACAGCATTCATTAAAACTTTTTTTTTTTTAATTTTGTGCTATAATGAGGATTTGAAAAGAAGAAATAATTTGTAATGAGTCAGGTTGTTATAAAAACCTCCCCTTCATGAATTTTCAGCAAAGCGCAAAACATTCCTCTCATATCAGCCTTGCTGTTTGTCCATGTGAGGAATATGCCTTCTCTAAAGCTGCTGCAGCAGATTAAATTACTTAGGACAGAATGACGTACTCTACTAGTGAGAAGTGGTTATGTGAGAGACGTGTTCATCCTCACAAATGGTGTATTGGCCATTTAAGTGAAAAAAAAATGGATGTACATCATTAAAGTTTTGAAGTACAAGGTCACCGCATCTCATTTGGCTACTCCTTTGTCAGTCATATTCACTATCAACGTTTTGCTGTGTCTTTAAATGAACTTTAATACTTATGAAGACGTGTGTGGGGGGCACTGTTGTGTTGATTGAGTCACATCCAGCAGGGCTGCTGTGGGTGCAAAACAGCCTCCGGTGTTAGCATGTATAAACAAGCTTATAAATGAAGCACTATTTGGCTGTTCATTTTCATCCTCTTAACAGTAAACAAGGCGGAACAGGCCCTGACACCCTCAAATAAATGGAGACCAACGCACGCAAATTCAACTGGAGCGGAGAACCGAGGAGGGTTGTTTGAGTTAAGGTCAATCCTGTTTGGATTGCACTGGTCATAGGCTGTTTTTTTTTCCTGCATTTTGTTTGTTGAGCTTTTCTGCGAGGCAAATCATATATTCATGTATTCTGAAATCTGATGTTGTAATGAATGTGACTGTGTTTGCTTGTGTTGTAGGGGCTGGTTTTTATGGTTAAGTTTAAATGTGGTTTATGTGGGGGTGGAGGGGTACAAAGGATTTAGCACAGTGGATCCACTCATATAAACAGACACATTCTAGCAGAGGCTCCTGAGTGAAAATACATTATGCACTGTATGTATATATCTAAGTTTGTTGGGACTTACTCTATGTGGATTGCTTCTCTCATATGCACTGTCTTCAGTGTCTATTTTTGTTATGTATTAAATCTTCAGAGCTTCAACCATGGTCAATCTGCGGATTTTAAGACTTGCTTAAGAAACTGACAGCTGCTCCAAATGTAATTCGACCTTTACAATAACCAGACCAAAGCTTTAATAATGTTTAAATCTGCATCTTATATTATTTCAAAGGTCATACAGCTGTAAAAAAAAAAAAAAAAACAAACTTTAAACTTTAATCAAACTTCACATACATTTAAACTGAGATCACAGGAGGTCCAGAGCCACTGGGTCCCCCGCCGTGAATAAGTTATATTCCAAACACTGGCAGCTGTTTCTAACAAACAACCTGAGCTCATGCTAACTACCCAGCATAAAATGTCAACGAGTCAAGTAAATTAGTAGCATGTAAAGAAAGTCGAGCATAGAAGAGCCATGAACTTCAGTTAGTACGTGAGTTCATATTGAACATCTGAAGATTTGTCTACTGATGCTCAGTGACTACTGTTGTTATGTAAGTTTGCTAACAACTTCATTAGTCTATCTTTGTAGTATAGACATGGGCAGGGCTGTGTGAAAATTGTTTTATTGAAATGGCAAATTCTATATTCTTTAAATTTACATGCTTATACAGTTTAATGGCATGACTTCTTTACTTCCTGCTGACCATTCTCAGCTAATAACTGCACAATCATACCTGCTTAACAGATCTGATTAAAACCATTTAGCAAAAATCTTCCAAACAAGTGAAATTATAGTTATAAAAACTATTTCTGAGGTACTATTTCTTAACATGAACATGCTGGCTATATAGCTACTAAAGTATCAATACATAAGTGAGTCTAAATTATTTAGATTCATACTAAGGAGTAGGAGCCTGACTATGCTCAATACTGCACAATACAAAGGCTGAACTGAAGTCAAAGACATATTTTTACAAGGCATTTGACAGATTCATCTGACACCCTTCAGTGATACAAATTTGCATTGTCTGAATTGACTGAGGTGTCTTGGTTTGAATTATGCAAAACGGGAGGATAATGGTGGACAGGTTATATATGAGATCTCCATTCATTAATCAGTCTTTTCTGGAGAAGCCATTTAGATGAGTGCACTGGAGACAATGCTGCATGTCATTGTGATAGGTCCCATCTTGTCTTTTGAGTGCTTTGCTAAAACAAAGACCGGATTAAGAACATAGATTGAAATGGTAAACCATAGTCAAATACATTTGTTTCTCTAACACGCACATAGTCTCCGTGCTCCCTGCGGCGACCTGCTCTGAGTTATTTATGATGTCAAAATTAATCTCACTTAGCGCGATGGGCTCTTGAAGAGAGGCCCTCCTTCTGAGTCGGCTGCCGAGTGAGGGATGAGAAAGAGATTGAGGAGGGGAGAGAGGACGCAGAGCCACCGAGGACTTATTCAAATCCCCCCTCATAGATTAGCAATCGCAGCTTGACAAGCCGCCCTGTAAGTTATTATTTATTTCATTTTTGAAAATCGAAGCAGTTTCTTACTAACATGTCAGAGACTGGGGGTAATCCGTTTGGAATTTACAAGTGATGAGACAGAAGACAAACTCGTCGGCATGTCACAGAGTAACAAGGATGCAGGAAGTAAAATATGCAAATGAGGTCTGCAGGCTTTAAAGCAGCTGTCTGTTTGATTGCTGCTTTCTGGCATTGTTTGCCTGTGATGGATGGAGGCTTTCATTGCAGGGGCCCATTAGGAGTACAAATATTATGATTTATGATTTCATATGATCTTTGATTGTTAAATGATGTGAGGCTCTTTAAATGTATGGTGTAGTATTTTTCAGAAATGTATATGTAGATAAAACTATGGACTAATATTGGAAAATAAAACAAATGAACTGTACACTTTAATGCTCACTGCTGTCTGCATGATAACAAATGGTCCAACAAAGATTTAACTGGGGTAGTTATTGTAAAAATCCCAGTAAAGTAAAGTGCTCATAAAAACGCAAAAAAGAACAACTCATGACCAGGGTCTGCATCAAACTGAACACACTCTGTGCAGCCATACTCACTTGACTAAAACTTAATCTATTAAGATAATCTTTCAACTCAAACAAACCGAATGTGACAAGGACTGTCTGAGGCAATAAACACAGCTCCTTTGTTGCAGCCTCCTCACTGGGACAGTGTTTTAAACAGATAAACAGAGCATGCAAGTGAATGTCAGTCACCACTGGATCCTCTTTCTGCAAATGCTGATTGTAATAAAATATGTAGAGTTTAGATGCTTGTACAGGGCGGAAGAAAAAAAAAATTATGCAAGCTCACATTGTTCATCTGTTTCACATGATATATAGTATGTTAAACAATGTTTACCAGTGTGCATAAAATATACTTCTAGTTAAGGTTTTGTTCAGGTTTTGAACTTCAGCGTGATTTAAAGTAAAAGTGATGTTGAATAAATTTAGATATGTATAAACAAACAAATGCAAAACGTTACTTATTTTACAAACAAAATACATTAAACATATGAGGGCTTGAAATAAAAAAAAAACAAGAAGAAGAAAATTGGATTCATCAGGATACATTTATTAAATTTTCTACTTGGCCAAACCCTGATTCAGATAGTAAGATGAGTACACAATTAGTAATACATGCAAATAAGACATTCAATGAGCTAGTTAGTATGCAGTAATTCAACTTCAGAATTGAGAAATATATATATATATATATATATATTTATATGTTTTTATTTTATGTCCATGCTTTGTTGAATATATAAAGGGAACAAGATGCATTTTCTTTTAAGTTCAGTTAATTCCTTTGCAGATACTTATTACAGTAACAGAACAAGTGATCCAATTTGTAATTAAATCAGTACAAAGGTATTTTAATTAAATACAGCAAATTTCATAAAGTAGAACAAAAGAATATGTTAAAAAGGTCAACATAGGTTGAATTCTTAGTCACGGTCACTCTAAAGGGTTTCAATAAACCAACTGGCTCATTATAGCTGGGACCCTTACAGAATATGCTGGCATCATTTGGAGGCTTTAGCTCCATGACATTTATAAATATTTGACAACAGATGAGTGGGCTCTGTGGGATGCCACTACAAGAACCACAGAGAAGTCTGCTAATAAAGAAAAGGCCATCAGTGGTTCCCTGTGTAAAAGACCGCATTCAATATCCAGTGTCTGAGATAGTGGTAAAAACAGGCACATCCCTGCTGATGCAGACTCTTGTGGACACCCTTGCCCCCCCCCCACACACACATACAAATCCGCACACACCATCAACAAGTGTGGAGTGTAACTGAGAGACTGTGTGAGCCAGTCATCAGAATCAATAACAGAGCAAATGAAAAACCAATTAGATGTTTTGTGACCAACTGTGATTTCAGTAATAATACTGCATGAGGAATGCTGTGTCTCCAAATGATCTCCTCACATTTGCTGCTACACTTGAGACAAATTGCAGCAAATAAAGTATGATTGTTACGGTCACACTGCGAATAGTCACAGCATCCCCCCTTACTGGATGACTAATGTAATGGTTGTGTGTGTGTGTGTGTGTGTGTGTGTGTGTGTAGGAATCAGTCTTTTTCCCAGGCAGCTGTTAACCTTCCAGGTTTGAATGAGAAACAGGTGGTGGGGCCAAGCACATGGTTTTGGCTCAGAGGAAACACCCAAACAGTGTAATAGCTGACATGTCACTAATGACACACTAAACATTGCCTAATGAAGTGATTTAGTGTGTTTTGCTTACTGTATATTTCATTCACTGCCACGCTACACATGAGCACACCTTCCGTAAGTAGCGGTTGCATTTGGAAGCCTAGTTTTCTTCTTCCTCTCTGCCCCACTTTACCCAGTAAGTATTTGGACATTGTATAAATCATTATTAAAACAAGTTTATAGTTCTGCAACACTCTGGATATAGTGTTAACACAAATATAGCAGCAGAACAAAAAAATTGCAGTGACAGGTTTTGTCATCCATTCTTGTTTTAGGGCCTACGTTTCTGGTATTGGTTTAAAACAGTTTAGTCTGAAAGAATGTGAATTCCTGTTCTGCTATATTGTGAAATATGAAATGGCACATTACATATGAATCATTGCATATTGCAGTTTGCTTCTCATCTTTTTTTACCTCTATTCAATTTCATACTTCTTTCATTCCCCCCTCTGCTTATGGGACTCTTCATCTGTGATTACTCTTCCTTTGTTCTTGCTCACTTATCTCCTTTTCCTTCCTGTATTCATCCATCCCCCTTTCATTCTGTCTGTCTGTATATGTTGCTGTCTCTATGTTGGCACGTGCATTGCTGGTCCCCTGTTGGTTCTTGGCCAGCTCCCCCACTCTTCTGTTCTCGTTCTTACTCACCCACCCCCACCTTCCTCTTCCTCCTCTTCTTCTTCTTCTTTCCATTTTCTATGTTTGCCAGGGTCCGGAGGGCTCAGCACAGTACACAGCCCAGTGGCCTAAAAGTGAATACTTACGTAATTGCCAACTGTCTCCAATCATTAGGGGCAGCCCTTAAAAAAGACATGCTTCGCCGACAGCTGCGTCCCCTCGCCTTTGCCAGCCTTTCATATCGCATTTGCTTTAAAGGGCTCGTCTATTTAACCCCAGAGCACTGTGTGTACTGTTGATGATGAGAGAAATAGATAAAGGGTACACTATATATGGAGAATTCTGCAACAAAAGAGAGTATAGCTCAGATCAGGATGTGACATGGATTAAGGCTGATCGTGTTTATTAATATTACACTAACTGATTTGATGTTTATACCACAATAGTATTTTGCATTGCATCATTTATTTCATAATAATCACAATATTTAGTTTTTGTAATGTGAAGCACAATTTTAAACATCTTTCATGCCACACATGTACTGTAAACTGAATTAGCACAATCAGTGAGCAGATAAAACTTCAAGCTTAGTGGGCCTCACTCTAGTACATCTCTCACAGTACTACACAAAGTTAGTTAGTTAAACCCACATAATATAACGTAAGAAATTAAGATGTGCTCAGAAGAGACTCATTTATTTTGTATTAACTACTGACAATTCCCTGCCAGTTCCTGCTGAGAAATGAACAAACACTTTATTTCCGTGCTTTCAGAGAGACCGCCCACGGTATGGTTAGTGACAGCTGGGTCAGGTCCCCACATATCAGGGACACAGCTGCCCTGCAGATATGCTCACACACACACGCACACACATATGCACACACACTCCCATGCAACAGGCAAACAGGAACAGGAAAGCGAAGCATCAAAACAGCCTTGGAGCAGCAACACACATTTCTGTTTTCTGGCAAAATCCATGTATCTGCAAAAATATTTAGGTAAAGAACAAAACAGTGCTTATTTTCACACTAATGCCCATGTGTTTTATGGCAAATATCTAAGAAGTTTAAATGGGCCATGATTTTTGTAAAATAATGTGTGCAAATCAAGACATGCTTCATCTTTTTTACAAACAGTATTTCAGAATATATGTTTATCTCCTTGGCTGCTAAACATGCCAGCATTCTTTAAAATGTGGCCCAATGAATCACAACAAAAAAAAACTTAAAATAAACTAACTTTGACTTTTTTGACTTGTTATTCTGACTGACCTTGGGCAGGGCTGGAGGCTCTGACTGATTCAAGTGGTGGTCAGATTTAACTATTCAAACCATCAAAGTTAAAACAAGGGATAGGAAAAATTCACTGGTTAACCTTGCCTTCCATAAGAACAAAATTACTGTGTACCGTGTTGATATATAGCTACTCTGACTTTTGCTACAATTGGTTGATAAAGTGCATGAAAACCCTGTGTGCTAACAAATTAGAGGGAGGTACCTAGTAAAGCAAAATGCTGTAATAAGATTGTCCATGCAGTCCAAAGCCACTGGTTGAGAAGCCTTTTCTAATCTGACCTCAGTTTTCTCAGGTGGACATCATTTGTGCTTCCCAAAATTGCTACAAATCATTATAAAAATAAAAAATCAAAAATAAAATAAATCAGTTTGGAGCTATGCTTGTGGCCTAATGGTGAAGGTGAATACAAAACTACACCAATAACAGAATGACTTTAAGGATCCTTATTGCATGTCATACACCTCCTACTCCAAATCTGCTGTTTGTAGCTCTAATATCACTATTGAATAAAGCCAAAAATGCGGTAAAATCCATTTAATGATTGGAGAAGGCTAGGGCTAAGGTTAGATAACCCTGAGTTTGGGTTTAAGTTTGCAATATTGTTGTTCGGTTTAAAATTATTATTTTATTTAGGTTAGAAGTAATACAGTATAGTACAGTAATAAACAATTACTCAGTTGGTACAAGTTTATTGTAAAGTGTAATTGTAATAGTGCTTTAAAAAAATATTTGCTGTTGGAAAAGGGAAACGAGCATCTGTCTCCTTTAAAGGATGGGTCTAGGAATATTGACATGTCCATAGTTTTTTTCTTTGTAGGTCTATATCACATATCACCTGACTTTTATCTTTGCTCCATCAAGTGACTTGTCACTTGATTTTGCTTTTGGCAGGATAGAATTTAAACTATGTTGTTGTTTTATTTGGTAGCATTTAAGGAAAAATCAAATTATCACACAAAAAGTTCAACATTCTATGATCAAGACATGACATTATTAAAATTTTTTTTTTATTCCTTTATCTAAAAACTCAAACATTAGTATAAAACACTTGAAATACTTGTATGTTTTTAAGATTGAAAACACATGAATTTTCCCTTTTTTTGTTTTGGGTTTCTCTTTACTAAAAAAATGTGGTGAACTCAAACTATTTTTTAAAAACTGCTGTGCCTGCTGCCTAAAATAAAACTTACGTTGATAACACTAAAGGAATTTTTGAAAAAAGGTAATCAAAAAGTAAATGTGCAACAGAATTTCACATGCCTTGAGTCAACCATGAAGAATAATCAAATCAAATGCAAATTTATGATTTTTTTTTCTCTTGCTAATGCTTCATGCCCCTAGGGGGGCCTGTCAGTTGTAAGGGGAGGGGCCGTACATAATGAGGGGTCATGCTTGAAGGGCCCTTTGTACATATGTTGAGTGGGAGCCCTTTTCTTGTGGACAAGATTGGGGAATTTGTCCAAGACAAAGGGCACCTCCCTTTGTCTTGGAGCACCCTTACATACAGCCACCCACCAAACACCTCCTATAACCATTGTCCTTCTCATTCTCTATCATTGCACAAGCCCTTTTCATTCTTGAAACTATGTGTGTGTGCTTGAAGTATCTTGTGAGGGGCCCTATAGAAAGTGGAGTGAAGTCTTTATATATATATATATAAATATATATATATATATATATTTATATATATATATGTATATATTTATGTTGTTTTTAATGAATTGTTGTTATTATTGCCTGATTTTAAGGGTTAAAAACAAAAATACAACAAAGCTTTAGCTTATGTTCAGTGTAGTACACCCTCAAACATTTATACCATTTGTAACATCTAAGAGTTCTTCTGACACTAATAGTAGCACTTTGGGTAGCGTGTGCCCCCTCCTCTCAAGCAGAGGAAACCAGACAATATGTGAAAAATGGCTTTGAACCTCCCACCTGTCTCCTAAACGTCATGGCAGGACAGTAATTTTAAGTGGGCAGGGTGAAGTCAAGATAACTTTTCAGCTTAAGCGAAGTGAACACAGTTGGAAAACTTGAGGCTCAAGTTAAAATTATGTACAGGCACTGGATCATAAATTTAGCATCAACCCACACTGCCACTACAGTGAATATAGATGTCATTACTAAAATGTAGATGATGTAAAGATCAGGGTGATCTTTGATTAAAAAAAAAAGTATGTATATTTAATTGTACACTATTTCTCTGAAATCATATTAACCCAGATATCACTTGTGTATAAATGTGTATAAATTCATAGTAGTAGTGACATTTACAACTTGAGTTGTAAAAACCAGCATCTTCATAAAGATGAAAGTAGTGCAACCAGTTTATTAAGCATCCGTCTAATATTTAGAGGGACATAGCTCATTGTATTCAAAGAACCAGACAAAAGCTGACAACCTGTTTACCTGCAAAACAGAAGGCCATCTTTCAGAGACATGGGGAGGAAGGCTCATTCATAATTACAGAAGAGGGGTCTCAATAGCATCGTAATTGGAGGCAACGCCCCCTCCCAGAAAGAGGCCATGGGGCCCTAAACATGTTGAGAGGTTTATTGCAATGAGGTCCTCAGTCTACTAGTTTAAAAAAAAAACACAGTGGAGAAGAGTGGAAAACAATAGTAGGTTATTATGATTGTGCTTGGGAGCTCTCTGTTGTCTTTTCTGCCGCACTCCTGGTGAGGGCCAAGTGAGGTATAGTGATGACGTGATAGGCGATGTGCTTGGGAACATAAAGGGGCTAGTTAATCCCAGTCCCTAAAATCCCTAAAATACAGGAATAGTCTGTTCAATGAAACTTCAGGTAGCCAAGCAATGGCAGAATCCGGGCACTGGGGTGGACTGGGGTTTAGCAGCAGGATGGTGGCAGCAGAGGAGGAACTGAGTTATGACAGATTTACAGCATGCAGGCCTTTCGAATTGCTGTAGGATACAGCTGACTTGCTACAATTGCTTCCATGTTTGTTCATGCTATTTACTAGCGCTACTAGGTTATGACTCTTGCCAGCTCGTTTACAGTAGACATGAAGAAATATTATGAACAAATACAATACGTGACATGGCTGAGACCGAAATGTAAACAAAAATTCTGAATACGTGTTTTGATTTGTATTCAACAGTTTTACCCTCTTCCCTGCTTCTTTATGCCACTGATCCATTTGTATCTCTAATGCCTTTCAGCATAACAGGATATAAATGTGTTTTTATGGCCTCATCCGCAACCTTGACATTTTAACATAAAATATTTTTCTTTTTCATTTTTACATGCTATTGTAATAAGCAAAAAACATGGAAACAACAGAACTCATTTAAATCAAATGTTTATTATCCAGGTTGGGTGTGCACCCATCCTGACTAACTGCCAAACAGATTTTCTGAGCTGAAAACATATTAAAATATCTTTCTGATTCCACCGACTTGCACCAGAATTTGTGAGGCTGAAAATAATGAACTGCCTGTGCCTCACATACACAAATGCATCTCTAATGAGTAGTGTCCTACTTGTTCAATTCATTACAGAGATTTTCTGTCGCTTTCATCTTGCGCACATGCCTCCGTGTATGACTACAAACCTTGTGTGTCACATAAGTTGTCCATGCTTTGTATGGGTGTGTATGTGTGTCTGTGTGTCTGTGTGTGTGAGGGAGCGAGGGGGCTCGTAGTTTGTACACATTCATATTATCTCTTTCTGCTCATCCGGCTGAGAAGCTGGCCTTAATTACAACTGTCTGCTTGAGTCACTAGTATGCTCTCTTACTCACACAACAGGCAGAATCTCAGAGGAAAGGCAAGAGTGATTTCGCCTCATAGCCAGAGGGCAACTTCTCCCTGCCAACGAGATACAAAGGTACCGTAGGCCCACATCCAAATGGGTCCCCAGGTCCGGTTCCCTTGGATCTTGTTGACTTCCAATTGCTGTGCAGATGCTGGGAGTTTGAATGGACAAAATCCATTGTTTATTTTTTAGCCTCTTGGTTAACTGGTTTTCTTCTCTGATCTCTTTCTATCCTTTAATATGAGCTACATCGAATCAAATTTGAGTTTTGAAATGGTGGGTAAGGGACTGGTTTAAAATGAGACTTTAAATTTTCAGAGAATGTACCTCTATCTAATTCAGACAGTGATCACCCTAGAGGCATTGTGCTATATCTCGTATGGCTGCTTTGATAGCATCTTCATGTGTAGGCAGTTTTTCTTAACCCACTCCCACTGCCTGAAATTGTCGACTCAAATGAAAAACTTTACATGTGAACTGAAGGGGCTTCAATTAAACATCTGGAAAACCCAGGCACACCCCAGCTTGGGTGGAAAGTAGGTTGAGACTATAAATAATTCCCATACATTTTCTGTGGCCAGACTTCCCCAACAAACAAAGAATTTCGTTTGATGTCTCCATAAAGTTATAACAAGGGCTGGGTTTCAGCCAACAAATCTTGTTGGTTTCTCACTGCTGACAATCTTTGTCAAACATAATATTTAAATAGCTGACATCGGTCCACTTACTGTACAGTCAGTAACACCACCACCACAACATATATTCATACAAAAGAACAAGTATAGTCAAATATAGATTGCTTCAAACCAGAATATAGTTTTCCACTAATTTAAAATGAGTTAAAAGGCTCTCTTCCACTTGTGGAAGAATAAGCTCAGCCAAATGTTTTAATATATATCACACTGTTTCTGAATTTTGGTGTTGAGCAAACATTTTCTTCTCATATGATTCTGTGGGGGTGGCAGCTAGCACTGAGGTTAGCTCACCATTTGACCTATCTATGTGGAATTTGCATCTTCTCCTCATGTCTGTGTGGGTTTTCTCCAGGTAATCTGGCTTCCACAGTCCAAAGACATGCCAATTAGGTTCATCAGCAACTTTGAAATGTCCAGAGGTGTGAGTGTGAACGGTGTCTGTCTCTGTGTGTCAGCCCTGTTCTCCACCTCTCTCACAATTTATCAGTGCCAGAATGAACTATACTGCTTTCTGTTTTATATTGATTGTATATTGCATGTCTGCTGATAAGTCTTAATCAATAAACTTGCATATTTAAAAATCAGTGCATTCCAAAGTAGCCTATACTGAATAACAAGGTGAATTTACAACTGAACATAGATGTTTGTCCTTTACTTCTGTTGTTTTCTTGAAAGATTCCTGGATGGAAATCAGAATACATAATTAGCTAATTACAATACTGGAATATTTCTCATGAAAACAGACTTTCTATTGGGCCACAGTATGCCACTGTTTTGATAGTTTAAGTGATGTTACTGTATACATCAATGTGGTTAATTCTTTTCACATTTACTTACTTAAAAACCTTTCAAAAATGTGCATACCATCCCATGTGTTGCATGGGACTTTGAAATAAATGTATAGTATCTCAGTCATATATTCTAAAAAAAAGGGAGTGAACTACACAGTTTTACCCAAAAAGACACAGTTGAAGAGTAGTAACACCTCAACTGGCAAGAAGTACAAAAATAGGACATTCAGGGTCTTTAGATTAGAAATGTGATTCTGAACACAAAATAGCATTAGCAATGCCACCTTTCTGCAAGCTCAGGGCCTACAGCCTGATGCTGTGTTATTACTGCTCAGGATGGAGTTCATTCAGGCAGTCACCCAGTGTGAGGCGACGGCTGTCTTTGCTCACCCAGCCGCTCTCTGCTCCTCTCTCTCTGCATTAACAGTGGGGAGTCGACTCCCAAAGCCTGTAAAAGACACACTCCATTAAGTCTCCTACAGGACGCAGACACTACTGCGATAGATGAGGACAATGTCTTTTTGATATAGAGTTCTGGTGTGTGTGTGTGTGTGTGTGTGTATGTGTGGGTGGGTGTGTTGTGTGTTGTGTTTTTTATATACAGCATAAACACAATTCTCAGTAATCACTACATTACACTGAATACTGAACAGTCAGTCGACTTACAGAGGAATAAACAATGCCACAAGGTGCAGTATGTAGGGCAGGTTGATAGTAATTGAAGAGCATAAATGCATGTTGAGAATGACAGAGGATGTGCATTAATGCATATGTCGAGAGAAAAAAAAAAAAAGGCACACAAGGCTGCTGTGTGTATTGTGTATTGTGTATGTTTACATTCATAAACAAAATTCCATATGAAAGTACATTTGTGAATATTATGACAGTCATTCATAGGCAGTTAACTACGACAACATGAAGATCCAGTAATATTTTACATCACCACAGAAGAACTGGTTGCTTATTCTTGGCTTCTTAGAGTTAAGCGTAAAGATTTATCCTCTAAGTCTGACTGAAGGCTTGGCATCACCCTTCTCTGTAACTAATTGCATTATTTTGGTTTGTGCCATTTGAACGTTGGCTGTACACTTTTAAAAAGTTTAAATATGTGCCATTTTGTCATCATCGCAGTTCTGCGATGTTGACCAAACAGTGGTTGCTGATGCACTCTAAAAATATTCCATTTAGAATCTCCATTTAATGATTTTGATCAAACCTATACAAATTCCTAATCTTTTGCTACTTTCACTACACAAACTCTTTCCTTGGTGCATTTTGAACTTGAATTGCCATTCGGGAGCGCACACACCATCTTCATGATGACCAGAGTTGTGTGGATATTGATTTGTGCAATTTTGCAAGAGGGACAGAGGCAGAATCAACGTCTTCCTCATCACATGCAATGCATCAAAATAATTGGCAGTACCCAATTATCCTGTGATCCGTGTACAGGAGATCTGACGAGCTGCCTGAAACAAATTTGTAATCAGGAAGCCTTGGATATGAATCATAGATGTGATGCTGGCAGGTCAAAATGTTTGGATAAAATAGGGCAACTGGCAGAATGATGAAACAATAAAAAAAAGTAGGCTCTTGCTTCCATACTTTTTCAAATACCACATGAAAATTAAATTTAAAAAAGAATTCAAGGTCTAGCGTAACAAATAACCAAAATTAAGTACTGGGTTCACAGTGAGTGCACTGTGAATTCATCATTGATTTTAGTCTCTGTATGATTTGTAGAAAATAACAAAATCCTAGAAAATGGCCGGCCTTATTCTTTATTCAACTGCTCTTGCTCATGAAAATCAATGGCGCCAAGTGTGTGTTCTACTTTATTTTGAAACGTTAGTATTAAAGATGCAGTGTCTTCCATGAAACAAATAAGGATTAATGGTGATATTCATGTTTTTTCAGCAAAACTGAAAATAATACAGTGATGTGACTTCAATAAATGATCTGGACTTTGCTGCTGGTTGCGTTAGTGAGAAAGTGAAGGTGAATAAAGTGCAATGCTACCAAGGACTTACATTGCTTTAATTGCTTCTTACAAGTGATTTTCTCTGCACATTGGCTAACTGGCTTTTGAATGTGACCAGCGCATAGGTAGGTGTAATAAAGCTATACCTATTGATGCAAAGTGGAAATTAATCCAGTGACCATATCATTTAATGGTATCACCTCCTTTTGACCTATATGAGTTACAGTCTACTACCTTTTCCAGTGATGGACACCAAATACTGGGATAAAGAAAAAAAATGTCTAAAGTCAAAATCTACAAAATGGCATGAAACATCAAGAAAACTGTTCAAACACATTATGCGGGAAGGACATGGTGATAGGTCAAGCTTGAGACAAAGCACTCAGATTGAATGCATCCCAACCGTGAAATGTCATTTCTGTCAATCAGCGGGTGAACAAGATTTAAGCTGGCACTGGCCATGTCACAAGGTGGCTCCTGTCTATGTGTGGTTTTCATCATGCTGTTTCAAAGAGGAACAAATAGAGTACACTGTGACAGACTATACGGTTCAAATAACAATCTCTCAAACTGTTTTGGTCTCCAAATGACAAATAACCAACTAAATATATAAGCTCATATCATCTCAGTGTGACATAACTTTTTATATGTGAAAGGTGAATACGGTGCTGTTCTCCAGAGGGAAATTTCAGTGCTTGAGCAGGTGAAGTGTTCTGCTGTCCAAAAAAAACAAAAACAAAAAACAACCATAATACTTAGATCTGAGACTAGAACATAAATATGCGACCTAGATATATAGTAGCTCCTGTACTGTCAAGCTTTCATCACCCACTGGCCAATTAGCATGTGTAAACAAGCCTTAATGGATGGTATGACCTACCTAGGAGACAGATTTTGTAGTACATTAAAACAAAACAGATCCAAGTCATATAAATTCACTGCGTATTTGACAATATTTAAAAATATAATCTTATTTAATGGTGCATTTAATCTACTCAAAAAGAAACAAAATCCACCTAAAAATCAGATTAAAAGGATGAAAATTGCCTTTTTCCTAACCTAACTGTTGCAAACATTTTCTTAAAATTTCTCGTACTTGTCTTCTGTCGATAGCTAAAAATGATTTTTTGACTTGTGTAGAGAGATTTGAAGATATGTGTTGATAATGAAGTGGATAAGAGAAATCAAGGTAATTTAAAAGTCTTGCTGCTTATTTTATCTATCTCAAAATAAGAATCCCAACCACTAGACTCAGCTCTGTGAGAAATAATTCATGTCATGCTCCCCTTGAATGCTACCCTTTTTTCACATTTGTGCATACTCCATCTGCTCCTGTGGTGAACTAAAAATGTATGTTGAACTTTATTTTAAGCTTAAATTTTCTTATCTACCACTTCCTTATTATTACATTCTAGCAAAACAAATATGGAGTTTAATCTGTCTCTGAATCAGATACAGTCATGAGTGCTAGAAATATAATGTCCAAAGTTGCTTTCATTAAAAAACACCTCTAAAAGCACTGAATACAAATGTATAACACAGTGGTTAACACTAATACATGTAATACATATAAATATCTTTTGAGATTGCCACTGTGTGACCCTCCATCCCAGATCATTGAATTTTCTTCTACCACATTATAAAAATCCATCTGAGGTAAATGACAAACTCTGGTTTGCAGCACTAGGGAGGCAGGGGCTACATCGGCTTATGCTTGAGTGAGCATGTAGGCCATACACCATAGATGCGCCACACACCCTGAGGTGAGTGGAGCAGAGGTTTTTATATATATATATATATATATATATATATATTTATATACACACATCAAGTAAGCTTCACTGCATCCCTGTGACACAAGGACTGTCTCAGAGAGGAGTCATCCCAGTGCTGAATAAAATGGGCCTGAAAGCAGCATGGAATATGGTAAATTGTTAAAGGTAGAGATAAACAGGTAAGTGAAGGATTTTGTGCTGATGTGATTCTATTTTTGGTAAGTGTGCAATGTGTTGGTAAATAGCCATGTGGTAATTTTGCTAATTTTTGTTAATTTTTTGTTAATTATTAAATTACAGCACGACAGGTCTTTTTAAATGTTGACACACTTTGAAAATTGTGTATTGCATGCTTGTTGACAAAGAACTGTATAAACATTGTAGAATAGAAAGTGTGACATGCTACAGTCAATGCATCACAAAACCTGACAACAGCATAGGAAACCTGGTTTATATAAATGTTAAAAACCAGTTTTAATCTATTATGTCATGATAAATATGAGCAATACCTGTGGTATCATTATAGCTGATATCTCTTGCCACAAAAAGCAAGGAGATCTCAAATTTTAATTTGACTTCAACCAAGAATGGCCAGTACAAGGTCAAGGTTATTAAATGTATTGTAACAATAATGTGGGCTATGAAGTACTAGCCTATCAGCACTAGTACATCACGAGCATAAATGTACCTTTACAAAAAACAGAATCCACATTGCCAAAAATCAAATTGAACATACCAAGGGAAATGTGCTTTGCTCTGTTGCTAGGTGATGCGACCTATCACATCTTTTGATGGGAATGGACAAGCCAATCCTGTTTCCTTGTCATAAATTCATGGTGAGATTAGATGTGAAATTTGAATATGAATGAGGATATCTGGGCTAATTATAACCCCTCATCCTGCTGCCTCGTCAGCACCAAGCAGCATTCAATGGAATCAAAAAAAAAAAAAACTCCTGGATGGGAGGAGGAGGAAGAGGAGGAGGAGAGAGGAAGAAAAGAGCGAGGAGTCAAGAGATCAATCCCTAGTTTGGGATTACATGTGCTCACATAACATCCTCCACCCCACCCAACCCTACAAAGATATGCTTCCTTTCAGGGTGAGTGTTTCAAGGCTGAACTGAGTGATTCCCTAACCCTTCAGCACACACACACACACACACACACACAAAAGCACTTTCACTCATACCCTGCAACCCCCATCCATATAATGCCGCTGGCCAAGTTTACACCTAGCTCTGCCGCCACAGTCTCTAAATACGATTAGAGCTTATCTGAAGGAAGACCAAACTACCTTCATCATCAGTTCATCATCGTCACATCCATATTCATGCTATTTAAATCCCCTCTAGAGTAAAACTAAAAGGATTCAAGCACCTGAGAACACCGAGCGCTTAGCAGAGGAGGAAGGATTGTAGATTTCTCTATTGAGGTCACAGCACTGTATAAAAGAGGCATTTGAAGAGCTTTGTTCCACAAAGAGTGACAATCCACCAGCAGCAACTCTTCTCATATGGTGACTGATTGCACACAATGAGAACAAATTAGTGTACCTTTAAAATGGCAGGAGGTGATGTACAGTAATACTGCACTTGACAAAATAATAATTATGCGATGGACTATTATCTACAGTACATTACCAAAATATTTAATGATGAACTGAATTATTTTCTGCTATGGAATGGCTTGTTTTTAGGATCCCATATTTTCTGTTGTTGCCTTTGAATAGTGATGAGGTTTATTTTTTCTGTGATGAAGTGGAAGTGTTGTACTGTCTTTGCCTACAGTTCAAGATGAAAGGCTCATTATTGAAGCCTCTTTCCTCTATTGGACCTGTACTGTACTTCAACCAAGTAATTTGTTTTAGGCAATCATATCTAAGTTTTCTATTTATAAAAAAAATATTGAGTCATCAGATGATGATTTCATATATATTTCAAAGAGCCATGATAGCTATTTTACATATTGAAACAGAGGTTGCGGCATGTTTTACTGTATGTTTTAGAGTATTTAGAGTAAAAAAAGATGTACAAGGTTCTGAGTACCCTGATGCTCAAATTATATTATATTTATATTATACTGTGCTGTTACATTAGTGATATCGCTTTCATTGTCTGCCATTGTCCATGAAGGTTTGTGTGAACTGTACATGCCAGTTGTGTGAACATGTCTTCTTCTGAATTCAGCGCATAAATGAGTTGTTTTTGAGTATTAGCATGGAGCTTAAAGTGGCATTTCATGTTTCTGCTATCAGTGAGAATCAATGATACTTGTAGTTATTCTTTCAACAGACCTTTATTTCTGCATGTTCTACATTAAGTGAATGAACCCCATTACCTGTAGCATAAAGTGTTACGATTATATAGGCTTCTCAAAAGCTCTAGATTAATGCTATAAACATGTATCATTCAAACCTGTAATTTCTACACTTCAGTTGTTAAAAATATGTCCACTGTTGTTGATCTAAAAACCACAAGCAAATTATGTAGTAAATAAAGCTTTCTATTTTATTTCTCTTCCTTTGTGCTGAACTGTTTCTCCAATAGCTTCTTGTTTCTCCATTACTGTGTCTTCCTGTACCATGGCTACAGCTCCTCTGCCCGACTGTAACGTATGTTTCCCATCATCAGCCACATAGGCCTACCTTCAAAACCACGGCCTTAACGGTTTCTTACCGCTTCCACCTCCTTTTTCACTCTGAATGTGTGTGTGTGTGTGTCTGTGTGTGTGAGCATGTGTGTGAGGGGCTGTATGCAGCACACAGCTGCCAAAAAGGCAGTCGAAACCTTGATAACATCATCACAGGAAAGTGAGTTAGACGCTAGCTGGCGCTGCTAAATGTGGAGAAAAGGGGAGAAGCGGGGTTAAGTGCTAATCTGTCTCTTTGTGGATAAAACAGATGTTCAGCAAGCATGGGAACTCTTCAAACTTCTTCACTGTGGTTTCTTTTTGGAGGTCAGGAGAGCAGTGTGTCCTTATGCAAAGTTTGTTGCCACTACTAATTATTTAAAATGGTTGCACAGCATGTGTAAACCAAACGTTAACACAGTATTTTGAAAGCTGTAAAAGAGAAAATTAAGTTATAGAGAGAGTCTAGACATATAGAACATCCACCCTAAGCATTGTCACAAAAGCATCTTTGAGACAGGTGAGTTGTTTGAATGTGTATTCGTTTTATTCCTGCTGATAACTGATTGTTATATGTTATATTCAACTTACTGAAATTTTATTACTGACCTAAAATTATTTAGTGTAGCTCTTACCTTATGGAAAAAGCAACTGTTTTGAAAAGCTGCCATACTGCACCATTCTGCCAGACAAGAAATCACTTTAAAAAAAATACACACAGTATCAAGGACATTAAACATTACAATATGATGCACAGCCCAACATTACATAGTGAAAGTACACCATTATAAGTTTTTTTTTTTTTTTTTTCCTTAAACACAAAAACAAACTCAGTAGAAATGCCAATTTAAAGCTTTTGACTGCAATGAATAAGTCAGTTTGATCCAGGTCATACATTGTTGTGTTGATTAAACTTCATAGTGTTTCATAATTCCATGAAGGTATTATGGTTTTGGTGTGAAAAAGCCCAGATAGCGGAGTGGCTTCAGCAGCAAACACCTATGAACATGAAGTTGGAGTTTGTATTGGAGACATTTGGTGCCACATGTTTCCTGCCCACCTCTTTGAGACCAACTTATAAAACAAAGGCAAAAATACTTAAAAACCTTTGTGAGAGTAGAGGGATAGAAATATGCACTACACCTAACTGTTATATGCTTAGAGTTCGGTTCAAAGTTTAGTTTTTTTTTTTTTTTTTTTTTACATTTTTTACATTATGCAAATGTATGCAAATTTGTATACACTATATCTAGTTTTTGTAATGCTTCTATATATGATTATTTCATGAAAATTTCTCTTCTAAAGTCTTCCTGAATTCTATCAAGCTTTAATAATTATTCCCAAGGCAATAGATGCATATCTGCCCATAATCTAGTTTACCAATCAGCTTATCTAATGTGCTGTAAGTGAACTTTGTTCACACCCTGCATGTTCTCTGTCCCCACCACCATACCCCTCCTCCCCTTTTCCCTTGCTCCACTTCTTTCATCACTCCACATCCACAGGGGAGATGTAAAGCTTTTGGAGTAAATCAAGACTTTCTCCTTCATAAACGGCTGTGCAATTAACTTAGCTCTTTCTACCACTGATTTACAGCAGCCATGTTGGAAACTGGAGTCAGCCTGGCCCTCTAGGTTTCAAAGGAGGGGGGTAGTTGACTAACTTTGTTCTCTCTCTCTGACACACACACACTTCCAACCACAAACACACACATGCACACATGTACACACATACACACACACACACATGCACATACACACACACATCCAACCACAAACACTGCCTGCACACACAGACTCATTCACATCTGCTTCTGTGAACAGAAAATGATGAGTGAAAAGGAAGAAAAGGAAAGAACAGTGAGTGAAATGATGAGGCATAATGACAAAAAATGGTGATTGAAACCCAGAGTGCAAATTCATCTGACATCAGCCTTCTTACAACAGTATATATTTAAAATCATAAAACATAGATGGTATAGAGTTTATATTTTAAACCAAGTTTATATTTAAAACCAAATTCACTGTGAATGACACACTAACGATCCAGCACTAATAATTCTGCTTTGAATAAACATTATTTAAAAATGACTGTTTTCTTTTATGTTAAAGTAGCACAAAGATACACCTAGGAATTTTAGTCAGACCCTTTCCATAGGGACATATGGGAGTGATGGCACACACAATTTGGAAAGAAAAACAACCACATCATTCCCCAAGTGGTTGGTACCAGTTGGAAAATATGGGTTTATTAGTTGACCCAGAAATTTCCAAGAAAAACAGTCCTGGTCCCTTCCTTTGATGAAACAACTCCCTTCCATCAAAAGGACATCTTTATTCTTCTCAAAATCACACTCTAGTAAAACATTTTTTACATGGATGATGATATAATGCAATAAGTTCAGCGTGAGAAAATATCTCAAAGTACCTATCTGCGTTACCTAAATGTTCCACACCCAGATGATGTTACGCCTACAGTTTAGTTGGGTTTTTTTCTTGAATTGGAACTAACTGTGTTACATGAACTTTGAAGCTTTGCACTGCACTGAAACCCTTTTTGTTTGAGCTCAGTAATACTGTACATAGCTGTATGGGAAATTGTAGTATTTGTCTTTACTGTAAGACATGACTCACGTTCTATTTGTTCAACAGCTGTGAACTCTGCTGCTCTGATAATGTACGAATGTAGATGAGGGTAAGATGTAATTTCCTGTTTGCAAAAGAAATTGGACACACGACCAGAATCACTCACATTTGCTGTACCTTGAGTTCTGAAATGCCATTTTTAAGTATAGGCTATCACAGAAAGCATATGGAGGACTGGGCACTGGGATTAAAGTGTGATTAGACCGATGATATATTTTTTTCTGAAATATCACAGTTTATCCCTCTGAATGGCATAATGCTCAAAACACAGAAACATCCTACCTGCACACTCACTCTAAGTTGCTTCAGCTAAGGAGTGTCAGTTAAACAGCTTAACACCTAAAAGAAACACTGACAAAGTGAAGTCAGATTTGGTTTTATAATCTTAATCATAGTTAAATGTTGGAGTAGAAGTACAACTGTGACAGGTTAAGAGGCTAACTCTGAAGCACCTTGAAAATTAGAGCAATGGAAAAAAGGGATTTCAAAGGCATAGTTCATGTAAACTGAATTTTTATTTCATAGTGCAGTCACAGAACATACAGAAAACTCTAAAGCTAAGAGGTTAAATTTTTCCAGCAACCAAAGAAAGAATTCTGTACCTGCCAAATTTCCAGAAGGCTAATTGTCCAGATGGTTTTCCAAACAAATTTGCAGCATGAGAACATAAATAAGTCCTGTAATTATGCATTTCTTATATTTCTCTATAGCTGAGATCGACCTATGGGTATTAACTTGCCATGTTTGCTGAACCTATGAAGTTCAGCTGAGATTTATCTGACAAGCAGGTGGGCAGACAATGACAGAATTTTCATTTTGCATTCAGTATTTCTTTAGTGGCAGTTTTTTTTTTTTCTCAAATTTTGACTGCTGCTTTTAGACAAGCTTCTAAATTTAGCATGGAAACATCCATGATGTTAATAATTTATTCCCAAGCTGGCCTGTAAGGATCAGCTCTCACATCCTTCAAGTGCTTTGTTCTGTAGATGCAACCACAGATCTCCTAGTTTGTCATACTGAGACTCCCAGTTCGTCTCAGATACTATTTGTGACTCTGTCTGTTTACTTAAAATGTATTTCAAACATATAGGCCAGGGCCCCTCCTAAAACCTACCCACATTTCCAAGGCTTCTACACCCCCAACACACACTTTCTCACACACAAATGCCCCTGCAAAACCCTGGCCCTGCCCTTGTCTACTGGTTGGCTTGCTGCACACTGGCTCCATTCTTCCACGCCATGGATTGAGAGGGGCTGGTGTGTCTGTCTGCATTTATGTGTGTGTTTCAGAGTGTACTGGTGCATACAATGCATAGAATGAGCTGGAAAGCCAATGTATATGTGCACTTGTGTGAAGCAATGGCCATCAAATGCTACAGTTGTGTGTTTTGGAGTGATTATGCTGTTATAGTGTGTGTAGAAGGCATGGACTGCATATTATTTTTATGCATATGTGTGCATGAGTGCATGTGCATGTGACAGCAAGAGGGAGAGACACATGGATACAAAACATTTGTATGTGTGCAGGAGTTTTCAGATGACCCACTCAGCTCTCGTACCCCCCAATTCGACCCAATATCCCTGCACCCTGTACCCCTCTGCAAACCTATCCACCCCACCTTACTCTGGCCAGTACACAATGTTCTCACCAAGGCTGGCCTGTCATCTCCTTGCCGGGAAGTCAGAATGGATGTAATAGGTCAGGGTCAGCCTCAAATTATGTTTTTACTTTTGGCTGAATGATGGCAAAATAATAGAAGACAGTTTGTGTCAGTCCTCATTGGAGAAAATGCTATAGGAACAAGGAGAATAGCCACCCACAAACAGTCTAAGATGAATTATATTCACGCTGTGATACACCAATTTTAATTTAAGAATCGGCAGTTGGTAATACATTGATTAGAGGTTTATATGTGTTTATATGGAGCCTTTTGTGTGATTCAAGAAAACGTTTACCAAAAGCCCTTTTTTTTTAATCACAAAGACATCATTGTTCTTCATTTCTGTTTCTTGGCATTTCTTTAATTATTGGAATAGATAAAAACAGACAAACCCTTGATTCAGCCAAAACAAGTTCTGCCACTTTAATGTGAAATAATAATAATACAACTACATAGTTGTTTTATAGTGTTTATTTTGTGTATTTTTGGTGAACACACACTCTTTTGTCAGTGAATGACTCATTTATGTAGTTTATCATCTAAACAAAAATGCAGTGTGCTACTGCATGACATGGTGCTGAAATCCTGAACCTGAAATCTACCTTTGCTTTCCTCTTCTTGTACCACATGGGCACTAAATCACAGAGACAGTAACATAACAGCAGCTTACCTTTGTGACAGCCCAAGGCACTGAGTGCTTTCTCCCTCCCTACATCGTCACTTTGTAGCCCATGCCAAACACTGTCACCCCAAATCTCCTACTAACCTGCCTCCTTATGGCAGCAGCTCTCAGAAGCCGACCGTGGTGGCATGGCGAAGCCACACAGCACCATCTGCTTCAGCGGGGCACGTGGTGGAGTAGAGGGACAGGCTTCTTCCATGCCTCACCTACTGTCTCCCCTTTACCTCTTCATCCAAATCTTTCATCCCATGTCCCAGAGATCACCCCCTCCACTCCCCATCCACCCTCTCTAAAAAATCATCCTGATAATTTTCAAGGAATGAAGAGTCCCTCTGCGCTTGGATTTATGAACTCCTGCAGTAGCCATAGCAACTTTGGATTTGAGAAAGGGAATAAGGAGGGTGATGAGGGTTTTTGGGTGGGGTGGGTGGTAGTAAGATTTGTGTGTTTGGGGACTGGGGGTGTAGAGAAAGAACAGGCATTGTTATATTGGTATTCAGGGTGTCAGCAAAGCAGAGTCTTTGCTGGGTCTTCATAAAGGGGAAGAAGTAAACGCTTGTCTGGGGGGTGCTGCCCTCTAATACTACCAGCACATGTTTGGGAGGAAATAAACACTCTTTCTGTTTATATTGCCTGTTGACAGAAATTATAAATATATATTGGCACAAATGTAATGAAAAGGTCAGTTCAATTTGCATAAAGAAAAATTATACATGGGTTGTACCTTTTTTATCTTCACTATGCTGATACATGTAAAGACTGAAGATAGCCAGGCTATTAGAAGATCCTTAGAAACACACCTCTCAATTATATGCCATATGTAAATTCTAGAAACCTAATGTATGTGATCTGTTTACTGTCTCCCTGACCGTGTATCTGCACCTCACTCCAGGATGTATATATCTGCTTTCAGCTCCTTATCAGGCGCTCACAGTGTTCCTAGTAAAGCAGACTCAACCGCTATAGAGACATATTCACTGGGAAAAGACAGTGAAAGAGAGAGAGAGAGAGAGAGGGAGGGGGTGGGGAGGGGGAAGAGAAAAACTCCTGACACCTCAGACTCCACTTCACAGCCAGTGAAGGAAGAAAGCGAGCGAGCCGCTAAGCCTTCCCTCCACGCAGCCGCCTGCAAGGTGGAGATATTACCGTTCACATTTGGACAGATGTGAGGATCCCACTGTGGTTTGTGTGTGTATGTGTATGTGTTGTATGTGTGTGTTTGAGCGTGTGCGCACGTATGCGTGTGTGTGTGTGTGTGTGTGAGCTGTGTGTGCATACAAGGTTAAGGCCTTCAACTGTCACCAACACTTCCACATATACTAAATATCTATTACTGTTTGATTTTACTACATCATTTTTTTCCTAAGTCTAAGCAAAAGGGTATTTTAGAATTGCAAATGTGTCACTTATCCTAAACTTTGGGAAGCATGTCAAATTCTTTGTGGCTGCGGTTGAGGTAACTGTTCGCATCTACCTCCAGGAGAGCTGGACACTTGCTGGGAACAATGGACGGATGCTGGGTTTTATGTATCCCAGATGGTCAATTTAGAGAGCCTGTAAACGGTTTTGTTATGGTCATATTTCTAAATGCACAGCAGGATCATTTCTAAGTGTGAGCTTTGAAAGGCTTTATGATTGAGCTGCTAAGGGGGACCAAACAAACATACTGTAAGAGACAGGGGCCCTATTTGCTGTAATACTGGGCGCTTAGAGAACAGCAAGATAATCATAGCATAATCAAACATGACATGATCTTATTGCACCCAGCCCCCCCACCCCACCCCACCAAAATGCTGATAGCAAACAGTGAAGACCACTGACGCCAAGAGTAGTCAAGCAAAAGAGAAAAAAACACATTGCGGTGCGTATAAGGCTAAAAAAGCTTGTAAAACAAATATTCAAAAATAAAAACAGCTGCAGTCAGCATATGAACCGACACAAAATGGATAACTAGGATGTCTGAGTGACTTGTCCAAACCCTAGTCTCATGTCTTATGCACTTTCATGTTGCATTATATTTAATTATAGATCATACCAGGGCAGCCCTTAACAGGGCTTGCCTGCCTCACAGGTACAAACAGTTGAATAATTCAGTAGCCGGCGTGTAGGATAGGATGTGGTATGAGTGCAGCAGGAGAATACGCTCACTGTTATTCAACACTCAGCTCCATCTTGCTGCGGGACAAAATGGAGATTCAGTGAGGTTAAATGGCAGATTTTTACAAGCTTGTCCTTGGCAGAATAATCCAACCAGGGTGTCTTTCAGGTAACACAAAAATATCAATGTTGTGGTTTAGGAGAGACTGACAGCAGCTGGCTGCTGCTGTTTTATTTTTAATGCCAGTAGTTAATGCTGGTATTCATTGGCAAGCCATTTATCAATTGTAACAGTGTACTCCACAGTTTATTACAGGTTGACAGTCGACTGCTATCATTTTCACACAAACCCATTACTGTTATCTTTCTTTTATCCTGTTTGCCCAATAATTTCTTACACATTCTCCATTATGAGAAAGCAAATTGAAAGTCGAGCAATAAATAAAAATGGAATCTTATTATGGTTACAAGGAGGGAAAGTGAAGGCACACTTTTTTGCATTTTTTAACAGCAGGAATTAATGGACTTGGGTATGAATTGAAAGGTATGGTAAATCAGGGAGCAGAAAAATGACATAATCCCTGTGCTTCCTCAGTAAATAAGTATGTGCTTGCTGCTCATGCGCACGCATCCCCAAAAATTACAAGGCCGACCTTTGACCCCCACTCGATAAAGTATTTTTTTTTTTTGGTTATTCATGTTTTTAATGTGCAACTTTTATGTGACCAATGCAGATGTGTATGCATGAATGCTGCATCTTGCAGTGATGTAGCATTAGAAGTAATCGCCTTAAAGCAAGTTCAATAATCTTTTGCCTACTGTTGAATATCTTGACTTCCGAAATGACTTGAGATGCCAGTGATGCCATTAGAATGCTGCCAGTGAAGAACACTGTAGTTAGTATATCTAACTGATAAAGTGCCATTTTTCTCACAGTTGACCCAGTACCCGAAGTCCATACTCCACGGATATAGTGTTGTAATTTTGCGGTACAGGCCTTCTTTGTGAAAATAGGCTACACACACAATATTAGAATAAAGAAAGGTGTTCGTAGTGAAACATTTTATGTTTCCACCTGCTGTCTTCACTGACTGTTGGAAAGCAACTTTGGATGCACAGTGGGAGTCAGGACTGGTGGGAATGCACTCCTCAGTGATTCCTGCTGAAACTTTAGAATGAAAAGAAAATCTTTGGAGATGTATGCCACACTCTTTCCCAACAAAGTACATTTGTCAGTTCTACCAGCCAGTGATAGGAGGATGTGTATCTTATGCCTGCGCTACATCAAAGAAAACTCCTCTCCAGGTGTTTAAATCCAGGTCAGGCACTGGCACTAAGAGTTTTATCAAGATTTAATACCACATCATGATATAAAAAAAGTCAGATAACTGTACCATGTCTTTTCTGTTGTTTACAATTGGGTATTTAAAATAGGCCTAAGTCAAGCACCCAAAAAAAAAAACTTTCTTAGGTATGATCGGAGCAGCAAATTTTGTTGAAATGTCTGACCTTTCGATTTGAATATATAAATAAATATGAATTGAGGTTACTGCATGTGTATGAGAAAATAAAGGTGGTTTATGGACAGACAGTAAAGAGAAAGATAAGTAGAAAGAGTGTTGTAGGGTGAAGTGACAGAGAGAAGAGCGAGAGAGACAAGTGGATGCAATGAACAGGAAGCATCCGGAATGAATTCCCAGAGATGGCCACGCATGGCTGGGCTGAACTGGCCTGGATCAGGGAGGTTGAGGCTGGTTTGGGGGGGGGGTTGAGAGTCTCCTGAATGTCCAGCTGGACAGAAAGAGAGAGACGGAAAGACAACATAGAGGAGGAGAGAGGGAGAGGCCCCCGGGCGCTGACAGGTGTAGCCCTCCACTCCAGCTGAGGCCTCACAGCTGACCTGGATCTCTCCATATTTCTCTCTATGACTATGTCTCTCTATCGTACTCTCTCTCGCTACTGCCCCTGTCAAAACACATGCTTTAACTCTGAGGATAACACACACGACAAGCTATGGTATGTTACACCATGTTCCCCATTCTTCATTTAATATAGCATATCTCTCAACCAGGCTGCAGCACAGTCACAACACATCACACAACAGACTAAAGGCAAAAACTAGCACCCATTTTCAAAAATCTCTGCTAATGCAATTATCCTGCTTCTTACTGCAGATAATTACTTTTTGACTGGTATGCAGTAGAGATATACCTTAGAATACAATGAAAAGTGGAAAGCCTTATTTTAAGTGTTGCCTTGGTTGTCAATTGCAAGAAACAGGAAATGTGGAATGACATGAAAAATGTCTTTGGCTGGATTCACACGCAGGGCATCACAATAACTTAGCCCTCCAAGCCAAGTGGACAAAAGAGAATCACTAAATGTAATCAGTGCAGGTATTTTACTTGCTGCAGTTGGCTGGTGAGATTTAAACCATATAGAGTACAACAACACTCATAATGCATGGCTTAAAACAAGGGCCCAAAGCTAAGTGAATATCTCTGTATTTCTCAAAGCACTGGTATTATTGTTAGTGGTGCTTTTGAATTTTAAAACCACATAAATCCCATAAACTCAGTTGCTTCCTACCGCAAAGAGAGAAGAACTAACCCAGTCACTGTTTCTTTGGCTTTGCTAAGAGGATAAATATGCTATAAGTGACGTTTTCACTTGCTCAGAAACACAAAGCTTCGGCTCTGTTTGGAAAGAAGAAGAGGTGACCTCTTCATGGAAAAGAATCTTCAAAATTTCCCAATAAATCTGGCCAATAAAACAAAATGTAAAATCCAGTGCAGAAGGTTCTGATCTCCAAAACAGTGGTTTTGATTATTCATAAATACTGACTAGATTTCTTTTTTTCAAAATCAATTGATTAGCTGTGTAAAAATACACACTCAATACACTGAAATACTGCTCAATCACTTCCAGTCAAAGATATTTGAAGCTATATCTAATATAGAGAATTGTTGCTTCCATCTCAAAAACATGTTTTTACCATTTAGTGTTTGTGTCATCATTCAGACCTTTTTGTCATGCACTGTTATTTAAAACATCAACACAATTAAAAGTATCACAGCATTCATTTAATTTGCCTCAGTAGGTCGTTACGTGAGGCGACTCCTAACATGATGAGCAAATGAGTATTCCAATATGACAAGTTAAAATGATAAGGTCAGTGCTGCTGAACAAAGAGGGACCATTTTCAGTCATTCGAAAAGAGACTAGATTACACTCATGTTAAATAAACAATGAATTAGAGCGAGTGAACAAGAACAGATTGATTTGCAGTTAGCACAGCAATTAATCTTACACCGCAAATGAGGGTACAGAAAAAAACACAAAGACCAAAAAAAATACAATGAGCACCATTGTGAAAGCAGTATTGTTTCATGTCAAATGTAGTCAGTGTAATGTACTGCATTTATTACATGCTTTGTCTTTCCCTGCCTAACAGGGGTTTCATGCTTAGATGTCTTAAAATTACATTTCCTTAATAGGAGCACGCAATCTGCAAATGAGATAATTTCATTTGTTTCTTCTGCAGGTCTTTGTGAGCCTATCAATGCTGAAATGAGGCAGACAAGTCTATTAGCATAGTGTCACTCAATTATTTTTAAACACAGTTACTTGTTTTGGAAAGTCACTCTCAGCATAATCAAGATGTCAGAGTTTGGTTTCTAGATTGACTTTTTCACAAAGTCAGCTTTTGCAGAATTGTAATTTATTTGTTAGTTTTTTTTTTTTTGTTGTATTGTACCATTTATGGTTCCTATGAGCAAAGGAATTGCACATGAGGAAACATATCTGTACACACGTCTGTGAACATTTGGCACCAAACTGTGCAACTTTTATTGCGTTGGGGACAGGCATTTTTGTCTTAGCTGTGATATTTGACTGTTTGGACAAACATGCAAGCATGTTCATACGGGCATGCTTCCATCCCCCTACACACACATACACACACACAAACACAAACACACATATCCCCTAAACCAAGCCTCGCCTTCTCAACACACACCCATCCATCCAACTACACATGTACACTCATGTGGATATTATCAGTAGTGCTCAGCTGAGGCTCCAGGCCTGTCCGATCCCCACAGCGTAGTGGTGACCAGGGGAGAAAGGGCTTATCTTGGCCCCAGGCCCCTCCCTCGGCCCCATGCCTTGGCTCCAGGAGTTGGGAGGCAGATGCCATGCAGGCCCCCAGTGTGGCATGTTTTTGTGGCCAAGGCATATAGCGTTTAATGCTTAAGGGACAGGCTTTTGAACCAGACAGTCCATGTTGTCTGTGTGTTTGTGTGCAAATATGTGTATGTGTGTGTGTGTAGTCCACACAGCAGATGGAGGTAAAGACATTTAGTATGACCAACTCCCCCTAGCCCACCTGGACCCGATCAGAGCATTTGGTACTCACACACAGATACATGCAGACTTAAACTGGCTCTACTCCCTGGAAAATAATAAATGGGACTGAATTAAAACCAGGTGTAATGTTATTATAGGGATTTTTTCCCCTTTAAATTCATAAGGACATGATCAGTGGGAAGGGATGTTTAATCAGGGAATGACAGAGATGAAAGTAATGAAGATGATGACTATATAGATCAATTGCTTGATGCTGTATGAGCAAGAGAGGGCACCTTTAAAACCGAATTTCACACTGTTCTTGGAACAGATTTCAGATGATGCCAATTCTCTCGTGAGTAGGTGAGAGAATCCACCACCTCCTCACATTCATGCCATGTTCTCACAGTTACACAGCACCATCATCTCCATTCATAACAAACTATTTCCTCATTGAAATGGAGAGCATTTCATAGGACGACAAAGGCGAGAACAGGTGTTTTTGGAATGCGTATCTTACAAACTCCAAATGAGTTTTAAAGAGACGACGTTAACAGCTTCGAAAAGCTCCTTTCGTCTCAGTGAATTATGCTAAGTGTTCACAAAACACCGGGCTAAATATAGGGCTGGAACGCGCCACAGATTAATTTGCAGTGATGGTTCTGTAAGATGGCAGCACAGAGCTGTCTTCCCTCTTTGACTGGCACGACTTTGAACCTCACAGCTCAAATTCAATTCACAGCAAGAAAATATGTGCAAGCGTGTATGTCTGTGTGTGTGTGTGTGTGTGTGTATGTGTCTACCTATTAGCTTGACTATCTTTGTACATGAATCAAGGGTGAAGATTTTTTCTGTACTCTGTGCAAACTGTATGTGTTTCAACTGTTTGGTTGAAACTGCTGACGTATGAGGCATATAGGGCACTGCGGTAGAAGAACTACGCTATTGGAGTTTATTTTAGAGCGAGAGTGCTCTCCTGTTCAAAGGCATTAAAGAGAGGCTGCCATTTCGGCTCTTGGGGCTAACTATATCAAACAAGCTCACAACACCCATAAACAGTGAATGGTTAGACTTGCTCAAGTCCTGTTTCAGCGAGGACACCCGTGCTCTAATACTGGAGTCTTGCCTTTGATGTGCAATCACACATGCGTACGTCTACCACTCACACACTCACCGAGGCACAATACATTTGCTGAGATAAAGTGACTGCAGTCTATGACCCATTTTGCAGTGGCAGGGTTTTGCTTTCATAACGATGGGGTGTAAGTGAGCGCGTGTGTGTACGAATGCATAACCAGTATCTTACACTGGGATGATGCAGCACGACAGGCTTTTAAATCTTGAAAAGGAAGTGCTAGGCTGGTTTCTGGTAAAAATGCTACTGTCACATGTCCAGTCATAATGCCGTTAGCCATACTCCCCCAGGGTGACAGGCGAGCCAATACTTACAATACTTGCAAGTGCCAAGAAAAGGGGAAGCATTATTTTGAGTAAAAAAAAAAAAAAAAAAAAAAAGAAGAAAATCAAAAATCTAACGCAGGGAGTGTGTTGTGAAATATATTTCATGATCCTTAAGTGTGGCGAGAAGCCTCGAAACCCCTGAACATGTTCCTCAAGCAGTTAATAATCACTGTTTCACGGTGTTGGAGGAGCAAGGCGGAGATAATGTTTTGTATCAAGATAACATGTTGCCTTATTCCTGCTGCCTCCCGTTAACGCACAAGACAAATGGAATGGGTGCATCGCCTTGGAGCCATCCAAATGAGGGTGTCTGGCGTGAAGTGAAGTGAAGTGAAATGAAGTGAAGGAGGAGGAAGAAGAAGGAGGGGGACGAGTGCCACAAAAATCAGGGAGCGGCTGCTCGACCCTTGCGGCGCATCACGGCAGCAGTCAAGTGAATGTGAAAACAAGAGAAAGCTTTGTGGAATATTGATTTAATGCCGCAGCCTGAGCAAGGGAAGATGTGCGCTCCAGATTACATGCGCTCTATTTCCCACCCATACAGAACCTTGAGTTCCTCTGCCTCCACACTCCGGAGAACCAGACGGAGAAAGAGAGAGGATGTTCTTTTATGTGTTGTTCTCTGTGTTGTTCTGTGTAGTCCAACTATACATAGAAAACTAATGTGGAAATACAACAGGGGGTAGATCATCATAAATATGCAAAACATATCATCCTCCTTTTGTTTTTATACATGTAAAAGTGGATGTCAAGGTGCTGTAACTGCCACACCTATAAGTTGTATCCCTTCCTTTCAATTAGTTTGTTGTATCCTCAATAATGAACTAGTATCTGAGGTTATTAGAATTAAAAAAAAAAGACTGTAAAGATTGGTTTAGGTCTTCCAAAACAAATGATGTTTTTACAAACCTTGTTGGGTTTTGTTAAACAGTCTGTATTTCCCTACCTTTATTTCAGTGTTCTGCCACTTGCCTGGGAAATTGACTTGCTTTTGTGGCCTACCTGTGATTATTGCTTTAAGGTTTGTTTTGTTATGTTTTTTTTAAATTAACAGATTCCAGACCAACCTGTATCGGCTCATTTTGTGTCAAATTATGTAGGAAAATGCAGGAAATGCATAATACTCAAGTACACTATAATATGCTGTTGAATATGTTTTCTGTTTTGTTTATGTTACATCACATCCAAATCTGACAGTTTTGAGTTCACAGAACTATATTTTCTAAGCATATTCTAATAATGTTATCAGTTTTATCAATTGAAAAACAAGCTGTTAAAAACTATTATATTGGTTACATTTATGGGAAAGGGTTAATTGGCAAGCTCTAATTATTTTCTAGCCATAGTATTAAGTTGTCATCTTAACAGGCAACAGTTAGAGCTCTCTTGGTGTTTATTAGAAAATGCTTCAAAAGACACTTTTTTCATTTTTTTGTGTAATATTTACTCTTCTTCACAACGATGAAAACTTTAAACGTTACATTTGACCTCAATTAGAATAAAGTGACAGCCACTCAAAAGCTGATAGGTGGACTCACCAGAATTGTTCGTACATTCTTCTTTTTATAGTCAGGGAAACAGAAAGTGTGCATTTCCACTGCTGTCTATGTATCTCTATGTGTCGATGACAAAAAAAAAACAAAACAAAAAAAAAAAAAAACAGAAGATCTTTGGAACAATTTGTGTTACTTAATGCCCCCCACCAACCCTCATTTTGCTGCTGAAAATTATGAACAGTGTGCCGCACTCACATTCTTGCGCACAGCCAAGTGAGGAGGCGCCTCTGCTCCCGGCCTGGGCCAATGGCGCACAGAGCTGCCTTATCGTGCTTGCACTGCGCTGTCCAATGGCGCACCTCTCCCGGCTCACATGACGCCTTTCTGTGCGCTCCCTCTCTTCTGAGCACTCAATCCCGGCGAGTGCAGGCATCACTGAAGATCTGACACCGGCGAAACCGGACGTTTGCTGTCCCCCGGTAGAATTAACCAGCTCTAATCTTATGCAAAGTTCCTCGCCGTCAGATGAAGCTGACCCTCCCGTCGATGAGAATGACCCTGCTTCGTCGGAGGAGCCGACTTTTTCCGTCTCCAAACGGCCGGAGAGGCGTAGGGGCGAGACAATAACGCCCAGAAGTTATTGAAATTAACCGTAAGTAGACGATATTCCTCTTTTCTAAATCCCTTATTTATTGCTACTATTCTGCGAATAGGAAGAAGTTATGTTTATCCTCTGTTTGCAGTCAAATCCGGTTTTAATTGTGATTATATATGCCACTTTTTGCACCGTAAGCTTTCTGTTTCTTTTGTTTACATGTAAAGGGAAATGAAACATTTATAAACACTTCATAGGCTTTCATTGCTAAACGGATTTGACTTGATGACTTGATGCTTGAATGAGGTGTAAGTTGGTGTCCTGCTGACGGCATTCTGTCGGTGCGTCTGCGTGAATGCTCTCATTGTGAAACGTGTGGCTGTCTTCGCGCAGCGCCATACCATGAAATATAGATAAAAAGCACACGGTAAACCCGCTGACCCCGGGCAGGCAGCCAGCCTGTGCAGCCGGTCTACTCTGCTCATTGAGGACGATCGGGGAGAGGAGAGGGGAGGAGAGGGGGCAAGGGCAAGAGAGTAAGAAGGGAAAAAAAAAAAAAAAAATAGTACTTGAAGCGCACTAAAACAGGGCTGCACTTTACTTCAACCCGCCAGTAAGGAAAAGGGTGGATCTTCAACAACCTTATGTGTCATTTCCAATGCAGGATATGACCAAAATCCCGTCCCTTAAGTTTAGACTTTTTTTTTTTTTTGTTGTGTAAGAAATGAGTTGCTCTTCTAATTTATGTCAGTTTCCAGTGAATTTGACAGACACTCTATGAGGTCATGTCATTCACTGAACCCTTTTATTGATTGGACATTAGGGGGTGGTGGGGTCAGGTGAGGAGGGAGTGGGTGGGAAGTGGTTGGGGGTATCTGGCGGTGTAAAATTTATGTACATTTGGGAGCCAGAGCGAAAATGTGTGCCCTCGGATTTTCCATAATTTCTGCACAATCAGAAAGAGAGGGAGAGAGCGGGGGACCGGGGCCATTTGATGTTTTGAAAGGCTTCAGATGGCTTTAATTAGGACCTATAAAATCTGTCTGCCCCGTTCTCTGAGGCGGCGCTCTGGAGGAGCAAGAAGGGAGGGGAACTGACTGAAAAAAAAAAAAAAAGAAAAAAGAAAAAAGCCAACTGACACAGAAAGTCACTTCAGCAAAGAATCGTCTAATCAAAATTTTATAACATTGCTTTTTTCTTCTCGTTGCACCCTCCTTTGCCTCCCACCCTCCCTTCCTTCATGCTGGTGGTATGTAGGCAGTCTTCTTATTCCCTCTTTGTCTGGCTGCTGTGTTATCTACACTTGCCCCCCTCTATCCTCCCACCACCCTCAACCTTAACTACCGCCTACAGTCAGCCTAACCCCAGACACCTGAAGGCTAGACATAATGATCAAGAGAAGTTCTAGTCTGTCTGGGGCACTGCCAGTTGCTTTAGGTTTTCTTCTTCTCCTCCTCCTTCTGCTTCTCCTCTCTTTTTTTTTTTTCTTCTTTTTTTGTTCTCCTGCTGGCCTGGTTGGCCCTGCCCATGCCTCTGTTTCTTCCTCATCTCCTAGCCACAACCATGGCACGCTATGTTGTTTGTGAGTTTGTGCATGTTTGTGTCTGTGTGTTTTCGTCACTACTCTTTCTGTAGCTGCTGCTGCTGTGATGTCTATATGGATCATGGATGGAGGGTGGGTGAATCACACAGCTGCCATACACACACTCATCAACATCAAAGACTTCTGTGTGTATGTGTGTGTCTCAGTGTGTGTGTGTGTGTGTGTGAACAACTATGTTGTTCTGGCAAGCGTCTGCACGAATATAGGTATGGCATGGTGCCTGTAGTTTCTCTTTTTGTTCAAATAGCTGAGGTTTATGTGCTGTGCTGCTTGGCTCTTTTTAAAGAGAGTTACATTAATTGTACCATATCAGTTTATGTTACAATTTCAGAATCAGCTTTATTGACCAAGAACCTTGAACACAGAAGGAATTTGTTTCCGGTACAGTGGCTCTCAGTGTGCTTTTCTGTACTCCACACAGGGTGCCTCTGACGCTTGATGTTTTCTGTGTGATAATGTTAAACCTGAGTCTTGCTCTTCAAATACAAAAGGATTAGGGTCAATAAAACAGCATTAGTCAAATTATTAAGAAATGTGAATTTGATCTGGTGAGACTCAAGTATAAAACTAAAATATAATTCCTGCCTTAAGATTGCGTTTTCACTGTATGGGAGGTTTTACGTAAGGCCCTCGGAGTCGCGCTTCGACTGACAGTGGCGTCTTTGAATTTGGGATTAAGGCGAGGTGGCTTCTGAAAGTCGAGCAATAGGAAGCACAAAACGCTAATTAGAGGTGGAAGTTGGTGAAAATGCTTCGATATGTGTATTTCTTTGACGGACAAGTACATCTTCAAGAGTGTTTTCTTTTTGACGAGTACAGGTCTTTGTTGTCTCGATATGTGTTGGTTAGGGATTACATCATTTGGCTACTGCTGGGTTAGCTAGATAATCAGCTAGCTTAATGGAAAATGGCAGGTTGGTGTGGAGCCTTTGTTGGATGTTTTTGCATTGCAGCACAGTGAAAATCAGTAGATTTTCGTTTCATGTTTTTCAATTTCCAGCATGGGCCTAATAATTTTTATGCATATTCTGAGTTGTTTGTTAAGGGATTATCCCATAACAGCTGTGTCTCTCCTTATCCAAACCATGTAATATTATCAGATTAGATGTTTTCGAGAACAAGCGTTGTAAAATTTGAACAGAGATCCTGCCTAAATCCTACAACTTGTTTGTGTGTTTTTTGAAAGCATTGTTTCATGGCATCAAGGAGAGTGGGGATGTGCCTTCCTCTGCCACCATCCTTTGAAGAGGGAAGTAATAAAAACTCAACGGGTGCAACAAGCTGTGTTTCCCTCCTACACTTTGAGCTTTCTACCTGAAGATGAATAGGAGGCCCCTCCATAACGAAAGGGGTAGAAGAAAACATTTCATTGAAGGCTGAGGATGTAGGGGGATGCGCAATAGCTTATACACACTTGGTGTGAAATAGTCAAGTTGTGCCAGTCAGCACCAGTTAGTGCCAGAATAGCAGCCAGTTTGGTGTGACATGAAAATATTAATTATTTTGGGTTCAACAGAAACATAATTTTCTTAAGCATCACTAACCTGGCAACATGTTTGAACATAAATGGTATAAATATATTAAGGTAGGTAAGTAGGTCAAAAGGGTGTTATGTAAGCATTACCAAATTGTTTGTCAAATCCTGCTTAAAGTCAAATGTAGTCTTCATAGCATGATAATAAAACATCCATGATAATGACATTGAACAATCACAAATCCAAAGATTAGAATTTTCGAGATTTATGCGTGAAGGAGGGAAGTCATGGTCAGGAATGTAAATGGTGGAGTCATTCAATTACCATTATGTCCTTCCCTGGGAAAAGTCCCCAGCCATGAAGAGGTTAATTGTTTTTCAATCTCCATCCGAGGGGAGAAAATGGGTGAACGGGAGGGATAATTGAGCTGCTGATAGTTGAGTGGGTTATGGATTACTGTGCCTTTCCAAAGGAGAAAAGGATGTGAGCGGGAGAGGAAGGAGAGAAGGAATGGGAAGGAAGGGGTGTGAAAGGCCCGTGTTGTATGATGCAGCCGCAGGGGTCATCTGGTCTTCTTAGGAAGACGAAGAACTCCAATCCAGTTTAGCCCAAGTGGCGAACCTTGACCTCTCGCATGCTCCTCCCTGCTCCAGGTGCAAGCCCTCACTGCTGGCAGCTCAGACACAGACACACTAAAAGCTCATTTTTCACACACTCTGCAAGCACTGGGGGAAATGCCACATGAAAACGCGGATCCTCTTCACATTCCCACCCCCTCTCCCCACTTCTTTTTCTTCATGCCATTCTATTGTCGGGGTTAAAGATCCAAGCCTTCTTGTTCGGGTGGGGGAGTGCTGTGATAATATCAGGCCTCTCATTTTTTTTTTTTTTTTTTTTTCATCCGCTGAAATATTTTCACGACAAGAAAATGGATGACTGTCTTTAAACGGAGGAAAAAAAGATGATCTCACATGGTGCAATAATCACAGGAGTGTTAATCAGAGGGATGTCATGTATAATTACTACAGTGTTTGATAACACCACAGCGAACCACCTCAGGCCATTAGAGAAAGTTTCCCGATGCTATTAATGGGCGTTAATAAAATTCAAGAAAACCCGGATGGAACAAGCCCTCTGCATGGCCTACTGGTTAAAGCGCTGTAAGGTTAATGAACCAATTTACATACTTTCTACTGCCATCTGGGTGGAGTGACGACCAGATGCTTCCTACTCTGTACTGTTGTGCTGTTCAATACAGAGGAATGTGTTAGGTTCACAGAGTTTGATGAGCATATTTAACACAAAGCCTGTGCTCAAAAACATTTATGAACTGATCAATGAACTAAAAATCAATGCTCCTGGAAGGTGCTTTAGATATAAGTATTGGCAGATTTCTTTTGGAGAAGGCATTTAATTTTAATGTCATTGCAAGTAGATGAATAATTCAGATCTTTTCTTTTGGTTGTTGTTAAATGTGGGAAGTATTTTGTTAATTAATTTCATGGTCACCAGTCTTGGCGGCTGTTCTTAGAAAAAACTGACATTTAAGGTTGGATTATATCCTAGCGGCTTCCGATTGAAAATAAAAGTCAGGAAGTGGGAAGTCTTCTGGGCCTTCAACAATGAGGAAGTTGACAGAGGTGATCCACAAAAATCACCGCAGACGATGCTGGAGATATGGGGGGGAGAAAGAGGATTAGTGTCTGTCCATCGCTGCCATCCTCATCTGGGTGATCACATTACAAATATAGCATTCTTAAAGCGCTCTTTTAGCAGAAGAGCAAAATGAGGTCTGTTGGCGATCAATAAAGCAGCGTGAAAGCAGGGGGATATACTTAAAAAATCAAAGGCTCTGGCTGGCATGGCCGTCATCTCGCGCTGTCTGTTGGAATCAGATAGGCGGGAGTGGGGCCTTGCAGGAAAGGTTGTTCAGCCCCAGGGCAGCTCGACTTGACGGATATCCCTCCTACTGGCACCCACTGCAGGCAGATTTGATCTACTAATAGGCAAAACCAAAACGTTTCTGGATCTATCTGGTCCCTCTCTGATACTGTACATGTGGAAAAAAACAGCTGATGGGTAAAAGGGCGCATAATGTATAATCACTGAAGTCTCTATGGGAAGAACATACACAGCTATTTCTCTAAACCCCATTTTGTCTTCCCTGGATAATGGCTTTTACCTCATGCTTCACTTACATGATATAAAGAAAATAAAGTCCCAGTCACCCCAATTTTGGTTTGAAGGTGTCAGAACTGGTGCAAGTGTTTGTCTCAGATTAGCGCTTTGTGCCATGAGGAGAAGAAAAACAGGGTGGTGGGGGGATCAGGGCACAATGCTGCTGCAATTTCAGTGGAAAGAAATAATTTGCACAATTTTTTGAAAGCAATATTTGTCCGGTCGGATGGTTCTATCAAACCCCAACAGCAAAAGTGGAATGTGATTTAAATGACGGGGTGAACTGCGAAGTCGGCAAGATGTCGGGTTAAAGTCATTTCTCAGCTGAATGCTCTCCAGGTAAATACAGATAATGTGCTCCTGAGTTTTTTTTTTTTTTTTTTTTTTTTTTCTTTCTCTTTCTCAAAGAAGTCTCAATTCTACAGACAGCTCTGAGCTGACACCAGCGCTGCTAGAGCATCTGTTCTGAGAGCTAAGCTTGTACAACATTTATGTGGTGAAGATGAAAAGACATCATGGCTGCACTTCACGCCTGTAAATTTATCCCTGGAATAACTATCGTGAAAAACACCTGAGTTTCTTGCTTGTCACACAGTATCATAAGCAATTTCTTTCCATTCTTTTCTAAAAACAGTCAACTCTGACTTATAAAACTTTATATATGAGAGTTGTAAACTTGCATGTGCTGAGAGCTCAGGTCAGTGGACGGAACATGTAATAAGAGGATGAGTGTTATTTCTCAGGTTGAAACATGCTGCTCTCTTGCATTGCAGATAAAAGATTTGCCTCTACTCTTGTCTGTTGTCTTCAGTTTCAGAACCCCCTACAGTATTTCCTGGTGACTCACTTCTTTCCGAGCCATTTATGCTTGAAATCTTCCTAAGGATGAACCACACATTCTGGGTTTTATCGTCAACAGGGGAACATTGGGCATAATGAAGTTCTGTTTCCCAGCATGAGTTTTCGAGGCTCATGATTACAAATGCTCCTCTCATTGTCTCCCATCATCTCCTGCCTAATTGAAGACAATATAATGAGACAATGGGGTCTCGCTCATCATTCTGCATCAATGCCATGCTCTATGGAACGTGCCAGGCTGCTGAAAGCGGGGTGATGGTGGCAGAAGGGGTGTGTGTGTGTATGGATACTTGAATGCGCTCGGGGTTGTTTAATTTGGACCAAGAAGATGGACAATTAAACTACAGCTCCCGGGGGGGCTGTTCATTTTGGTCAGCTTCCCCACTTCATGGCCGCCCGCCCTTGTAAACACTCGTAGATATGTCTGGGTCATGCATTAGGGGGTGGAGTGGGATTTGTAGGCGGGAAGTGTATTGGACTCGGGTCTGCCTCTGGAGAGGTTGTCTCAGATGATTAGAGCAGCCAAGTGGGTAGAGTCCCTTAGTGCCTGGCCTCCTTCATCTCCCTAATATGCTCTGAATAAGTCCCCCTCCACTGTTCGTTCATTGGGGGGGGGGGGGGTTGGTGGGAGGTGGGGGCATTATGTCTGGCCATGGTTTAGGGGTGTTTGTCATCTGCCCCCTCGAGGCCTACACTGGTTCCTTTGTCTGAGTGTCAAGCATCGGTACAATGTCAAATCACACAAAGTGCTTATGCAATTAGGGCATTGTGGGTTTCATGTATGGATTTCTTTTTCCTTCAGCTTTATTTCAGGGTCAAGAATTAAAACAGGCAATTTACTCCTTACACTGTTAAAGCGGTTTTTTGTTTTTGCAGTTATTTTCCTTACTTATGCATCTTTTGTAGTTCAACAATATTCACAGGATCATAAATGATGATTTAAAAGTGTCTAATTTTTTGCTTTTCCTCTTATCTTTTACATTTCTGTAAATGAGTTTCTCATAGATGTGACATATGAGGATATTCTCAAAATACTGTCAGCCAGGAATACATTTTATCTGAGTAAGCAAAAGATTTTGGTATGAGTCACTAAAAATCACAACAAAATGCCTAATGTGTTGCAAGGACATTCTACAGTCATGCAAGGAAAAATCCATTGCGGGAGACAATGAGATGCTCAGTTCTGTACATGATACATCAATAAACCTGAATGCTTTTCTGTCACAGCTTGCAGCTTGGCTAAAATATGATTGTGTGTGTAAGAAATACATCAGTCTTTTCTAACAGCCTTTTTTATTTGAACAGTGAGACATTCTGATTTAGTTTGTTCCTGTCTCACTTGATCTTAAATTAGAAAAACGAAAAAAAAAAACGCTGACGGACTTCATGGGTAAATTCAGATATTTGTGAGACTTCATAAAAAAAAAAAAAAAAAAAAAAAAAATCAGTAAGACCAGAAACCATTAACAGTATTTAGTTTAAATCAAGACTTAAAACTTGCTTTATATCAATTTATGATGATGAAGAAAGATTCATTCATCTCCATACAATGACTAACAATGATGACACTGAATTCCAGCCAAAAAAAAAAACAAATTGGTATTGCTGTATACTGAGGAGGGAAAACCTCCAAGTGACTGTTAACAGTTCTGCAGGACTTGGGCGCTGTGAGAGAAATGGCTTCTGTGACTTTGCATTCAATTCGCTAGGCCAGTTATAGCACCAGGAAATGACATACATTCCTCCTTCCCAGTAGAAAAATAAACCCCCATCTAGCTTCCTACTATTTTTCCACAATTACGTCTGTTAATTACTTTGGTAGAAACTCTTAAATGGATGCGTCATCTTGATTTTGTTGCCGTTTGGGGCCGTTCTATCAAATCCAACCTCAAAAGACAATGGACCTTTTTAATAGAAATACATTTCTTATGGTGTACTTCTATAAATAGTTATGGGCATAACATTCACTGTGCACATGGTTAAGTGTTTTGAAATGATACTTCTGTTTGTTTAAAGGTTTTGATTTTTGGAAAATAAAAACAGACACACAGACAAAAACATAAATATGACTGACAAAGTCACTCCAGCCCAAGCATGGTTTTGATAATGTTACCAAAAAAATGTTTGGGCTTGGATTAATTTGTGATTTTCGGTCTCTGCTTTTCTCAAGTCAATCTTACTACTAATTCTGACTCACAGAGGTACATCTCAATGACTACTCATGTCACATTCCCTTGTCACAAAATCCAGTTGCTTTAAAAGGTGTGCCTTCATCCTTTACAGATGAGTAAATACACCAGATACATGAATGTTGACAAACTACAAGCTAGATAACTTTAGCCTTCTTTCATATTCATGAGTGGCAGTTTTAGGTGTTCATCTTGCAGCTGTGTTCAGCTCACAAGCTTTTAATTGACAGGAAATATTTCAAACAATGAAAATATAAGAAGTACACTTGATCTCTCTCGCTTCCTTGTGGAAGTTTTTTTTTTTTTTTTAAGCTTCTAAGTATTTTCCACTTCATTTGACTGTGCCTGAAGATATATTAATACCATTTCATGAAGATTTCTGAATAAGCCCTTGAGATTTCAAGGAGTGTAGATAGACACATCAATGGGTGTTTGTGTCTGTGTGTGTGCGTGTGTTGGGAGTGAGGCAGCAAGTAATTACAGCTGTGTGTAATTGAGTTTTTCTGGGTGCAGGGTGAAAGTTTCACTTGACCAACAGAAATGTGTGTTTGCTACTATTTTCTAGATTGGTGTGCTATAATTTAAGAAGAGGGAAAAGAGTTTTTATTTGGCAGATAATAAATACTTCCAAAATACCACTTCCCACAACCCATAGTCATCAAAAGGTGAGAAAATTATGGGATGGAATTAAATTTTTCGTGTACTGAAACAAAAAAGTCAAAACTCTGTTTTTTGTTTTTTTTTTTCCATTTTTCATCTTTTGTATACATGAGATAAGCTTTAGGTGGCTAGGTTTAACACACTGGCAAATATATCGGTCTAGGCAAATCAAGGAGCCTGAGTCTTTTTCTGTTGGTAAAAGACTGTAAATCTGGTGTGGAGGATCTCTGTGTGGGCAGGAGGCCTTGAAGGTTTGCATCATGTCTGCCACGTTCTCCCGAGGGCATTCTAGTCTCCTTACATGGAGAAACACACACACGCAAGCTACCGTTTTTCCTTGCAGCACGGCAGGAGTCTGTCTTCATCTGTCCTATTGATTAATGAAGCAGGCACAGCAGGGTGTCCGAGAGAGGCAGGAGTCTAGATCAAGGCTGTGAGCTGCATCACTGGCAGTCACACCACACGCATGCACGCACGCACTCGCGCATTCACACACATGCTCGCACACTCCTTCACTGTCTCTGTCATGTTCTCTGTGTCTGACACTGCAGACACTAAATACACAGGCAGCCATGACACACAAGTGTACACATTTGCACACTGAGAGGCATGACACACACAGCAGTGCTGACACACAAGTTGTCATAGTTCACAAATACACCACATCAGATACACGTACACACTCACACACACACACACACACACATTTGAAATGAATTATTATGGCTTGACTGTGTGGGCGCCTGTGTTGGAAAGGCGTTTTCGATAAACATAATGTTTGTAGATTAGTTGGGGTTAATGATCTGATTGCGTTGGAGCTGCCACAGCGTCTGTGTGTGTGTGTGCGTGTGCGTGTGCGCACATGTGTTTCTGGCTAAGGCAGAAAAGCACTGCTCTACTGTGCTGTCTCCCTTACTTCCAAATGAGACAGGCCCCAAGCATCATTACCAGAGCAGTATTTATGCTATTAGGGAACTGTGTTCACCATACTAGCAGTGGTACCAGAATGAAATGACTAAAATTATGTCTTGACTAACCTCACTGTTCATGTCCAGTATTTTCTTTGCATAAATGAGAAATTACAATTTATGCACTTGACTATTTTTATAAATCAACTGTTAGAATATCACACAGATTATTTTTAAACCATCTAAATGTAAAAGCCAAGAAGTAAAGCTGTCTTTTATTTAAGTGTTTGTTCTTTCAGAGCAGAAATAAAAATCCAGTCAGTTTTTTTTTTTTCCCTTCCCCATCTTTACTTTGGTGTTTAAAATTAGCTTCCTCGTCCAAACCAGAAATAGTGCCATGCAAACGACTTTCTGCAAGTCCCATTCAACTGGAGTCGGCGGGTTCATTGAGGGTGTAGTCCCTCTAAACCAACTTCTCTCCTTCCCACAAACACATTCTGAGAAGCCCCTCTCATGCAATGCTGAATGCACAGAAAATACACAGGGATGAAAGAGGAAGAATGAATAAAAAAAAAAAAAATGACTGTAAGACCCCTTCATTGCCCACTATTTTTTTTTTTTTTGCAAAGGGACCCCCCCTTCCCCTCCCCCAACATATTTTTCTTCTCTCCCTTCCTCCCTCCACCCGTAGGTCCCTCCCTTCCTCTCCTCCAGCGCTCCTGTTGAGGCATGCCTCTGTCCCCGCCAACCAGCATCGTTCGTGGCAAGGCAAAGGGGCAAGAAGAGATGAGGGGAGAAGGCAAACAAAGGAGCACTGTTGCTGCTGTGCTGGGGTTTTGGGGAGGGTCGACACCAGGCTGTAGGGGTGAGGGTGGAAGGGTGCAGATGGAGAGAGTGTGAGTGAGGAGGTTTATCATTAAGAATAAAGATTAAAATGAATAGGAGGGGAGAAGGGGTGTCTGTTCTCTTCACAGTAATAAAGAGGACAAGCAGTGCCAGTCATTCTTAAGTCAACACACATACACTGTGTAGTGTGAGTGAGTGTGAGAGATAGGAGAGGGATGGGGACGCTTCATTGTTAACTGACCATTGTGTGATATTTGCTTAGCCCTCATGCGATATCTTTGCAGCTGTATGCTACAAATGAAAGCATTAATAGTGTGTATGCTTGTGTTATGGTAATTGTCACAACTGCAAGACATCCCTGCACACACATACATATAAAACTTGTCACCTTACAAAGCCAAACAGTGATGATAAAATCCTTCTTCAAACAACACAATACCCCGTTAACCTGGTCTATGCAAACAAAAGGTGAACAAGAACAGGCCAGGGCAAGCAAGCTGAAAATGACAGCCATGTAACTATGCAGCAATATAATCATCATACTATGAGACTTTTTGCCACTGGTTGCCAGTCAGTGCTCACTGACCCCTTCATGAACCTCATTCCTTGTTACACTGAGAAACTTACTCAGCTCTGCAAATACGACACAGGCTAAAAATAGTTACTCAAAACTTCAGATGGAATACAATGCACAACACAATGCACGTCGTCTGTGTGTGCAAGACAAAAATGTTTTGCACATGCTGTTTTAGGTCATGAACCAAATTGATTTGTAATCTCTGTACCTATGTTCATACATTCTTTCTATGCCATGAGTAAAAAACTGTTTTGGAAGATAGCTGAATTTCATAGGCAGCAGCTGAAGTCCTGCAAGGTCCAACTCTATGAATGAAATATTTTACTTATTTTGCTTGATGTGGGATGCTGGTTGTGATCTCTGGTTGTGATTCCACCCAAACAATTTATTAATGGTTTGTTCCCCTCTTTATCCTCTTCTGTTTCAGGTCATGAAAAGAACTGGCATGGGAAGAAGAAACAAGTGCCAGTAGCATCAGCCTCCACCACCTCCACCCCCAGAAAAGGCGAGTGATGAAAGAGAGGTAAGAGAGCTCGGTTTGCCCCGAGGTTAGACGTTGTCGTGTGTGTGTGTGTGTGTCCTCTGTTGGCCTTCCACCTGGTTGCTTGACTCAATTGTGTGTTCTGGCTGAGGGTTTGGTGTTTGCATGTGTGTCTGTTTTTTTTTTTTTGTGTATGGATGTGGTTTCTTTGTTTTTGTCTGTGTGCATCTGCCAGGTGAAGAATGGAGCACTCTCTGATTCACCTGCTGCTCCTAAAACTTCTATGTTCTCTTTATATCTCCATCTTTTTAACTGTTTTTCCTCACACATTTATTTTTCTGTACTGAAGAGGAACCTAGCAACAATGTTGATTTTTATGCATGTTGATATATTTCTTGTTTTATATGATTACACAAAGAACTAGTTAGTTTGTCATGTATGACAGCTTACAGTGTCCTGAAATTTATTTTTACTTTTAAATATTCATAACTAGATGTTTTGTACATGTAATTCTGAAACTATGAAGAGTCTTATTTACTTTCCTTAAATATCAAATGTCACTATAAAAGCAAATACAGTTTGATTGCTAGAATTTAATTCCTGAACAATGATAAATCTTTGTATGCTGTTCATTCTTTTGTTTTAAATGCTCATCTGTTATCACATGTGTAAGCATTTCCTGTTTTGTGTCACAATATAGAATCCATTTCATATTATAAGGTTTTGACCTTTTCTCTCCAGCATCCATTAGAATGTAAAAAAAAAGCCCAGCAGTTCAGGAATGCAGGGAGGAAAAAATAAAACATTACCTTGGAGAATGGCATAGCCAGAAGGCAAAAACACAGGACTGAAAATGGGAGAAGAGCCACCTTATTGTCTTAACTCTGTTTCAGCAGTTCCCAATGAGCAGTCTGTCAGAGAGTAATCTTCTCACTCTTTCTCTCTGTGAGACAGAGTACAGCAGTAAATCATTTTCTACCATGCAGACGTGGCCAGAATGGCCACCAACATACATAGATAGGGGTATTGTTAAAAAGAGGACATGCAGCGAAAGGAAAAGAAAGTTTTTTTTTTCTCGTTTCTTGTCTTCCTACCTTCTGATGAGACGCTTTGCCACCTCAACGTCAACCCAGAGGTTACAGTAGCAGTGGTGCGATTTTTCTTCAAAGCTTTTTTTTTTTTTTTTTTTAGACCACAGGGTTTCTTCCTTTTAAAGATTCTTATCATTCCTACTTTCCTCGCCTTTACCTTCCATAAATAAACGTGTATGCACATGCAGCTAATTTTTGTCTTTACTTACATCCTTCCATCATTGAAATTTGGAGAGTTCTAGAGTGATAATTTAAAAGAATGGAAAAACATCCCCCAAGAGATTGTCGAGTGCTGAAACTGGTCAGTTTTAATTATCCTATTAGACTTGCTTATATTTCAAATCTCTCCAAATCTCCCCTGTTGGAAAAGACAGAGTTGTTTTAGAAAAGGAAGTGGCTTTTAACTTTGAGGAGATAAAATGCCTTCTCTTTTATCATCATCATTTTGATGCACTATGTACCATGTATCAGGCAATTGGGATTAGTGGAGTCACAAGCTACGCAACTACACACAACCCCAGTGTTTTGAGAACTGGTCAAATGATGCAAGTGTACTCTGGGGAGAAAGAAAGATGGGTAGAGGATGTTGTAAGCAAGTATCCAGACATGCTACTGCTCTTTCTTCTCCACCTTTTTTTCCTCTCAAGTGTGTTTGCCCTCTGCTTCAGTGGAAGAAGGTCTTTGAGGAGCAGCCGAGTCTGTCTAAGCTGGCTTTGAAAGCTGCAGGACTCAAGAAGCGGTATGGTTCTCTTTTGCTGTCCATTTGTGTTCACGGAGGCGGAGTTGCAGGGCTCAAGCCACAATGTGTCACACGGTTTCATATTTCAAAAAACGCATATGGGAAAATGACAGGCAAATGAGTCACTCCGTCAAGTCATATTGATTCACTGTAGGACCGGGGGACAGAGCGAGTAATTGTCAGTTTCACGCTCATGCAAAATAACTAGCAAATGATGGATGATGATTTACAATAGCGAGGGGAAAAAACATACTCTGCTGGGCGAAGGGTGTACAAACATGATGGACAAGTGATAACATTTGTGTGTGTGTGCGAAGAACTCTGTGAAACAAAAGAATGCTCTTCTATCAAAGCCCCTGCCCCCCCCCCTCAGCAAAGCCAGTCATCAACCACCAGAGGATTAAAGATTAGAATGGGAGCTTTTATTGAGTTTGAAGCCACAGCAGTTTTAAAATGGATGGGTAGATGAATGGATGAAAGATTGATGGGCATGAGGGGGCTAAGAGAGAATGAAGGTGGTGGGCAGACATGATTTCATGGAGAGTAGGAGTCAACACGGAAGAGAAAGAGATGTTGGTGGAGAAGATTTCAAAGTGAGCATGAGAGAATTATCTATGAGGGAGAACGAAAAAGGGGAGAGATACTGTAGTACTAGTAAATAGAGAAGTGGGGGTGAGGGCCAATGAGCGATGCCTCTAATGTCTTTATAAGGCTATAAAATACTGCACTTCCTGGCCTCTCTCTAATTGCTGAGAGGGATAGGATCGGGGGGGACTTGAGTACCTGACTACTAAATTAGGCCTCTAAATCCTCACTGCTTGGCCTTGGGGGCTTTCTTTGGGATTGCTGTGCCAGCAACATGGATGCAGAGAGAGCAAAGCAGGTCTACATTTGAATGTTCTTTATTGTTCTTTCGCTTAAGATTAAAGTTGAAAAATGCGAAGATAGACAAAATGAGAGAGGGGAAAGCTGTGTTCTTTAATCATCCCCTTAGAGTTATCTTGCCAGAAAATAATGGTGAATAGAGAATGACAAAGGGGAGCGGAAGAAATTCAAAGACATATCTAAGTGTAAAAATACAACATACTTATTGGCTATTCCTAACAACCACTCAGAAATAGGGCTAAGAACACACACAAGTGAAAAGAGAGGATTCTATTGACTCAGCGGGAAACAACGGTAGAAATGGCTATGCTTCCCCATGGAGCTGTATGCTGAACTCTTCGAAATGTGAAAAGTAACGCTAGCCATCATTGGAAACGAAAACATTTTCATTTCATAAACTGCTTGTGTAAGAGACCTTGCCCCAACCTCTACCCCTCACACAAGCAAAGTAACTAACAAAGCTTTCAGAGGAATGTTTTTTTTTTTCAGAAAGGGGGAAATGCACAAATTTACTCTAAACCATTCCCTAATATACCTGTAAATGTGGTTTCATTTATGAGCCACTGACATGGATATTTGTTACAAAATGACACGACATCAGTTTAAAGTGTTTTGTGAAATTTTTTGGAACATTAATCATAAAATATAGCAGCCAGCAAAGGAACTTGCCAGAATTAAAGCCTTTAGGCTAACTTCATCCAGATATGTTATACTTAGAATAACCACTCAGTATCAGAATGGAAACTAAATTGCCTATAACTAATAATACATTTTTAAATTTAGTAATTTCTGCATTCTTGTTATGTTATTATTATTATTAAACAGAGTATTTTAATCTTTGCTATAACAGTGTTCCATGCCATGCAAACTGTTGTTTTCCATCCACTTACTATATGATGTATATTTGAAATGAATGGTAATTTCAGGCATTGCAGTTTTGTTTTCCAAAATGTAAATTGCAGTCTTAATTTTTATCTTTTGTCAGTGACTTATATTGAGTGAGCTTTGCACATAACTTTTGCTCATTTCTGTGACAGGGGTACGGGGGTGTATTGTGTCTCAACTTGCAATGCTACAGGAGCTGTATAACAGTTGCTGTTTTTGTGCTGGGTTTTATCAGTGGGAGAGAATGAAAAGGCGTCAAAGGCAGACCCCTAAGCTTTCCATAATGCGTCCCGAGAGGAGACAAAGGCCTGCATTCACTGCTGGGTGTCGATAAGACCTATCATTAGTCTGCCATTGGAGGTATTACCAACGCACACAAACACACTTATGCATGCACACACACACACACACTTACATATAGCGTGCAGTAGGGTACTTATTCCCGTGCCCATTCTGTTTTTCCACATACACACACATAAATATTCGTATGCGTGCCAGTGGATTGAAAGAGGCAACCAGGCTTGACTTAAATGGAATAAAGGCAGAGTAGTGGACCCCTTGCTGCTTTCCCATCACAGCAGAATTCACTCAGCCTCACATGACTGATGCATCCACTCTCACCTGTACATCGTCCGTGTAGTGTGGCTTCAACCTAAAGTAGTTGATGCACAAAACCTTATTGGCCAGTTCTGGTTAAAGATGTTAGGTTAAGATTTAAAAGCCAGTGCAAAAACCCATTGTATTTTTAAACATTATTGTTATATCCTTGTTAGATAACTGGCAGTTTATTTCCAGAAATGTACATTATATAAGTGCAACTATATATAAGTGCAACTATCAGCTACTTCTCTTAATCTTATACTGTATTTTGTGTTTTCTTCCACAAAAATGATATTGCTACTTGTTATATCTGACCTGGGAGAATGACATATTTATAGTGTTTGGTACCGAAAAACATACTAGTAGACATGTGATTAAAGGCTTTTAAAAAGTGGTGGAGCTTGCCAGCCATCTTGATGATAGAACTCCTTATTTACAGTAATAATACCAGTGTCTTAGAATTAATGTTCTATTGACTTATTGATGATAAAATGCTACACAAAGTACATTTACTTAACAAGACAGGAGTAAAATTAGGTGCAAGACGAATGTGTGCCTGTGTGTAGACTCAAGGGAGGACGATAGCATTGCTGTCTAGGTCTTAAGTAGATGATGGACCATAGGTCCTATTCCAATTCCCTCTCATTAGCTCAGCCTCCCTCTAGCCCCCCTTGAGAATATATGAGGTTACTTACCTTCCCTTGCTCTGAGTTCCCGGGCAAACGGCAAGTGTTGGCTCAGGGTCATTAGCTTCGCTGCTTGGAACAAATGGCATTCGATAGCATCTCAGCTAATACGCAACAGAAGCAGATTAACCCTTTGATCCTTGGAGGATAGCATACTGAGAAAATTAGAAAGGAAGAAGTATGCTAGGTTGATGACGTTTTTTTTTTTTTTTTACTTAAATTAACTCCTTTGGGCTTGAGTCCCTTTGTTTTTTGTTTTTTTTTTTTTTGTTTGTTTTTGTTTTGTTTTTTTTCAGCAGATTTTAAGAGTCCTTCTTTTCTGGACCTTGGAATCTCATTGCATTTCAGCTAAACATCACAGTTGTTTGCCTGAAAACAAAAACCGCAAAGAGGGAAGCGGGCAGAGGATCAAAGCCTGCAGAGGATTTGTCTGGCAGATAGTCGCTGGGGTCCTGCCTGTGTAGACACACTGTCTATCTCTGTCTCTCTGTCAGTGTCTATGTCTTCATGTCTCTCTATGTGCACACCGCTAAGTTGCCCCTTCACATTGCCAGCTTGAAAATTATAGATCATGAAAAAGAACAGTGCAGTCACAACAACCTCCTCCCTGGAGCAGATGCCTCCTTATTACAGCAGTGTGTCTGTGTGTGTATGCACATGCTGTCTTGTCTTTACCACCCTTTCATCTAAGTGCCTGGCTTTGTGCAAGTTCTAATACTGGTATTTCATTCTACCTCTTTGATATGTAAAAAATTTACCCACTTAATTTTAACATCCTGTAAATTTTTGTCAAAAGAACTTTAAAATCTGGGATCATACTATGGAAGTACTATGGAATAAAAAGAGATAATCCAATAACAAACAATGTAAAATCAAATTGTCTTTTTAACCTCAGTGAAATAACTCGATGCAGTGCTGAATATGCTTTATTTCCATTTAAGGTTAATGTGTTCTCCAAAAAGTTCTTTCCATAAGGCCTTGGTGAGGTTTGTGGCCGGTTGGTGGTGGTGATGGTGGTGGGGGGGCCTCAGATGTCTGCTTTGAGCAGAAAGACACGCCCAGAGGATGGATGTAATTAAGACTAGTGACTTTTTTTTTTTTTTTTTTTGTGAGTAAGGACAGTGTATGACTAACTACTCTGGGTGGTCTAGCTCTACATGTCTGTACTAGTTTTATTACAAACAGACGTATCCTGACAAAACACAAATATAGACGTATATACTATGTTCAAAGATAAACAGTATAAAAATGAAAACAGCCACGTCACTCGTTTCCTCAACTGGTACCGCTGTTGGTTGGAAACAAGGCCACAACATACTAAACTGTGGGATTTTCAGTTAAAGAGGAGATATCTTCGTCTGTCAAGCCTCTTGACGTTGTTTGTGTTGTTCACTGCCCATTGAGCCCCACAGGAGTAGTGCGTTTGCCTTACATTGTGAAGATGGTGTTTATTAATAACCTTTAGCTGCTTTTATTTACTTGACCCCAGAAGCCTCTCCGAAGCATTTGGTAGAGAGAAAATGTCATCTGGGTCATTAGAAATATGTTTTTAACATCTTGTGACTTCTAGCACACTGCTTTGTCATTTACCTGATACAGTACATTCTCTTAAAAACACAGTGTGTGTTACTTGTTAGGAGTCAATATAACATTTATCTAATTTTTTCTGGACAGTCTGTTTTTTTAACACAATTGGAAACAAATGTAAATTATACAAGGCTTCCTTTACTTCATGGAAAGGGAACAAAGACTGCAAGGCCTGTCAGTCCCACAACAAGAGCTTTTCAAGCAGTCTGTACTGATTAATAGCATCTTCTCGTTAACACATAAACAGCCTCTGTACCATCAAAACGTCTGTTAATTTGCAGCTTCTTTTTTTTTCCCCTTTTGGGTGAATTGGCTCATTTAGCTGAGAGAGAGTACACAGATCTTTATTGTTGCGTTTTGTTTTGAGGGGGCCTAAACACGTGGGTGGTCCCAGGATTTTTTTTTTTTTTTTTTATGCACTAAGCAGCACATGGATCTGTTAATGAGAGTATAAATTGGTGACTCCGTGCCGGGACCTTAATGTCCTCCTGGGTCTCGGCAAGTCTGCTTACTGGAGCAGAGAGGGAGATGAGAGTGGGAGAGAGAGGAAAAAAAAACAATGTGAGAAATAGAGAGGTTGGATAGAAATGATGCAGGGGGTGGTTAACAAAAACATAGTGGTTGTATGAAGGAACATACCATAGAAAAGAACAGCATTGAATGATACATTAGCTCAGCAAGCCAGAAATAGTAAATTGCATGTATGTTCTGGCAGAAGTAGGCAATTTAACAGAAGGTAACTTTAGAAAGAAAAATGAGAGGGGTCGTTCTTAAGTGGCATAAAAGGTTTAACTTCTCATTCGGCTGTGGTGAGGAGCTTTTCTGTGTTGCCCTGTTCTACTGTATTTAACATCAAAGTGAAGTAAGAACAATTGAGGCAATGTTTCATCCTGCCAAGGTCAATCATTGTTCTTTCTCTGTGAATGTAGATCCGACTGAAAGGAATTCAGAGGAACCATATTTCACTGGCAAGTCTATTTTTGCAAGCCACCTTGCAGCAACCTTTTGGACTTCCTTTTGTGTGTGTGTGTTTTCATTTGCAAGGTTTTTTAGATTGTACATATAATTTCTTGGAATTTTCAGGTCAATTTATCACAACTGTGCATGGGTTTCAATAGAGCTGTGTCTAGACTGCTTTAAATAATATATGGAACTTACAGCATGCAATATAATAATAAAAAAATAACACTAAAGATTGATATGAGCGTAAAAGATTACTGCTGCATGTAATAAAATGGTTCCAGTCAGCCACAGTTTCTGCACACAAATTTGTAGTTTAGGATTTGGGGGCGTTATCCTGGATCAGACTAACTAAAATTCCACTCCTGATGTTTACACAAATTAAAACATAAATGGTTAAGGCATACTTGGTATAGATTTTTTTTTTCGATGCCTTAGTTAGAAGCACTTATACTTGCCACGTCCAACAATGACCACTCACTGGAGTTTTTGCCAGTGACCAAATGGTTCTTGAACCAAAGATGAAATATGCATAAAGCACTCTGAGGGACTTCTTAAAACTAGAAACAGCATGGTGCTCAAAGAATGAATGAATACAGCTAAAGTAGCTTAAAAAAACATTTATAAATATGTCTTCCACAGGACCTTTAGTGTGTTTATCGCCCACAAATAAAGCCTGAGCTTTAGGAGTACACAGTGAGACTTATTATTAGTCACAATAGTAAACCAAATAACACTTGAATCAGAAGTTCAAGGAATACAGACAATACTGATGACTGACTAATGGAAAAACTCTGATGTGATTTAATACTACTACTAAAATTAAAAATGTTCTCACCTTGATCGTTAGATGATGTTACTTAGTGGCTACACATCCCAACTGAAATAGGCAGCTGACAAATTAATCATGAAATTAACATGATCAGGAAATAATCAGTAATGGGGAGAAAAAAAAACTGAATTGCAGTTGTGGCTTACTTCTCTTTTTCTTCACTGCTTGTGTGTAGAACACTAAAAGGGAACATCAAGAGCAGTGAGAACTGATTTCATATAAATGAATGGGTTGTCTTTAAATTCATGATTTTATTACCTCCATACATTTATGTTTACCAAATTGAAAGTAACATAATCACATATTTGCCAGTTTGCTAATTATAGCTCTACTGGGTATATATATTTTTTCAAACACAGTAAATTATGTATAGCTATATGAGTACTAGGAAGGCTACTTTAGTTGCACCTGCTGTATCTCCAGGTTGTATCTTTTTTTTTTTTTTTTCCTCCCTTCCCATCTGGTATAGATATTACACTCAGAAATTCTTTTTGATAATTCATTCTGTCTCAGTACACACCACTCCCAGCCTCATCATGCTGTGAGCATATCAGAAACCCAGGTTTATATAATGCATTACAGTCAGTGGCGTTATTATCCTGAAATTCTTTATTGTGTTTAGGGCACCACATAAAAGCACATCAGTGACATTTCAACTTTATTAGAAGAGACATAACAGCCATCATGACTCACTAGCACTAGCATGGTTTGTCAAGATTTGATTTTACAGACTGCGAAGTGGCTTCAAAGGCTGATTCCATATGTTTGTGTTAGCGGGCTCTTGTTCTTGAGGCATCACAGTATTTTTTTTTTCCTTCTGCCTAGCTTATGTCCACCATTATTATTTTTTTTTTTTTAGATGAATTGTGTGTAAATGTACCCACACATACAGCAGCTCCTTGTCAGTGTTTCTCAAGACCACCCAGAGTGTTTATAGAAATCGGGCTGTGAGTGGGTTTAGTGTACAACCAAATGTGTACATATAAAATCATGTGAGTTATTTAGAGGGGGTGAAGTGCAGACTAATACTGTAGCACATATCAGTCAGCAGTGTTGAACAATTTAAGCGAATAATTTAATACTGTAAACATATATTTACAAATGGAAATTTCATAAACCATTTTGTGTGAAATGAGCTCATTGAATTTAGTGCTATAAAGCACTCTGTTCCTTACAAGGATTTGTTGTGTGTATGTGAGTATGTATTCATGTGATTCATTCATTCAAGCTGCACATCACAGCGTATATGTGTGACACTTTAATAACATGGTTTACCAAACAACACCTGAATTTATTCCATGCTTGCTTCTCCTCTGTTTGTTTTCTGCTCAGGTCCAGACATGAATGACGAACACACACATGCACACACACATGAACGGCATCTACAGTCTGTCTGCGGACTACCCGCTCCACACACACATACACACACATGCCTGTTATGGTAAGGATCAGAGACCACCAAGTTAGGAGTCAGAAGAGTAATAATGGTGTGAATTTGAGATACCAAACTTTATTTTCCACTCATTTCTTCTTAACAGCACTGTAAATAAAATTCTCTAAATTCAGTAATTAAAAAATGTACTTGTATTTCCTTGGTTTTACTCAGTAGGCTACAAAAAAAGAATTTATTTTTAATCAGATTTGACTTATTTTTGGACCTAATCTTAAATTATGCAGTGTCATTTTACATAAGGAGTAATTATATGTGTCTGCTGCCATGAATGATATTTGTAGTGTATCCATGTGTGTGTGCATGCAGTCAAAACCGGTCTCCAAACATTATGTCTCCCCCCCCAATCCAACCCCCATTAACCCACCCTGTGCCCCTCCCGGGCTTCTCAGCATCCTGCTTCACCCTCCCTTCAAAAAAACATGCATGCTGAAATTATAGTGTGTGAGGCAGCATTGTGGGAAACTCTTCCCTCTCTCTCGCTCAATGAATTTGCCCTTCTTGGCCCTCCTCATCATTTTCTCATTATGAATCTGTTTTTGATGGGTTTGGGCTTATTTTGACGTTTATTAAATTGCCAAACTGCTGCCTATGTTCATTTGCATCAGCAGTTGAAGTAACTAAAGTTCAGAATGAGGTTAACAAGGTATTAATGCCATTCTAAATAGTATTAGCCTTTTTGTATTGAGTAGTTTTTTTCTTCGCTTACCTTGCAAATGATGATGTAAGATAAGGTTTTGCTTTTTATGATCAGCGAATATATGTTTGTGTGTTTTGAACACAACAGCACTTAAGCAAAACTTGAAAATGAATTAATTAGCTACAAAGAAACAATTATAATCGATCTGAGTTATATGTCCAGGTTATGACAGTCAGTGAGGTGTGCAAAAATCTAACTGTGCTTCTCTAAAGGAGTGAAAATTAGTTAAGACTTTGGTCTGTGTTTAAAGGCGGTCTAATGGCCAACATTTCACATAGCTATAGAGAAAAATGCTTATGAGTTTGAGTTTGGCTATGATCACATATGAATAACACTATTTTCTGCTAAATGCTAAATGGAGGTCTTTTCCAGGGAAATTATTTCCCAAGGTGACAGCAGTTTGTTTGCAATAAATAGAAACTGGGTAGTTATCATGAGCCATGATTGCCAGAAAAGAGTGCCACCTACAAAGGCTTAAACAGGAAAAAAAAAAAAATTATGATGAATTGGTAATGCATGAAAATGACAGCAGGATAAGGGAAAAAGTAAATAAATATATGAATTAAAAAGAAGAAATTCTAGGACTGCTGCTTGTAGGAAATCCACTGAAATCAGAAAGCAGGTCGTCCTCTTGGTTTATAGTGTCAGGTTAACTGGCGGCACCACGCTCACGGCGACAACGCTACTAACCAGCTTTAATGACACACTCCATTGGGTTTTGCCTGTGCAGGGACAGTTTGGCGAACAGCCGGCTGAAATGTGGCGTGTGTGTGCGTGACAAATATTAAAGCACTTGAGAATCAGAGACGAAAGGACTCGCACTACTAATGGATGTGTTTATTGATGTTCCCATTTTACTGCACACTGTAAATGATCGGGCAATGATTGTGTTGAAAACGGAAGGAGGTGGAGGAGGAGTGGAGAGTGGTTTGGGCAGGCGATGATAATGACAAGGAAGGTTATTATTTGGCGCCCTGCAGAGTCTCTCTTGTGTGTGTGTGTGTGTGTGTGTGTGTGTCTATGTTCTTAGAGAGGCACTCTTCCACCATCTCTCTTGACTACTGCCGCTCTCCCAGCCTTTTGGTTATTATTCACTTCTCGCTTTTTCTCACCCAGTCTGCTCCTCTCTCATGACATTACTCACTGCTGCTAGCTTGCATCCAATTGTGGCCATCTCTCTTCCACATCCATCTCTTTTTCTCTTCTCTCAGTGGCCTTCCTGTGTTTTTAAATGAACAGTGTCTCTTTTGTGACGATAGGTGACATAACAGAAGTAGAAGTCTGGCAGAATAATGCAACAGAAATGGCAAAATATTTTCTTGTGATAAAATTTTGAGAATAGCATGTTGTCCTTGAAATATTGATTTACTCACCAATACATATTTTTTTTCCCACCTGTGTGTGTGTGTGTGTGTGTGTGTGTGTGTGTGCACATGTGTGTCGTGTCAGTTGCAATCAGAGTGTGTGTGATGAATATGAATACAGTCAGCTTGCCGACAGGTTTGGCAGGAGACCACCTCCAGCTGGACTCAGACCCCTACTCAAGTGTGTCTGTGTGTTTTTGTGTGTGTGGTCATGCACGTCAGCCTGTATCTGTCAGCACTGTGACAACCTGAAGATGAAATAATAAAAAAAAATACACAACATAATACAGCCAATGGTACATAATGCATCCAAAACCTCTCAAACCAGAGCAAACAATCCAGTTTCAGCATTGGGGGAATTGAACACCTTCGTCTAACGTATTCAAATGTATATAAAACCTGTACAGGGTGAAATATTTTCAAATTGGTTGGACATACTAGTCTGAAACAGGTATCACTGTGTATTACTTCTGATAATTTCTTTATAATATTAGGTTGTATGTCCAAGTTTCAGTACATGTAACATCCTGCCTTTCCTGCTTTGCCACAATTATTGTAATCAACGCCATTCTTCCTAATCCAGCTTGTCAGTCCTTGTGTGTGTGTGTATGTTCTTTCTTGTTGACAGCATATTGTTTGCAAGATTAATAGTGTAAATACCTTGTCAACATAGTAGAAGTCCATCTCTCAGTTTCTGTGTGTATGTGTCTATAATTGCAGGGCACCAGATAAACAGGGAGATGCCATTCCAGCAGTGAGGAGATGGAAGAACTCAACATACACACTTAGACAAACACACACAGGAACTCACAAAGCCGGAGGCGCATGAGCAGGTGAGCATTAAGCCAGGCAGCTAAACAGATCACGTCGCGGTATGATATCTGCAGACAGGCAGACAGAGGAGGCTGGTCTATACCTGCAGGCAGAGAGCAAAAACTCACAGCACCCTCGCCAGGAATTTCCTCCCCCTCCTGCGACATAAAGACAGTGAGTCAAGGTGAGAGACACAGACATAAACTGGGGTTTCCACAGAAACACACTAATTTTTAAAGCCTGAACACAGTCTGACAAGGAATGTTTTGATCTGAATACCTTTAATGTCACAAAATAGTTTAATATCGACATAAAGCAGATTTTTAAATAGTGATCAGTAGTTGAGACTCATTTGCCAACAAAGTAATATACTGCATCTCTTCACTTTGTGACATATTGCATCGTGTCTACCCCCAGAATGCATGTGGTTTCTCCCATATAAAGAGTGTTGAAACAGAGTTAAAAAGAGGAGTAAAACTATCTGAGGCTAAATTATGGTAGCATTACCTTGTTTGTAGGGACTTTTATAGCTACATCTATGTAGAGTTTTGTCTTAATGTTTGTGTTGTTTTTTTTTTTTTCATTTCATTCTTTTATTTTTCAGTTTTGATTTATAGGCCGTTTGATGGTAAACACTTTTTTACAAGTTTCTTAAGCAGAAGTCGGCTCTTGCATTACTAAAATTTGGTCCACTATAAATTACTACTATATGTACAAACTGTTGCACAAAAACCATCCTAAAATACTCCGTCATTTAGCTCAACATTCACCCTTAATCTTAGATGATGAAGGGCCATCCTCAGACATTCACACGCTACTGTGATATCGAGTACAGATGGTTCTTTTGTTGTGTTGGAGTAATTTGATCACATCCTGTATGATTTGTCTTTCTGGAATTACTGGGGTGTTGTGACAGGGTCTTCTGTACTAATTGTGAAACTTTGACAATATCTGTTACACGAACTTGTTCTGCTAGTTTGCTATTGTTAGTCAGAGCAGCTTTGACATTTTTTTTTTTTTTCCTTTCATTCTGCTCAGCATATGTGGCCTTTATCTTTGGCATCCTGTATCACATTCATAGTTATTCTACAGTGAGAGCAGTTAACTGCAGTCATGCCCCCTTAATACTGGCCTCTGAGCAGCTTCACTGTACCAATTGTTTATTATTTTGTTGTTCAAGAGAACCTCAAATGTAGTTAATAAATAAGGGAAAGATATCAGTTCAATTGTGCACCAATTTTACCAGCTGGTTCAGAAATTCACCGCCCCTTAAAGACGCAAATGTGCTTCTGTTTTCGGTCCCCAAATTTTAGTTGTTTCACTCTTCAGATCAGCGATGTTCTGTAATCAGTATTATTCCCAAGCTGAGATTTTGTTCTTTTCTTTTTCAAAGCTCTTCATATTGAACCAGAAACACCTCCTGAAGTTTTTACAAGTCACAAGTCTCCCCACCACATCCAGTTATCTAAAAATGATTCAGTGGTTAAATGTCAGAGCTGTCCGTGCCATTAAGGCCAGCATGTTTGAAAGGAGGACACCGTTGCTTGCCCTCTACCTCCTCCTCCCTCTGTCGCTTCTTATTCCTCTCACTCTCGCCGATCTTCTTCCTCTCTCATCATCTGCCCCCGCCCCACTGCCATTCTCCACCTAGCCCAGGCTGGTTTGAGGGCTGATGTGCAGACCTTGTCATTCAGATTAGGGCCACATTGTCAGCTCTCTCTTCTCTCTCTAGTTTCCCATGTCCCGGATCTTTCTTCCAACTGTCACCCTCATCCTGCGGCCAGAGAAGACCTTATAAAGCAGCATTCTTTCTCATCCACTTCTGTCAATTCCAACACTGTCAATCAAATCACTGTTTTGGAGAGTGGAGAGAAGCCGAGTTAGCTGTGTCCCTTGCAGCAAGGACTGTGCTTTTTCGTCGAAACTTGGGTGACATGTCAGCAGCTACCAAGCTGTTTTTTTTTATTGAGGCACTTTGAGTTATGATATATATATATATATATATATATATATATATATATATATCATTATATATATATATATATTTTTTTTTGTTTATGCTCACAACTGGTAAACTAAGATACACAGGAAATGAGAAAGGAGAAGCAACTGTAGAGAAAAGAGGCAGCACACTTCAGTAGCAGACGTGGTAGAAATCTATAAAAATATTATTCATTGTGTGGCTTCTTAATAGTAAAGACTATGAGAATGACTGGTGTTTTAAAATGTTTTGTGTGAAAAGGGGAATGGCAGGAAGACAAAGTATTGACCTCCTCATCTTACTCACTGTTTATCCTTCACTACAAATGCCATATTTATTGTCTGACCAAAGCTTGACTCACTGCCACAGTTTTATCATCACACTACATCTAATTGCTACAGCAAGACTCTAGCATTCAAGTTTTGTTCTTCTCTCAAACTATGTGCTTTTTTAACCATGATGAGCAATAGTGATTCAACACTGTGGAATTCAGTCTTTCATGCAAGATGATGGGCAGTTTCTTTACTGGTATTAGCATAAGAAGTAAAAAGAAAAAAATGGTTTTCATGCATGGTTTTCAGCCACAGTGCCACATCATAGTGAAAACAACAGATGCTATTGATATGGGTGACTTGACAGTTTCGTACCCGGTGTCTTCCTCATCCTCCACCTTGCATGAAGCCCTCAAGACATGCTAGTGTCTTTCTAGAGGCCATGCTAATCTGCTTTAATATAGCACATGATGACTGCCTTCACCCTCCACCCAGGTGCTGTGTTTACTAAAACCCAATATGAGTCATGAGTTTCAAGATGACTTCCCTCTAACTGCTACTTGTAGTGAAATAAAATGTGTTCCCAAACATTAACACTGACTGAACACTATAATAATGGCCATGTGTCATAGAAGTTAGTACTGTAACATTCATTTTTTGATAGATTCATTTCCAGGATTTAAGGACAGGTGGATCAAATCAGATTCTGCTTCTTTTTTTTACAAAAGTTGTGGTAGTAGAGAAAACAGAGAACTTAAATATGAAAGTAAATTGTGTTAGACGTATATCTTAGTATGTCTATTACTTGATAGTAATCATTTTTGTCTCTTATCTTCAGGAAACAATGAAGAAAATGTATATGTATAGTATGTGTATGCATTTATATGCAGTGTATGCAGTTGCTGAATATGACAGCAAAATACAGAATTACAATAAAGTGTTAACATTTATAGATATCTGATATGCCGAATTTGAGAAGACAGCATCATCAATTTATGGTAAAAACACTCATATGACTTTTTGAGTGTCCTCAATGCGCAGAGAATGAAATAGGGGATTTAGTGAGAAGAGAATGAGTTAGAAATCTCTCTGCCCACAGAGAAGACTTGCTCCCTCTGCATCACTAAGCAGACTGTCATCTCTGGTCACCATCAGGTCTGTGCTCGCCCCAGTGAACATTCAACGCTGTCGGTGAGTTTGAGCTAAATTGAAAAAACCATCGACCGTTGATTGTACCCTGTGGCCAGACTTTGTCACACATGGTCTCGAAAAAGAAGTCAGACACATGCAGAAACCTGCACACGGCCAAAGATTCCCTGAACAAGCCAATGAAAAGCAGTGTTCGTCTTCTACAAACAAATAAAAATACATCCAGCTTGTAAACCACAGCAAAGGTCACAATCAACATTCATTGCTGTCGGTGGGTTTAACTGTGTGGAAGAGCTCACTGAACGATGAATGCAACTGTGTCCCAGATTTCATCTAACAGTCACAAGGAAGTGTCACAATATGCTGATGATAGCATTATTTTTTTCTCCGCCTGCCTCCCCCTTTTACCTCCCACCAACAATACGGGGCTGTGTAAAAGATTGCATCCCGATCACACTGGCTGGAGCGGAGGGGTTCATGACTGGGGACAATGAGACATGAGGCCAGTGATAGTTTGAGAAAAAATTATTGCATCTAGGGTTTGATGCTGTAAATGCTGTTGGAAATATTACATGAAAAATAAAAGCAAGAATATATTCAATATGAACAAATGCACACAAATATGATAAATGCCTTCTGGAATAAAAAGGATTTACTCAAAAGTCATTAAAAGCAAAACAAAGTTGAAATGATCAAATGATAAAAATGCCATTTTAGACTAAAGCTGTTGAGTTGTCTGTGTAATAAAATTCATATTTGCTTCTCATTTGTATTTTGCATGTATTTTTTTAATAATTCAGTTATTACATATTCCTAATTGTTATACTACTGGATGATATTTGGTTTGTTGTAGTTTTTCAAATAAATTGTGACATGGTCAGCACTCTGATATTTATTCACTGTGGTTTATGAAAGTGATGAAGTTGTATTTATGAGTCGCAAAGGTTCACACACACACACAAAAACAAAACAATGTACAATAGATTGCTATTGCTCAAATTTGCTAACCAATGATCTAATATTTCAATATAATAACACTTAGTATTACTATAGACTAGTTATCCTATTAGTTACTTTGAAGCAACTGAAACAACATATATATATAAAATATTGTAAATTATCTAAAGAATGAAAATTCCCTAACATTTACTGCATCTGCAGTTGGTGAATATATTTTTGATGGAATATTCATGTAAATGTAAGATACAAGGATAACGTGTTTAAAATAAATTTTTAAAAAATAGTCCAGCTTGCTTGATTGAGAAATTTTTCAGAATCAAATACATTTCATAATACCAGGAAAGTAGATTTCAGTTTTTATTTGCATATATGTCCACTAAGCTCATTGGCTCATTCTCTAGTACGTGAGAAAATTTTTAGTAAAGCAGTAAACTTTGTTTCTAGTGTTTACCTTTTGGTGTTAGTTGGTTTTGACTGAATGGCAAGATGTGCTGATTAAACACCCATAAAAAAAACGAATTTTACAGTCTGCTGGCTGAGCTACATGCTGTTCCTGAAGTCTGCTGTTCAACCAAGTCAGGAAAGTACCCGCAGAGTATTTCAATGAAAATACCAAGAGTGCTGATTCTGTATTATAAGCCACTGTTTGACCAGCAAGTATGAGATACAACCAGAAAACCCCTCTTTACATGATCTATTAGTTTCAGTTACACACCATATGGGCCACTACAATTTTAATCTTTAAAAATAGCCTTGCAATATACTTTTTGACCTGTACAGTATCACCAAAATTTAAATACACATTGTTCTATGACTGCCTAATTTACAAACCATGTATTCTGCACATTTTATGTCAAGAGTCTATTGTGATTAGACAGCCATGATGACGCTTGAGTGAAAATACTGACTAACCACTACCAAGAAGTGCAGATTTGTGAAACTAAATGAGTCACGGTAACAGTAACTGAAGATCATTGTTGCTAAAATAGATGCACAAAACTTAAGATTCATTCTCATAAAGCAATTGCAAAGAAACTAGCAAATTAATGCCTAATTAGTATTTTTATAGCGAGATATACATATATATATGTGCATCTTGGTCAATAGAGGTATTAGGCTTAAAAACAACTTACATCTTACTTTCCTTGAAATAACTTTGCAGTACTAACCCCACACAATCATTTTAAAAAAATCATAGTGGATAGAGATAAGTTTGTGCATGAGAAAATATTTCTAGACCTACGAATATAATTCATACATTGCTTTGTCCACTAGAGGGACACAAAGCAACAGAAAAACAAAAGACCCAGTCATCCAGTTCATGTTTTCTATATTTCTTTACTACATTTCCATAAATGCAAAAGAGAAGTCATAGCAGCAACAACAGCAGGAGTTAGTGGTCAAAATAAAGACTGTAATGAGAGCACTTCATTACATGTATGCATTATCTGTACAAAGAATGTTTTGACAAACACAAAGAAAACTTACATAGAGAACAATGAAGGGGCTTTTATTTAAGAACCCGCAGTGTATGAATACCTCAACAAACTATTAAAATGCTTTTAAAGTTTAACAATGTCCATTTATTTAATTTCAAAATCAAAACGTTAATGCTATGGATCAAGTGTTTTACTCCTAAGTATGATGATCACAACATTGCGATTGATAATGTTAGAACATATATTCTTCTAAAATAGAAATGTTCACGATTGTTGGGCTTGAAGCTGTTTGTGTGAAACTTCCAGATCAAGTGCATAAGCCTGAGGAGATAATGAATGGCTTTAAAGCCTATCACCGTGGTCATTATAGTTTCAACCATGGAACAGTGAGCCATTTTGTTAAAAAGAGATTATTTAAATAGTTGAATGCTGCAATTGATGCCTCGACTTTTTTACTACCTTTTATAAGAGAATTAAAAAAAAAAAAAAAAAGACTGTAGCATCTGTCACTCCAGTGTGAGCAGCCCACACCGGTTACTACAATGACAGAGTACACAAACTAGTTCCCCTACTAACTAGGACAGTCTGCTCATCTAAATATTTTCAGTGCTGACTTACTATCATGACGCATCCTGTTTTGGCATGCCTCTTATTATAGTGACACCTTTAAAACAATTGTACACATAAAAACCCCAATTACTGCTACTGGATCCTACGATATTATCAGCCTGCCAGCAACACATTTTATAACAATAGCTCAATGGCAGAACAAATTAAATGGAAATCCAGTCATGTAAACAAATTATTTCTATTTGAACAAGCATGTAACAAGTTTCTAAAGCTCTACAGATCATTGTTGATATTAACTACAAGCTGTCTAACTAATTCACCATGTATTTTTTTTTAGCAGTAAAACTGTAACATGACGAACTACCAATTTCCCACCCTCTCTTGAAAATAATTTTTAAGACATTATGTGTTGACTTGTTCACATGAATGAATTGTTCACTAATTTTGCATATCCTATGCAAGATATTTTGAAGTTGCTATAGATAACTTTGTAAAAGTTAGCTGTACTACATGGAATAATGTTTTGGAAAATAACTTGTCACACTGTTTTGTTTTGAAATCTGATTGACCTCGAGTTACACTTAAGATTTCCACATAATGTATATTTTTTAACTATTATTACTTTTTTTTTTTAAATGGAGTCTTTTTTTTTTTTTTTTGGACACACCTGTGCAGATATGAAAAGTAATGTGAAATCTATCTCCAATCCAAATAAAGCGCACACAAAGAATTAATGCTAGTGTTGATATTAACACATTTTGGCATCCTTATGCAATGGAAAACAAGTAAGATAATCTTATCTAATTAATTGAAAGGATGTTAACTATTACCATGGGTTGTGTGACTGTCACCAAGGGAGGGATTTAACCTCTAGCAGATAGACAACCAAATGTCAGGTAATATCTCAAGGTTTCCTGTTTTCCCCACCAAACATTTCAATGGATTAATATTTAACTATGGAATGTTTCATACACTAATCCAGTGGTAGTGCATCCCTCTGTGTGTTGGTGCTTTGCTGTTCATATCGCTCTCCAGTAAGGATCCTACTGTCTGATATCTGCTGGCCTGAGCTGTCTTTCACCCTCAGCCAGAAAGATCTGCATGGCCCGGTAGAGCAGATGGACACCCAGCTCCCTTTTCCGCTTCATCTGCCAGTTGGACACCACACCGTAAAAATCCCCTCGCTTCTGATTGGTGAGCATCTTCAAACCTGGGAGGTGATTGAATTAACTTAGTTATTGACAGGCTAGTGAATGTGGACAAGAACAATGTTCTCTGTTGTTTGATTTGTATTTATCTTTGCTCACTTCATCAAAGATGAAAGTTGTTGCTAGTGGAATAATGATGTGTCAAATTAGAACAGACTCTCCACAGTAATGTCTTATACAGTTCATTGCCGATAACCCAGTAGCTTAAAACTGCAGCCTATCAAAAGGAGCACTTTATATGCCTAATAAAATGAGCTGTTAGTGTATTAGAGATTACATGTGCTTAGGTGCATTATGTTTGGTTTGCTAAAACAATGAAAAGGATTACTTAAAGTGTGAGATTTTAAACAACGTGCACAAAAGATATAAGACGAGTATTAAATCTTGAGTTCCCTTGTGTATTATTTTACTGTTTGCCAAAGATAAATGTTGAAGAGTTTGACCCTCGTTGCACTCACCAATGGCCTCCACCATGCAGGCCTCCCTTGTGTAAGCCTCCACCGGAATGACATTCTGGAAACAATGCAGAGAGATGACGCCCTGCTCAGCGTTCCACACCTGAAGGATGTGCTGCACTTTGGGGCATAGTTTCTGTCGGAGAGAAAAAAGTGGTCCACATTTTATTCATATTTATATTCTATATCCAATATATTTAAACGTAAGAACAACAACTGACCGGTGTATGCTGCCATACCTTAGAGGTCTTGTCCCCTGTGTAGTACTCTAAAGCCTCATACAGGTGGCTATAGGGACGGGAGCGCTTTCCTTTGCCCACATAAAATATAGCACGGATAAATGTCTGGAAACACTCCTGTGGAGTCATGGTGTGACTACGGAATGGGAGGTTTTTTGTCACCCTGACAGAGAAGACAAACAATCGCAATGAATTGTAATAGTGAAAAGTGTATATAAAGTGTCACAGTGTTGTCATTTGTTGATTTTAAACCAGATTTGCTATCTTAATTCTCATTCAGTTTACCTAATAAGAAGTGATATTATGAATTTGCCTAATTTAAAAACACATATTTGTAGAGGTGATGTTCAACATATCACTACTATGTTATTTGATTTTTCAAATAATTAAGTACAAACTCAGCACAGCCTGCCAAAGCATTCAGAGACAAATCAAGAAGGCCGATACTCTCTCTAAACAGGTCTCTTAATTACACATTCAAATATTCATGGCTCCTGTCCTAATTACAAGTGATAATGATTGTCATGCTAAAAAAAAAAAAAAAAAAAAGACATCATCTCATGACATTTGATAAAATTTGGAGTGATCATTGTCAATCGAGCTCGCAATACTAAGCAGATGGAAACAAAGCAACATGAAAGACAGCAGACCGTGGATCGAGCAGCAAGTAGTTGAAGCTGGACTTGATGATACCCTCCCTCCACTTTCTGTTTTGATCTGGTTGGTCAAACTGCTGGCACAAGACCTGTTCATCAGCCTGGCAATCAGGCAGCTTGAAGGTCTCTAGAGCACGACACAACTCTGGACTAAAACCTAAATCTGCAAAAATACAAAAATAATATATGAAATCAATGCAATCATTCATTGAAACAGTAACATAGCTACATATGTGTGTAAGTAGTAATCAAAAGCTTTAAATATAGAACACAACCGTTACCTGTTCGTGGCTGGTTTAACTGTTTTGTTTGTTGTGGTGACTGGGAGTTTGTTTCCTGCAACACACGACAGAGCTTTCGCATGTAGGTGGGCCTGGTACGGCTGTTAATAGGACCTGGACTCTGCCCGAGCTCAACTAGCCTCAGTCTCAGTTCTTTGTCAGTCATCCCTTTGATCTCTGGCAACAAATTGCTCTCACTCTCATGGTTTTTGTCTTTTTGCAGTGTCTCCCGGGTCTTCTGGTTCTCCTTTCCTCTGTTACTCATCATTTCAGTCTGCATGGAACGCCAGTCATAAAGGACAGTTTCCTCACTGCTGGTAGTACTCATGCTGGAGCTGAGTGAAGTGTTAGCTGTAGGGGGGACATGGGTCTCAATCAGTTTGTGGCCCTGTTCTGTATCAGTGTAAAGGTACTCCACTGGTTCGTCCAGATCCTGAATGAGGGGGCGCCCTCCAGGTGTGTAAGACAGGCGAGCCAGGTTCTCTGGCCTGCGGCAGCTTGACAGCCTGCTTATGCTGTATCTTGGAGTGCGTCCGGTGCCTGGCGTGCAAGGAAAGTCAGAGTCTTCCCTGGATCTCCTTGGAGAAAAATAGCTGGAGCTTGATGAAGATGACGCAGACTCGGCCTGTGGACTACAGTCCTGAGTGATCCAGAGATCATCATTTTTTTGACTGTCCACTCTGCCCACATCATGGGCAGAATTTTTGTTTCCCTTTATTGGTATCTCATCTGTACTTGTCAGGTCATCAGTCAGAAAATCTCTGCCTTCAGCAAGATCCCTGTCTTGGCCTCGCATAGCGAGAGCAATCTCTGCAAGGTCTCTTTCATAAGTATCCATTGAACAGTCCTGGTTTTTCTCAAGTATGACTGTATCCGATACAGACTCATTGTTATTGTCAGTTATGCTCTTGGAGAGGATGAGGGTATCTGCTTGGCTATTGCTAACACTTGATCCAGCTCTGAGGGTGCTGGACTGTGTGTCCTGGCAATCTGCAGGCAAGGGATCTCCTTCTTTGTTACTATCTGAACTGCACCGTGTGTAATAGGGTGCATGCGGTGAACTGTAATAGTCATCACTGCTCTGAGACCTGGGCGTCTGGCGCCGTGTTCGAACTGGCATAGGTAGGTTATCCTCAAACAGAGAAGAGGTGAAGAGGAGGCTTTCAGGCGTTCGGCTTGTTCTCCATGAGCAGCGACTCAACCTTGAGCGAGTCCTGCCAGTTACAAAAGGACTTAGTATAAATGGGTGGTTGCCAGTTTCTACTACTGCGTCAACACCATCATCACATCTAGCGTCTACCACTGGCTCATCTTCACTCTTAGGATCTACAACAGAGCCACTACAAGCCTCTAAAATGCCACTGTTTAATTGCTGTCCTTTAGATAAGGTAAGTTTGTCAAGCATACCTGGTAAGTGTTCTACAGCTTCAGGTACTGAATCTATCTGAGGTTTAGTCTTAACAGGCAGTAGATTTTCACCACGCCTTGTAAATTCATCACAATCTGAAGATATTTGAGTGTTTTTGGCAGATTCAACCCCAGCAGAAACCTCCTCTACTACAGGCAATAAAATATGCTTGGGATGTATGGAAGCGTCCAGAGCACTGGTGTAATGGTCACTGTCGCAGCTACTATAATGACTACCAGTAGTCCCACTGCTACTGCTGCCCCCACATGAATGTGCTGGTTGTCCAGGTTGATTTGCCTGTGCCTCTTTTACATCTTCACCCTCTTGTTCACAATCACTATTTTCCAAAGCACAATGACTGATGACGGTTTTCTCCATGTCCTCTTGTGTGCTGGCAGTACCTTCCCTAGAGAAAACGTAGACATGATCTGGTGATGTGACATCAATGCCCTGCTTGCTTAAAACAGTGGCCATGCGTTCCGTATCCAGAAAGTCAGAGTACTCGGAAAGGTCAAAAGAGAGGTTGCTAATGCACTCTCTGCTATCAACAGCAGGTGGCTGTTTGGGAGACTCAGGACTAAAAACAGGAAAATACTCATCTAAATCCTTGAAACTCACACTTTTACGACTTGCCCGCCTGGAGGGATGTACTGGGAAAGTGTCTGTTCTGGAGGGGGAGATTCTGCCATCAGCTGCAGCAGCATGTTGGTTTACTTTTGATGTGAACACACCATTTTCAGTGCAGAAATCACCATCCTCCTTTAGAACTGGCATTGCAGCTGTAAATCCCACTGCAGACATGCGAGTGCTTGACAGTACTGAGGGGCCTTCAGATATCCAGTGTGCAGAGGAACTGTTCAAGTCTAGACTTTGATGCCTCTTAGTGTCCATATCACGACGTCTGTTATGTGATATTCCACTGCTACTTGGTCTTTCATTAGACAGGTTGAAAAGCGATGAGCACCTTGTGCTGCTCAGTGGAGCTTCATCAAAATCACTTATCATAGATGACTGGAAAGAGAAGCTGTAGTCTGATTCAGGATAGCTGGATATATCCGTTTCGTCTGAATACACAGCTGTGGAGGTAAAATAGAGATATAAATTAACACATTCCTAGAATGGTTAAAAAGCCAAACAAAACACAAATCTTTATCTAGGAGCAGAGTCATGGCAGCTTGTAATCTTGTTGAGACCAGACCACTTGGAATGTTCGCAGACATGAAATGACTTAAGCAACGCCACAAAGGACAAATTAAATTATCTTACAATATTGGAATTGAGGCAGGTCATCCTCCCCTCTGTCTGCTGAGCTGGCCTGGTACTCCAGAAGAAGCTGAGCACATTTTCGATTTCCCTGTTGCTCTGCACGCTGCCCTGGTGTATGCCCTTCCTGTGTAAATGACAATGATGACAGGAGTGAACCAAACTGAACCGGAGATTAGGGGAATTTTAAGTATTGTTAACAACAATGAAAACTTCCAGCAGAGGAGATTATTCTTTTTTTTGGCGTTTATCAGCACACATACTTTCTTAAAACCTGATTTTCCATATCCATTGTCCTGAAACTTGACTCATGCAGTTCCCTTATGCAAAATAACTAGATGTTAGAAACAAAGTTTACATTATCTTTAATGGTTGGGTCGCCTCCATTCATTAAGAGCATCTTCAGATTTTGGTAACATCCCCACAGAGCAGTAACATGAAGAGGAGTCAGTCCCTCTGATGACCTTGTACAGGTACAAGAAAACACGGCTTTTATTAAGCATTACATCATCCAAACACTTAAAGGGTTTCAGTGGTGTTGGCTGTAATTATTTTCCACTTGAACAGGATAATGGAGAAAGTGTAATGCAGCAAGTGAAGAAAGAGTGTGTAGATGATTACTTAAAAACCTATACAATCTTCAAACACTGCACACACTGCATCTGCTGCTGAGACATGCTGCCCATTGAGCTCAGTTTTTCAACCATACCTGATATTGGGGTCCGCTCCATACTGAAGCAACAGTTTTAAGCAGCGTGTGTTCTTCTCTGTCTCTTTTCCAACAGCCAAGTGTATGGCAGCCACACCTTTACTACCCACCAAGTCAGGACAGGCACCTTGGGAAAGTAGTAGCTGCACCAATCTGTCAAGAAAGAGAATTAGAAGAATCTGATATATTCTGAACCATGCCATAGAGCACTTATTCCACAACACTGTCAAGACTGAATGTGGTGAGGGAGAGAGTCCGAACTGTATCTGCACCTCTAGCAGTAAGTGTGGTAGTGCATTACAGGCTTAACAGGGTTGAAACATAATGTATGGCTATTGTTATTGTTCATGGCACTTTTTACAACTTCAAGGATACATTTTCCTTTATATATCAAGTCTCAGTGTTTAGCTGTACCTTGTTTGTACTTTGCTTGTACTTGTACCTAGCTGTTTTTAAATGAAGCTGACAAATGGTAGGGGAATTGTTCATGTTAAAGTTACGTACAGACAAATAATTAATATGGCTCAAAATCAGTTTTATCTCAGAGCACTTTACAATCTGTACAAAATACATACCATCACAACAGGATTAAATCAATTTTAACAATGACTTCAGTGATTTAGTTAATAAAATTCTGTTGTCTACTCCTGCATCCTATCTGAATACTTCACATCTTTTGTATTTATTTTATATTTTACTTTATTGTTTACCCTGTTCTGTTGTATTGTACACTGTTGTATTTACCCAGCTGCTATGTCAACTTAATTTGTATCTGGGATAGTTATCTATCTATCTATCTATCTAAGTTATCCATCTATATGCTACATATCTTATAAATCACATATAAGGTCAACATGGAATTAGTAAAGATCTTAAAGCAAACGTAAAACATTTCTGTCATCTCCAGTTTTCGGGGGTAATTCCCGACGCTGTTGTTGTGACGCTCATCAACATAAGGCATTTCCGGGCAAAACAAAGACAAATGTGGTGCATCATAACCTGGGCTCTGCGTTGCTCACTGCTTTACACAGCTGACTTTCCAGCCTCCTCGTCTTTGGATACATGTTCATCGTTATCCGTTCACAAATTGTCTTATCATCCCAATTAACCCATAACCTAGATCCGTGCAGGAGCTGATGGAGACCACTCAACGAGGCTAACGTTAGCGAGCGAAGCTATTAGCGACTGTGAAGCTGCAAAGTCCTATTCATCGTTTACAGACGACAAACAACGTTGTAATACAGCTACCCAAACGATAAAATCATTCGTTCAAAGGCCGCAGAAGCACTAAGACTAACGTTAGCCGCTGTTGTCAAACTAACAAACAAATATTCACCAGAGGTTTACCAGCGTTATTTTAGTTTTCGTGATGATGAATGATACTTTACTTAAAAATTCCCTCCAAACACACGAACAACCCTCTTTGTTGGTAGGAGGCGGAAATCCCGCCCACATCAATCTGTGATTGGACAGTTGTCTAATTTAGACCAATGAAGACAGTTGAAAGGAGCACGTACCGGTCACTCAAACGAAGGTACTTGTTACGTTTTTCACGTAGTATTTTAATAAACAAGTGTGTAGTCTTCCATTCACAAACATATATACACATGTTGGAAAGTGGCCGGAGGTCTGTCCATATTTAAACTAACACTAACATTGATTTTGCAACAGTTTGGTTGGTTACAAATGCCAAAACTGCATTTGTAGCACAGGGTACTTGGTTAGGCTACTTTAAAATGCGTATCTTTGTTCCAAAACACTTTTGTAAATTGTAACCCTAGTTCTTCTAAAATATTTAAGATTATGTTATACCTGGTAATTATTGAAAAAGTATATTTTGTTCCCATTGCCCTACAACCTGTCTGCCTTAATAACATTTTATATATAATTTAGAAAACAAACATTGAATAATACAAACTTGACAGACTATCCAATATTTTTAATTGCATTTCTGTTATTCATATTTTACTCTTTTACATTGTATTTCGCTATGTCAGTAATAATATTCAAAGTATCAGGTGGGTTGTGCAATTTTAACACTTGTACATGAAAAGCCATTGCATTACATTGTATAGGTTAACACTGAAAAACCCCAAGAAATGCCATAGAGCTGCATCTGTATAGAAACACTCTGCCAGTTGCACTAACTTTGCAAAGACTGTCTGAAAATGTAAAACCTAAATGGACTGCTTCTTTCTTTTAACAAGCCTGTCAGTCTAGTCCTGTCTTCTAGTGACAGCTGCAGACAACTGAGCAGTCACATGGCTCAATGTCTTTTCACCTCACTCCTACTGTCCATGCTTGTCTTTTATATTTTGTGGACATGCATACATAAAAGGTTAATTAGAAAAACACAAACATTGCACAGTTTTGCTTTTGTAGCTAATGTTTCAATTTTATGTTCATTCCCTCACATAAATGGACACGAGTCGAGTGTTTTTACAACAAAATTACTTTCAATAGCAGTCGTGTCAACACTGTGTGTATACAGCATTTTATTCCACACCAATGCAAAATTAGGCAGTGCAGTTATTCCAGGGTCAAAACAAATTGCCAGGAAGCTGTCACCTCAGACAGAGTAGAGGGAAAGAAGAAGGAGGCTCATTAGAAGAAGCAACAGGCTTGGATGGGTGGCTCCAGCATTGCTGTGATCTGGGAGACTGCATTTCTCATAGGGCTCCAGACAGGCAGCGAAAGCCATGACATGGGCAATGTAGCTCTGTTCCTGGACTCCATGGAAAAGGTGTGACTTGGGACCTTTGGCAAAGATCGCTACATCCTCTATGCCATGGGTCTCTGAATTAAGAGGTACAGGAGCCTGCTGAAGGTAATCGTTACCCGCTTGAGGAAAATGGGACAAAGGAACATAACATTTTTCAATGAGAGACATTTTTTTGGCCCATAAATAAAGACAAATTACAAAAGTGCAGTTAGTTCACAGAGTTACAATAACATGTTAGAATTATACAGTACAGCTACACTGCAAACTGCTGAGCAGGCTTTATATTGCTGGTATTTATTGCATAGTATTATTGCAGCATCTTTTAAATGATCTATCATAACAGAAATTATAGGCTGCAGTATTTTAAAGTGAACGAAATAAATACACAATGTTTGTAGACAGACTGATTTTGTTTACATATAATACTTTCAGTAGATCATGTTGACACTTTACAGTTATAAGATAATAATGATATAGTAATTTATATTATGCACAGCTTATATTGCTTATTGTGATGTTATTAAAGAGTGCTTCTGCATTGTAAACTAAACTATCTGTATGAGAATGAATAGGAAGACTTATCACTTCATGCCTCTACAGTAGGAATGATGTGAGACCACAAGATGGAGCTGCTACATCACATAGTTTTCATTACAAAGATTATCATTTCGCACTTACATGAAACTGACTCATTCACATCTGGGCGAACTCCATTGACAATCTGGTATCCTGGTCCATTGCCATACACAGCTGTAGTGAAGCGCTTCGTGTCGTTAGCTTGGGAGCGAGACACCCCTGAAAATCACAGAAAAACTGGTATCTACAGGATTGATCAAATATGGACCACCAGATGATATTCACTCCCTCAGCTCAGCCTTACCAAAGTCTAAAATCACATTTTACCTAAAACAGGGTTTCCTCTGGCTGAGTGTCCTCCAAAAGCAAAGACATGGGAGTGATCAGCAGTGACCACTGACAGGGTGTCCAGCTCACTGGTAAGTTCAGCTGCTCGTCCAATTGCACGGTCCAACTCAACAGCCTCATAGAGAGCTTTTTTGGCTTTCCCTGCATGGTGCCCATGGTCAATTCTCCCACTTAAAGTCCAAAAAGAAGTCATTAACAGGTTAGCATAGGAAGTCCACCCTATTAGAAATTCTTCAATTTTTTAATTAATGTATTTTGAACCAATTAATATATGTGTATAAAATAAGCATTTATACGTATTCAAATATTACTTTGGACAAAGAAATGATCTAGAAATTCCAACAATCCTGCCAAAATTATTTCAAAAATGAATAATTAACTCTTCAAAAACTCTTTTTTTACTGCTAATAATGTGAAAGTGATGACTAAAAATTGAACATATTGATTTTAACACTGATTTGATAGTTGTTATCTGGGAAAGACCTATAGAATATTATACTTATCTTCCACAAAGAGGAAATATCCATTAGGGTTCTTGCTGAGAATCTTTATTGCTTTCTCCATCATTTCAGTGAGGGAGGGGTCCATGGAGGGATCACGGTCCAACTCGTAGCGGCAGTCTTTGGGCTCAAAAAGGCCTAAATGCAGAAAGAAATTGCAAGCCTCAGTTTTAAAGATCTTATAGGCCTAATTGGACCTTTTTAATGCATAAGCTCTACTTTGATTTTTTTTTTCTAAATTGAAAAATCCACTGTGTAGTAAGGCTTCATATCTTTCATGTTGAGGGCCTGTAGATTCGCTCTAAGGACAATAGAGGTTGTCATTTAAGCGCAAAACGGAATTTTACTTGACAAATGACTACAACAGTTGGCGAGTATTAGACATGCCACTGAACAAATGATTTCAGCACATAACATCTCATCCTGGCTAATGTTTATAATGATATATTTGTGGAAAGGTATGTTTAACATTGACATTGGTTTCAGAGTGACACTGTAGAAAGATGCAATAACACAAATTGAGCATTTCTTCTTACCCATCAGGAAGTCTGTGTTTGCAGGATCGACAGCATCAAACTGAGCTTTGTTCCAAACATATTGAGCGTTCTGTAGGCAAAGAATAAAAATGTCAAGGGGGATTCAAAATGTTTTTGTTTTTTTATTATTATAATTTTTCTAAAACATGTTACAGCTAAATGGAAACCAGGATGAACACTCCACTGTTTACCTTTTTGTCCTTCTTCCATGCCTGAACAAGATCCTGTCCGTCCTTTCTGCTGCCTTGAGATTTTGGATACTCTGGGTCTGCCACTGTATTGGGGAACATGTACTGACGGCCTCCACCTAGAATGACCTGAATTGAGAGACGTGGTCACATTTATATAAAATTAAGTATTAAATCGAGAAAAACTAACTTCTAATGAACCCTATCCAACAGGTTAAGGAGTTTACACATGCCTAAATTTGTTGCTATTCACTGTATGACTGTTGTGATGTTTTGCTATAGAAAGAGCTTCATATTAAGGCTTACATTTATCTCTGTGTTGTGAACCAGTTGATATGCAATGTCGCGGCATCCATTTTTGATAGCCTCAGGGCTGAGGTCAGAGTCAGCATACCAGTCTCGACTGGCAGTGTGAGCATAGTTTGCGCCAGGAGAGGCATGCTGTACTCGGGTTGTAGTAACAATCCCCACAGATTTTCCTTAAAACAAAGCAAAATAGTCATAATGTGGTTATCAAAAAAAAAAAAAAAAAAATGAAATTGGTTTCAAAGAGACAAATTTTAAAGACAGATATTGTTTATGTCAGATGCATGGATGGATATGACAACAGTATCCCACATATTCTGTACATTAATTTTGTATTTTTCCTAATATTTTTTCTAAGATCAGCAAAAATGTTAAGTGAAAGACAGACTGCTGCTGTTGAGTCTGAGTAAATTTTCTTAATGAATGAGTAATATGGACACTGACATTGCCAGGGCAGATGCAAGGACCAATTTAAATCACTACAAAGTAAAGTTTTGCAGCATCTACACGTACCCGCTTTCTTGGCACGGTGCAGAACAGATTTGACTTCATTCCCGAAAGTAGCACTACAATTGTCCCTTGGGGCGGCAGCAGTGACACCCAGGGTGCCATAGTTGGCTTTCACACCACATGAGTACGCTGTGGCTGTGCCAGCACTGTCTGGCATCTGCTGGTCCACATTGTAAGTCTGCAGGGGTAAAGTACAACCACATATTAACATGAACTTTTATCATCTCAGGTTATTATATTATCTTACACTGACAGCTACAGCTGAATAAATCATATTGTAAGATTAGATGGGCAGGAATGCGTAACCTCAAGTCACATGAGCAGTTTACAGTCAGTTAGTTACATGATTTTTCTAGTGTTTGTCTGTGCAATAAAAAAACGTGGAGCAGAGCGTGGTAGAGGCATGCAATCAGCTTAATCAGGTACAGTATAGTATGTAAAAATTGAAAGCATGAGGTGTTGATTTAACAGACCATATAGCTCTACATCAATATAACTGTTAAGGTCATTTATCTTGATTTCTAATATGCCGACAAATGTCAGTGCACTCCTTGGCAGCCACTTTTTGTTAAGCAGAGAACAAGGCAATACATTTACATACATTACAAATTCAAACCCCTGCGAGGCCTCAGGAACATCCAATACAGCAAAGAACATTATGTTGATTACATCTGATATACCATTGAAATTCATGTGAGCCTCATGCCCATGACATTGTGTCCTTTCTGTATAATAATGCTAGGCCAAAGTGTATTATCTGAGTCAGTAAATGGGGCTTTTTTATGGTATATGCATGTATAGTGTCTATATTTTAACAGTTTAAATTCACATCCTACGCAGTCCAAACATGTTCAGAATGGTTTTACCTTAGACAGTGCCATGTAAGGAAAAGTATCCATGACCAAGCTGGTCTCCTCCCCAGATTTTCCTGCCAACTGTCCTTTGAGGATCCGGGCAGCAGTCACCGTTGTTATCCCCATACCTGACAACAGGTGAAAACACACACGAGTGTTAAATTACATCGACCTGTAAGGCGCAGGGCTGCCACCGTGCTCCGTGAAGATTGTAGATAAAGATGTAATGACAACATGAATAATTTTTTGCTGTTGCCATTGTGGTCATTAATGTCAGAATATAGGGTGTATAGTCCAATACTAACATATTTCTATACAATTCTTTCAAATGATTGTTTGCCAAATTACTGTGGGTGATTTATAATTTATGGGAAAAAAGTAGTTCCTCTGTTGGACAGTAATCCCACTGGTTCCTTGCCAAGAACTTTGCAGTTTGTTTTTATAATCATGTTATTGGTAGGATAAATCAATGTTACTGATTAAGCTCAAACACTGATAATACCATAAAAGTGCCATCAGCTTGTACATACTGTATATATGGGTGGGAGGCTTGATAAACCCGTAACAATACTGTAAAAACAGTTTGCAATTTGTGTAGTGGAGTTGCCAAACATTGGCTTTGGATCAAATGATGTGAACAGCTTTTTAATCTGTTTGTGAGGTCTAGGGGTCAATTCTGATGTCATAATATCTAATGTGTTAGGCTCCTTTAACCAGGGTTTGTAGTCATTGTAACTTCACATTATAAAATTAATTTTGCTACAGTTTTCAAAGTGACTTAACTCTTTTGGTGTTTGGATCAGTTAAAGGAATAATGCAGACTGGTTTTGCATTGTTTCATTTTTGTATGCTTGACATTCGGTAGTAACTACTGTTGATCAGATATCAACATTCATCTCCTTCTACCCATAAATCCAGGCTTTTCTGATTTACATTGTAGTATGTTTTATATATATATATATATATATATATATATATATATATATATATATATATATATTTCCACTGACTTCATCCTATCTGAGCAGATGAACTGAACTAAAAGGGGGAAATGGTCCACAATTCACAATGAAATATCCTAAAAGGTGGGAAAGCTCCTATCCTTTTCTTAGACTCACCATCTCCCAAGAAGAGGATAACGTTCTTGGCTTGTTGGACATTAGGCTCAATATTCAGGGCTTTCTGAAGAGCCTGCAGCCCTTTGTTGTTCCAGTAGCTAGCATGGAGCTCTTCCACTGTGAGCAAGAAAAAGATATATGATCCACATATACAATGAGCAAAGTTATAAACGACAGCCAATTATTTCATGATACTGTACTGATGACCTTACCTTTTTCATTTTTTTATTATTGTAAACTGTAAGTGAACCTTTCTGTAATACATGGGTACAGGCACAGGGCTAAATACAGTTGTATAATTCTAATGTGATATCTTAACATAGGTTTTTGTAGATCCCTGCAAAAACATGTAACAGATCCTTACCTGAAACACACAAAGTGCACTGCACTAAGATGAAAACTGTTAATCCAGTGAGAATGATTTGTTTTCTGACCATTGTGGTTTTTAATTAAAGAAAAGCAAGCACAGAAGAACATTTCCTCAAACTGATGGCTCTTTATACCTGCAATGAAAGTGCAAAGGGCACATAGAGCTTTAACACGTGATCAATAACTTATCTAGAACACACACACATTTTCATCCATTGTGGGGACTTTGCATTGACATACATTAATTTCCTGGAGTCTTACCCTAACCATAACCATAGCCACTATTTGCCTAACCCTCACTCTAACCTGCACTAAACCAAACTGTCACCCTTAAGTTAATTGATATACACGGTGTTGACCAGAAGAGAAAGGCACATATGCACAGTACTTTCATCCCCATTCATTTCTTGTGTATGTTTGTTTAATTCCGAGATACTTGAGTTTTCACATTTTTTATATATGTTATACATTCTTCATTTTGAAATAGCATATGTGTTAATATTGTAAATTTATAATGACACACAAAAAAAAAAACCACACTAAAATTAAGTTTAATTTATGAACTAATTATCTGGTTGTTTTTGTGTTTATTAGTTCCAGGTCAGCTCAAGCACATCTGCAATACAAAATTCATTTTGGTGAAATTACAATTATAAAAATTTAAAATTATATGTGCATATATCAAAACACTGACAATGGAATCATCAAGAAATTGTCATTTTTATCCATATTTAAGTAAAGTATAAAAAATACATTGACAACTTTTGCTTACAAAATATTCATTCATTCATTAACTCTTGTACAATTCAAATTGTCTACATATCAAGTTACAAACAATCTGAAAAAAACAGATTTACTATTTGCACTCAGTGAGGTCAACTAACTTCTAAAATCTCACAAGCTACATCTGTTCAATACTAAAAGAGATGTAGTAAATTTACAAGTTCTTCTAAGGTTTGTTGGTATTGAAGCTTGGTATAATGGCTTGTAGGTCAGGTTTCTGTGACTGTCCAGCCAAATATTCAGTCCACACAGTGACCGACATGTAGATCAGCAGCTGTGTGATCAACAGCTGCTCACAAGCTGAAGAATGATCCCTCAGTCCACTTTCTTGTTTCAAGTTATTCTGGTAAAGCTTTAGATTAATGAGCAAATTACAACATATATGATAGTAAATTACAACAATATGCAAATGTTTCAAAAGCTCCGAATGATGGGTACTGGCACAAAATATGATTCAAATAAAATGGACAAAAATCAAACTGGGTAACTGAAGAACCGGTTCATGGAAGGTAGTAGTCATGTTGGTAGTACAGGTTTGAAATAGTCCTCATTAAGGTAACGCTGAAGGCTCCACATGGCAACAGTTTGTACATAGTGTTTCTTAATTGAAGAACCACCTGTGTGTGAATTTAGGTTCATGCTTGTATATTTTCATGTGTTCTAGCCTGCAATGCCTGCCTGTTTGTAAGTTTGCCTTTGAAAAAGAGCTACAGTACTACATGCATGTTTAAGCCTGCATTTTCAATTGCATTCTAGGTTACAAGCAGAGGGGAATGCAACCTTTGTGATCAGGATTCCGTTAACAACTACAGTACTGTGTATGTTCATCCCTGCATCCTGATTTACTAACCTGTGTGCATACACGTAATGCATGCACAAGTACTCTAAAAATATTTAGTCCATTAATGTATGTATTTCTGCATGCACACAGTGTATCTGTGTGAATGTGTGTATCTTGGGAGGTCATCTGAACAACCAGAGAATGACGAGTAGGCCAAACAAGAAGCTTGATGGTGTATTCACACACCCAGGTGAGGCATGGTTGTGGGGCTGAGGAGGGCAGCTTGTATAGGGCTTCAAACAGGCAGCATAGGCCATGACATGTGCCACATAGTTCTGCTCTTTCACGCCGTGGAATAGGTGAGCCATTGGGCCTTTGGCGTAGATGGCCACGTCCTCTCCACCATGCGTCTCAGCATCTAGAGGGACGGCAGCCTGCTGCATGTACTCCTCATCATCTGGAGAGAAAGAAGTGTACAATATAAGCAAAAACTGCCAAAAATGTAATAACCTGAATTTGCTACCCTTGGTGCATCAGAGGTTTAAGTTACTTTTAGCATTGTGGGATTCTCTTTACTGGCCAGTTTTGATACTACCCACTCCAGAGAGCATCTATGAATAGCTTTAAACTTGGATTCGCCTCATAGATGTTTTTGTGGCTGTTTTGCCCATAAAATAATGTTTTGCAGATCTTCTGTAATTTACCTAATTAAACTTAATTACAGCATTTTCAGAACCCAGAAGGTGATTTAAATCCTTTTGATAAAATTATAGCATTCATTGCCTAACTTTTCTACAGTGAAGTGGCTGAAAGATTACATTGCTTCCTCCTCCCCAAAACAAACATACTGTAGAAAAGAAATACAAAAGTGTTCTTGAAGTTCTGATGTTAAAAAAAAAGAAAAAAAAGACTGTAATTCTGTAGTCCTGATAAAGGACAGAAAAGAACAAAAGACGGTACATAGATTGTCCAAAAATTTCATCTTTGCTTTTCAGAGGAAGACACAGGCATGAGTCATGAATTAGTTCATGCTGTGTGTACATGCAACAGCACAGACAAATGCCACATCTGAAAGACATTAGTTTGTACTTACAATAATCTACCATAGTGATGTTCTCTCTGGTTCCATTTATATGCACATAACCAGGGCCGTTAGCGTACAGGATGCTGGTGAAAGGCATTTTATCCTCGGCATTCTTTGGCGCCAGACCTGAATGACAAAACAATGGCAGAGAAGTTAAGTAATAATACAGAGAGGCAAAATCAGCACATAGCCTCACATCAAAGCCTTAACATGCAAGCACCATAACCAGAATCTTAAATGTGATGTAATCCCTGGGCCTATTCTCCTATTTACTATGTGTAATGTAGTTTACAGTCAAATACAAAACCATTTTGTGCTTTTCTTTTTATCTCAACGTGCTTTGTACATTACATGATTCTGAGTGTGACTGTCATGCCAACAGTCCGTGCTTACCAAAGATGGGGTTTCCTCGAGGTGTGTTACCACCAAAGGTAAAGACATGAGAATGGTCTGCAGTTACCACAGTCAGTGTATCAGATTCCCTGGTCAGCTCTGCGGCACGCTGAATGGCTCGGTCAAACATCACAGCTTCTGTCAGGGCCAGTTTGGCGATGCCGTCATGGTGACCATGGTCAATTCTCCCTCTTAGAAAATACAAAAAAAAAAATGAATTAGACCTGGCCCAGAATATTTGATCTTTATACGGTGCCACTCACTTAAGGAGTTGCTGTATGGAAAACAGTGACAACAGTAAATCTGGCTTTTTGAACTGTTTTGGAGTTAATATCAAGATGTATTTCATTATCATATATTTTATTGTTCAAATACATGTGTGGGGTATTAAAGAGCAATATGTCTTAAAGACAATATTTTATTAAAATCTTGCTCAAACTGCCATGCATTATTTAAAATATACATAACACCATGGTTATAAAACTGAATATAGGACCCTAAACATTTTTAAAAAATGTCACTCAAGGTATAAATCATCCCTCATTATGCTGATGTTGACTTGATTCATGGGATTTTGAAATTAAAACACCGGTGATATAGTACTCATCTTCCACAAACAGGAAGTAGCCTTTGGGATTCTTGTTCAGGATTTGTATAGCCTTCTCTGTCATTTCCACAATGGAAGGGTCCCGTGTCCTGTTTCGGAAAACCTCAAATCTCATGTCCTTTGGCTCAAACAGACCTGGAATCACAGCAGCAGACAGGAATGGAGGTAAAAAGAGGTATGACAAGAGGAAAACAATTAAAGATTAAGACCTTATGTACTAGTACATATGTACTAGCTTGCTATAAAGCCTTTTCAGTTAAAATCCATGCTGTTTCCAAGATCACTGATACAATCATAAATGATTTAGTACAGTAATTACTGCATTTTCTATTTTTTCTTTAAAGTTACCAACAATGCTTTCAGACAAGCCATTTGATTGATTTTAAAGTCCTAATTCCTGACTTTCAGAAAAGCCAGCTCTGTCTTCCTGTGACATCTTATATTAAATGTCAGAACATTTTTAAGCTAAGAAAAGGTTTCATACAGTACAAATCTGTAATTCGAATGATAACTGTAAGTTAATAATGACTCTGTGCTGCTGACAGCTACATTTCTATTACCGTCATATAAAAGCTGATAGTGCCAAGTAATTGTGAATTTATAGAGCACAATCACAACATAGTTGTAAAGATGAAAACTGACCCTTCTGAAATTCTCATTTCTATGTTGTAACTTAGATAAGAAGAGTATGTCATAACACCTGAGTAACGAAAGCACTGAAACAAATATTGTGAGTAATGTGTGTGATGTCTTGTGTACCATGTGTGGTTTTTGTGTGTCTACCCACCTGTTGTACCTGAACATGAGATGATAAGTCTATATACTCACCCATGAGCCGGTCAGTAGTTTTAACATTGATCTCATCAAAGTCTTTCCTGTGCCAAACATAGTGTGACTTTTTGTTCTGAAACACAAACCAGTCATGTCTCATATCATGTGAGTAATTAATCTGTCAAAATCTGACAGAAATATTAAGTAAGCCTACCGGCTTAGAGTTCAGCCACACGTCAATGAGGTTCTTCTTGTCTTTGCGGTCTCCTTTGCGAGAGTTGGAGGAAGGGTACTCCGGGTCTGGTGTGCCTTGTGGGGTCATGTACATCCTCCCTCCCCCCAGAATCACCTTTAATGGAGTCATTATATTTTAATATGTAATAGTTATTATACTGACCAACTGTAATGCATGAACGTAAAGATAAAAATACTCATTATGTATACAAAAAAATACAATAATTAATTAAATGACTACTATTCTAGATTAACACTATACTGTTTTCAAGTAACAGTAAACTTTTTCTGTAATTGAACTTGAACTTGAACTTGAACTTGCAGTACAAAATGTCAAACAGATTTGTTCATACATACATCAATGTCCACATTGGTAACCAGTTGGGTGGAAATGTCGACACAGCCCTGTTGGTGGGCACTAGGTGGAAGATCAGCGTCACTGTACCAACTGCGGCTGACAGAATGGGCATAGGCAGCAGCTGGGGAGGCATGCTGGACACGGGTGGTGGTCACTATACCCACTGATTTACCTGGAACAATGTAGAGACACACCCAAATCAGAAATAAAAGTGTTAACCATGACATCATCACAGTGTGACAATTTCTGCTTTAGCCACACTGATTCAAATTTTGTCAAAAAATTCAAAATGTTTTTATTTATTTCTGAGACAGACTGGATTCAATGAAAAATACAAAGTGGGTGTAGCCACTGACTGGATTAGAGTAAAGAATGAAGCCAAGTGAAAAAAAAAGTAGAAAATAGTTAATTATACATTTCGACAGCAAGTGAAACATTTTGCTTGCTTTTAATTCTAATTTCCATGGTTTCAGTTAAAATGCAAATTAACCTGCCATCTGAAAACATGGCTCCAACCACAGTGGTTTAGGTTGCCTACTGCCTTTATAAAGTATAAGTCTTCCAGGTTATAAAACTTCCAGGTTTAATAAACAGTCAAAACATATAGTATTTCTTAAACAAGATCTTAAGATCTTATCAATCTAGGGGTCTATAGCTAATGTCTCAATGACAATTTACTGTGTAGTACACTGGCATAATGACACAGAAACACATAAAGCAAAAAAGACACATATAGTAACAAAGTAAATGTAATGTTTCTACACATAATGACTATAGCATTTGTCCAATAATGGCATGATACTTGGCATGATATAAAATCAGCACAAAAGCAAATATATGCAAGATATAGCAAGTGTGATATGATCTCCAAATTATATATAATGTGAAAACTAAGTGTTGACATTAAAGTAGCAGAGAATATGATTATTATCTGATTTTTTAAAATCTTCTTATTACATTTGGGCATTGCATATTTTAGATAAGAATGTAACTTGAACCTGTTGACCTTCCCACATTACATTCACTAATTAGCCCGAGCCATTTACTGTCTTTACCTTGTACCTTTGCACGTCGTAGTACCGAGTAGACTTCATTACCAAAGGTGGTGTTGCACTCATAGGCAACTGCATTAGCACTGAGTCCTACTGTCTTAGCATTGGCCTTCACCCCGCAGTGGTAGGCAGTAGCTGTGCTAGCACTGTCTGCAACCTGCTTATCCACACTGTAGGTCTATTGAGTAGAAACACAAAGTTATATAACCATCCATTTAACAGTGCAAAATGGAAACAGTGGCAGTTTTTGTAGATTAGTACACTTTAGCCAGAGTGACTGTCATTGCTAGATATAAGTTATATGACTTACATTTTTGACAGGCAAGTTCTTTGTAGCAACTGACAAAAAATTCTCTAAATCAAGAAAAATTACTTGTGGGGTTCCTCAAGGACTGAATTTTGGGACACAGCTTGTTTTAGTCTGTACATGTGATCACTTGTTGATGCCATCAGGAGACATGGCATCTCTTTCCATACTTATGCTGATGAAACTTTATGTGGCCATGTTTCCTGTTGAGACAGGACCAAATGACACTTTTTCAGCTGCTTTTTGGACATTACTGTCTAGGCATCACTAAACTACTTACAGCTCAACTATGATAAAACTCAGAGAGCTCAGAGAGAGAAACTAGCAACAAAATCAATTTTTTTAGGACTTACCAAACCCAAAGGGCCAGAAACTCTGTTATCATAACATAACATAACATAACATAACCATAACATCAACATTACTATTACTTTATTTGATTATTTTATTTAAATGTTCGCATTAGTCTCATTGTTTTTAACTTTGCTTTTTTTAATGTTCATATTTATTTTGTCAGTGTGTAAAAGCACTTTGAACAGCATAAACCTGTATGAAAGGTGCTATATAAATTAAGTTTTGATCGTTTGATTTGATGCTTTGCCAAGAGGCTGAATCCAACTTTTATCTCATGTTAAATCTCTTTTCACTGTCTCTACCACTGTGTAAGATTTTTAAATTTGAGTATTGTTTTTAATCAAATCCCTTGAAGCTCTCTTTACATGAAGATTTGTATCTGGATCTGAAGCCAGAACGGGATCGTATGAAACAAGATGTAACATGTTAAGGTAACAAACTATTTTGCTAATCCCCTTACCCTCCCTTCTTTGTACTGGGGTGGTCTTCTGCAGTGCATCTCTCTATATAGCTTTCCAACTTTCTGTTTTTTTTATCTCCTTCACTCTCCATGCTTTGTGCTGTTCTAATTTAGAAAGCAGCCTCAGACATTCAAAATTTATATATATGCAGCAACATGAACGCTAAACTCTCTAAATACTTAGCATATGGCACCTCTTTAGTAAATGCAAATCCTATCTTTAAAAGATGGTAGTAAAATCCTTTCAGTATTAAAAATAAATGTTAAACTGCAACCAGACAAGGCACATGTGCAGTGACACATCATCCATCTTTATAGACAGTCTGTACTAATGACTAACTGGTCAACAGTGTTGTGTGTCACCTTAGACAGAGCCACAAATGGGAAGGTGTCCATGGCCAGCACAGTCTCCTCCCCAGATCTGCCCTCCATCTGACCTCGCAGTATTCGAGCTGCCGATACTGTGGAAACTCCCATACCTGAGAGACAATGATTGAAAGGTGAAGGTCACTGATTTACTCTTAGAACATTTTATTATTTTAGCTTTACTATTTCAATTTATTGCCACACTTAATGGTATATATTCAGAAATGGTGTATGAATATAGTGTGAAGATTTTGTTGCTTTGACTCCAAAGATCCCTGACACGTGTTCAACTTGAATTTATAAACCACAAATATTAAAATGTGCTTGTTTAAAAAAAAACAACTCACTAGTTTTTTAAAACAAAGTCAAAGCATGGCAATGTCATTAACCTAAACTGAATCCAGAAATGGACGGGACATTTAAGGCAGTGATTTTTGCTAGGAGAACTACATTTTCAAACAAAGCATCACACACATCTGTGTAACCATTCAGACCACTGTTTGTAGAACATTTAACATAACCTTCTATGTCACTATTCAGCATATATTACATATAACATACGACAAACAGCCCTTTTGATCACTTTTTCTAAATTATTTAAAGGACCTGTATGATCTCTTCCTGTGGTCCACTATGGATTTCTCTCCCGACTTGGAAAAACCTAGTTGACGAGGCCCATGTCACTGTGCTGACCTTAACTCTCTTTTAAACATCACAGTCATAAATCTTAAAAACAGACTCTGTTCAGGGCAGAAATGCACAAAGAAAACTCAGCTGTGACCACCCAGAAATGTGACTTAGTAGATTTGATTTAAAGCAGATTTTCTAGTAGTTAACAAGAAAAACATGCTCATATATCTGTGCCATTAAACAGCTCCCTTTGCAAAGATTCCTTCATGCGACACCAGCTGAATATACAAAAAACAACTAACAAAAAAATTAGAAATATTGTTTTTTTCAATCAAATCTTATGCAGATGGAAATGTTCACCAACTGGCAACAATCCTTTTAGTAGACAGCACAGTTACTGAATGCAAGACTACACTAATAAACAATGAGATATGTTGGTTGTCAGGTGCTAATATTAAGGATTACCTCCATTGCCCACACTGATTTTGATTGCCCCCTTAATTGTCACCCCACTTTCTGAAAATATCATATAAAGTTCATTAAGTCCTCACCTTTAAACAACAAAATTGGTTGATAATCAGTGCCTTACATTAGTATTGTTTAGCTATATGATCTCCTTGTAATTTTGTGTGCCCCTCCACTGACTACTGAAGAAAATGCCTTGCTCTATATGTTCCACAGTGTTCACCAGCTCAAACTTTTTCTATATGTTATTTGGCATAAACTGCAAAGTTACTGATACAGTGATTTAACAAATAGAAATATGGTAAAACATTCCCTAGAGTTGAAACCTTGAGTCATACAGTACCTACAGTACTACCTGTAGGTTTGTTACAACAAGTCACTTTAATGGTTTAAAGACTTCCATGAGTCTGCTTGTCAAATCCAACTAAACTGTATCTATATTAAGTAGGTGAACAAATTTCCACAACTGTCCAAAGTCTTACTACTGTATGACCATTGGCTCATTGTTCTTTACAAACCTAGACACACGCCTGTAGTATTTTACAAGCGCCTGTGCTCACAGACCAATTTCCAAGTCAGTCTCTCTCAATCCATTCTGAGCACAGCAAGCAAACTGCAACTAAACACACTTGAGCATTTCCCTCTATTGCATATTGAGTTGTATTTGTCGTTGACTGAATCAGCTTTTTCTGTTTAAATGGTTGCTGTAACATGTTCCATAATGACAGCATGCCCTACCGTCACCAAGGAACAGGATGATGTTCTTAGCCTGGTACTTTCGAGGGTGGAGTTTCAGAGCCGCATCCAGTGTTGCCCTTGCCTGAGAATCCCAATAAGCTGGCTCCTTCTCAAGTTCGTACAGTGCTGCTCCGTGGAAATGCACACAGATAGAGAATATGATGACTGTGTGGGCAGATATGAGCATATCATAGAGGTTGCAGATAGAGAATAAGTCATCTGTGTGACTGCTTAATATGTGTGGGTGTGTGGTGCTTCCTTGTATGTATGAAATGGTAGAGATCCAGTGCATAGAAGCTTCACATGAATTCAGTGTGTCAGTGGGTGCCTGCACATTCATGCATGCCTTTCTCTAACACTTTGAATCATATTTGGCCTTTGGATAGTCAAAAAATTGGGTTTCTCAAGAGGTGTCAGAATGACAAGTATAGTCAAGTTTCTGTTTGTTCATGCCCACTGAGAGGCTTAAGTTGAAAGAAGTTAAAAAGGAGTATTCTCTGGTCAGACACCAAAAGAATGGAAAATCCATCACACATTTTAAACAAACAGGTTGACAGAAGCAAAAATATACTCACATACTCCTTTCACATCTAAACTAACACAGACTCTCCATTACCACTACACACCTGAGTTTGTGCTCAAGAACCAATAAAGCTGAACTTCTCAAACACAGTCTGTCCTCGAACACTCACCCTTTCAGAGGTTGAGGTTACCTGCTTTAGTCCCACTGCACGTCCATTTCTCTGCCCACAAAGTACTACAAATATCCCAACCGCAGGCAGCAATAATAACTCTGTCATCTCCTCACCTTGGCTCTCCATAGCAGCCTGGTCAACAACCAGCAGGATAGGGCCCAGAAAGATGAGCAAGAGACTGAGGGCCCTGTACTTTTGTGTTTGCATCTCTAATCCAAGCGACCTTGAGGCTGGAGAGGTTGTACACAGCTGGCCTTCACAGCAGTACACTGACACTGACAAGCAGAGGCACAGGCAGAGAGTGTGTGTGGCTGCTAAGACCTCCAGCCCTGCCTTTTTAAAGCCCCGCTGGGTGTGTAGTAAGGAAGGGCCCACACCAGCTCATAGGCTTAGAGCCACAAAAGAGGGAAGAGAGAATATTAAAGGAGGAGGAAGATCTGGGGTAGAGAGAGGAAAAGAGACAGAGAAACAAGGACCACACAAGAGTGGTGTAGCATCAGAGCCCCTCTACCCACTTTGATTCCTGAAAATGTTCCATTCCCATTTTATTGTTTTTAAAAGTTGTTGTAATATTCTTCTCCCTTTGTTCTTTGGCTCCCCAACTCTTAAGTGCATATAATAGAAATTTGAATGGTCCTTTGATGTGGTAAATGTATAATGGGTCTTTTTATGCAGCAGCCCCTTTAACAGAGAAAGAAAAAAATGGCTACCCAATTTGCTTTGGCATCGCCATGATACAAATCAAAACTGTGTCTCTTTCCATTTCTCCCCCAACCCCATGTCCTGCAAAAACAGTCCAAGGGAGGAAAGGCACGAGATCCAACCTATTCTTAAGAACATCATGATTGAGTCTTGATGTGCTCTGCTTTTCATGTCAGGAAAAGGGTCATATTTCCATTTCCTCCCTCAGAATGTTTTACATTTAAAAGACCCTGATATTTTCCCTCTCTCACCAACAGAACTTGGCTGTTTTTGCTGTGGGAAATGAAGTGGGGTTAGCATTTTTTCTCCATGAGGTAGTGGAGACAGTGTGCAGAATGAAAATATCTCTCTTCTATGGAAACACAACAGTTAATGTGTGAAATGAGGTGAGTTGGGCCAACTTTGCTTCAAATGGCCAGAAGAATCAAATTCCCGGTGAACAACTCGCCTCATGAACCCGCGAGGCTGGATCTCGTTGCAATTCAGAGCTCTGTGGTTTCTGCCAACTCACCCACTACCAACAGGGGTGTGCAGTTAGTCACATGTACCTAATCAAGGTTGCAATAAAATCATAGCAGCAATCTGGGTAAAAAGGGTTCACATGATTCGGCCCACACCAGATGCAATGGAAATACTAGCAGCAATGTGCAAGAGCAGGGAAACTTAAAGAGGCATGTCTGGACCTAGTCCATTTGTTATGGGTTTGCCCCTGAGAGAAAGCATAGCTCATGTTGAGAAAGTCAAATTAGTTTTCTGAAAGACAAGTGTAAACACCTGGCGGGTCTTTTAGTTCTCAACATGGATCATTCATTCACTGAAAGGTGCTCAAGCACTTTTGTTGGTTGATTATAGGGCCAACTTGAATACTCGTGGGAATGTAGTGAATGCATGGGAATTTAGAAGACTAATATAAACATAGCAGTGCACAACAGTTTACTAAATGTAATACCAATGCATGTATTATACATTTCAAGAACAGATTTGATTTCTGATGCCTAACATTCCATTCAGTATTTAAATTGAAAGCCATACCTGTAGTCATTTATTCATAATATATATAATGAATCAGTCTGCGAGGACGTTTCCGTTACTGTTTCCATTGGATGCGGTTAGGCAGATTAAAGATTTCCTGTTATCTGATGGAAAAATATATAGGGTCCAGACTGGTAAAGAATAACTGTAACCCTTATAACAAAGACTAACTGGTCATTCTAAATTGCCCATAGGTGTGAATGTGAGTGTTTGTCTCTCTCTGTGAGTCAGCCCTGCATTAGATTGGCAATCTGCCCAGGCAGGATGTACCCCACCTCATGCCCAGTGTCAGCTGGGATTGGCTCCAGCCCCCTCACAACCCTGGATGTTCCAGGATAAGCCGTAGATGATGGATGGATGGATGGATAGACAGATGGGCGGACGGACGGATGGATGGATGGATAGACAGATGGGCGGACGGACGGATGGATGGATGGATAGACAGATGGGCGGACGGACGGATGGATGGGTATCATACTAATTGTAAAAACTATTGCTGAAGTAGTATTATTGTTTATTTTTATCCATTGCCTCATATAAAGAAATATTGTGAATTGCTTACTTTTCCATTGATGACCTATCTCGTAAGTTTGTTTTTCTCTGGTGATACTGTTCTTTTTCAACTGAAATCAAACAAAGAAACTAAAAGAGCTGTCAGGTGAAACAGGCTCTACATGACCTCACCTAGGCTTAATTTGCTAAACACAAGTTCTACAACCCTTCTTATTGTGACCAAAAGAAAAGACATAACCAAAGAAGCACCAACAGAAGGTTCTATCCTAATAAATTAGTTCTCCAACTGTCTGTTGAAGAAGTGTCACAGTATACTGGTGAGACATTTTTTAACTGTGGTGTCCTGTGGTTGAATTAGTCTTCAGTTTGAAATTTGGCACATGTTCCCATGTCATTTTAATTTTTAAATAAAGGTAAAATGTCCAAATATTCCTGGAAGAAAGGGACAAGCTGGTGGCCAAATCACAGCATTTCTAGTTCAAGTAAGCCTCTCTCTCTTTCCCCTGTAAAACAGGACAGCATCCATATTAAAGGAACTGTGTAGATTTAGGACTGTAGGATTCTTTCAGAATTTGCCTAAAAGTATATGGTTGATTTGTAAAGAACCTAAAACAGTTCTTTTTAAAATGTATAGAAATAGAGATTGGTTTTACAGTTACACACATACCTTATTCTCACACAAAAGCCCCCCTTCATTCCAGCATCTGGATCCTGGGTCAGACTCCCCTAAAAGTAAATTACAAATGTTATACTTCCTTCTGATTTCCACTACTCTCCTCTTAGAATGCTGGCATTTTTTAACCTATAGATTCTGTAAATACTGTGGTTAACCAGATTTTGTATTTAGATGTCAGTGACAACATTTGGGTGACATGTGGGTGGTGTGAGACCTCACAGTCACAATTTCAAAGAAAGAGCCAAATGTGCTTCTCTAACTTTAAGAGGGATTTTTCAGATATGACAAAGACATGGGGGAAAAAGAAAAATTCTGCCATTGTGAAAGCAATAAATGCTTGAGATGGTAAAGAAGCATGAGCCATCCAGTATAGGAAAAGAAACATGAGGAAGAGACGGACAGACTGCTCGATATTAAATTGTATAAAAATCAAGAAAACTCTGGTGGAACAGTTAATTTTCAATTATGCTTGTGATCTATTTTGGCCATGTCCCTTACCCCCCATCTTTCCCTCAAACACACGCTCATAGAGTTACATCCAAAAAACAGATGATGTATCTAGATCAATTTAAGGATGTGTCATAAATGCAATAACCCCCTTTTATGCGAACACTTTAAAGGACAGTTGTAAGGTTTTACTGCTGGCATGCAACGCATAATGGGGCACAATTATAATGAATGTACTGGGAGACCCAAATCCCAAACTCAAACACAGCTACTCATAGCAGCTATGGCAAGAAATTGCTATCTCAACATCAGTCTGACAGATTCAGTCATCACTCTTTGTCTTTATTTGGACTAATAAATGAAATTTAGAGTTTCCCCTAATAAGCTTATAGTGTGTGTGTGTGTGTGTTTGTTTGGGTGTGAAATGGTGAAAGAGTAAATTAAAGAGAAGTAAAGAGACAGGTTTAGCAAAAAGCAGAGAACCTGAGCACGAGGGAGTGAGAGGAACAGAGAGCAACAAAGTATGTACTGTACGTGAGAATGACAGTGTGTAATGTGATGTGTTATAATTATCCATGGTTTGTTATGTCTGATGTCAAACCTGCAAGTAATGACATGGAAAAAAGTAAATTGCAGTAAACTCATATACAGGCCTTATTAAGACCACACCAAACATTTGTGTATTTGTTTCCTTACCTTCCTCTTTTTTCCACTTTCTTAACAACATCTCAAATAAAAAATTCAGACTCACCTGCGTGGTTGCATCCCATGAGGAGAAGTACACTTATCAAAAGAATCATCCTGCCCCTGAGACTAAAACCTCTTCAGTTCTCCGACTTTCCCAACACTGGTATAGGGCTCTCCACTTCCCTCTTCTCGGTGTGGCACTTCGATTACAATCTGCTTCTTATCCTGCACCTCACTCTGCAACAATGATTGGTAAAGTTTCTCTCCTCCAAGTTATCCAGAGCAGTAATAAATGGCTGATGGAAAACATAAAGCTAGTTTCCTCCCACCACTACCATTTTGTACACTTGACCTGCATCTTTTGTCTGAGAAAGAGGCAGAGGTATGAAGTGGGACACACTTATTTGAACACACACACACCCACACACACACACACACACACACGGATCTGCACCAGCAGCACTCACCTTATTAGCAGTTTGCATCAGATATTTCCATCAAATCAGATTCCCTCCCTATACTGCCCGTCTTTTTCCCTCCACAGTGCATCCAATCAAAGTGTTTTTTTTTTCCCTAGGTCCTTTGTGGACACATCTGTCAGCAGCTATAACACAAGTTTGGGCTTTGAAGTTTTCAACAAGAATTGTCTGAATTGGTATAAGAGGAGTCAAAGTGGTTTAAAGAACCTGGAGAAATAAGCAAGTACTTAGAAGTATACATTACAAAAACCAGCATGTGAAAATAAACTTGCACTAATAAGATAAATGTGGGTTAAAAGGCAGGATTATACAGGAAACAGACACAGTGGAAATCCAGAGAGATAGTTTCATATTCAGGATGGCCGAGTGTGGTCTGGTGGGAGAAAACAAGAGTTTTAGTCAACACACACAACTGTGGTGTACCTGTCTCACATTCCCTGCCTCCCACTCGACTAAGCACTCTGCTTACCCTAGATCTCCTCCACATCAAAGAGCCCTCATTATAGAAGCCATCACGCATGCACAGAAAGATTCAGGCAGGGAGAATGAGAGAAGACAGAGGGGGGAAAGAGAGAACCCGCACTCCAACTGCATACAGAAGTATCATTCAAAACAAATCAATTCCAACTGCTATTTGCTTCACCTGCCAAGACCTTGGACAAGACCAGGCAGAAAACAGGCAGGAAATAGCCTAACTGTTGCCAAAAAGCTGTGCAAAATGATTCCCAATTCAGTTTTTATTAGTCAGAATAAAAGTAACTGAAGGCCAAGATGATAAATGTTACTAAATCAAGGAGTCTGATCAGGGTGGTGGAAAGACATAAATTCAGAGTTATGCTCTTCTTCCTCATAGCTTTTGTTTTCCCTCCTGAAAAGATGCCAAAGTAAGTTCCCTTTTCCTGCATGGCCACCCAGGCGTGATGCTTGTGCTTGTGGGGGGAACATTGTATTAGGTGGTGAGGTTGGGAGAAGCTGCCACTGGCGCTTGAGGTCAGACGTGGGTTTATTTTCCTAGGCAGGCCTCTGTCCAAAAACATCCTCCATAGCGTCCTCAGTGCCCGCCAGGTGCTGACCAGACAGAGCCTGTCAGCAGTGCAAGGAGATCTGCTGTGAGATGGACAGCTTCTTTTATTCAGTCAGTTTAGAGCTATTCATTCAGATTTACAAATTAAGTATTCAGGTCACACTCATGCATGGATTACCAATAAACTATGTGGTTGACATATCTTGGAGAGCACACTAGACCACCCATGGGATTCCATGTACTGTAGATAAATTTGTAGTTCACCAGGTTTTAAGTAAACTACAAGGTTCATCAGTGACCTGTATAAGATTTTCACTTGTATAATCCCTTCGAACTCCATAATAATTGCACTGTCACAACAGAGTTAAGTAAGCCACCATACCACTGTTGTATTATGTTAAAGATGGCACCACAAATCCCCCGCTGTAATCTAAGCATCTCAACCTTGACTGATCCAGAATAAATGTTAATGAGGCAACATAGATGTTCCAGCATTATTTTTTATCTGTTCTGTGAGTTTGTTATGTGTTCAGTCATTATCTGCTTCTCTCAGTGCCAATTATACACTAGATGGCTCTGAAGACTTTCCCAAGATTGCTTTACATTAAATTAGGCATGTTAGTTGTGTTGGTTGGACTAAATTAGAGCAAATTAGAATTTTTTTACATTTACAGTTTTTGATGATCCCCTCACTTTTTCTGTAGTGCAATGTTTTTTGTCAGATTTGATCAGGTTAAAGCTGGGATAGGCTCCAGCAGATCCTTGTGAGCCTAAATTGGAATAAGCGGGTATAGATAATAGATGGATGATCAGGTCTAAGTTTTTATTTATTCTGCAGAATTTCCACTAAACATCGCTGAATCATTATTACTGTTGTCTCATTGTTTTATGACTCACTTGTGGAAGCCTTGAGCATATAATGTTTCAGCTAGCTCAAGAAATTGTGCTTCTGGTGGAAAAAGTCCCTCATCTCTAAACATCCTGCTGTCTCCAGGCCTATTCTCCAGATGTTTCTTGGGGTAACATACAACTGAGTGACAACAACGTTTAGGCTGGTAAAATGGTTCTGGAGCCACCAGAGTACTTTGTATGAGCCCACTGTTTGAAGCTACGACGTGTTTTTGTGGCACATAGATATGAATAATGAGTGCATACAAAAGCTTTCAAACAAATAAATACATTTTAAATTTAATTTACTGTCAGAATGTCCCAGCAGAGTACAGACTGTTTCAATCTTTGTTCATAAACACACTTTATTAAAGCCATTTTGTGATTATTGGACCTTGATGTGTAAAGGACATGATTCATTTCAGTCAGGGAATTTCATAACTGTCAAGGAAATGGAACTGCCATCACAGACCTTTTGTTTTTGGAAATCTATCTACTGTACCTGTTATTTATCATTTGAAGTGTTTTCTGTTGTTTTGTTTTTTTTTGCATTGTTCAGGAGGTTCAGTGTGTGACCTAATAGGTCATAGTTTGTAACCCCTGAGGAAGGATTTGTATCTGTCCCGCTGTACCAATATAATCGGTTTTACTGGAAATGTTCTGCATGCAATACCAATTTCAATTCCATTTCAGTCAAGAAGAATACCCAGTAGAAGATCACATTTTGACACTTATTCCCATCAGAGTATTAAAAAGTTATTTTGTTTGTTTCCGAAGGAACAGCAAATGTCTTCCTTTTGCAAATGTTTGCTGAATCCTGCAGAGAGCCATTAGTGTCTGTTTATGATACAAGATTGACCCAAATCTATTAGATACATAGTCAAAAGTGTGGGATAGGCTGAAAGGAAACTAGTAGCAGTGGCATTGTGTTTATATCTTAGAGATATAAATGCCATGTCTGTTTCTCTTTTTATGGTCACATAGCATAAATTTAACATGGGTGCTCACTATACTGCCAGTAAGCTTTTATTGCAATGTGCAGAAATGTAGGTAAGTGTATTAACCAGTCTGCCAGTTACCACTGAGGCGCATGTCTTAACTAGTTCATTTTTTGTGACCATATAGATACATTAACCTATACAGTTTTAAACTAAAGATGGCTCCACCACATTCAGTGTGTTTTGTTGATTATAATGCTTAGGGGTTGAGTTACAAAAAAGATTGTTAGTTTAGCCAGCTATATTTAACTTTTTTATTCAACTGACACTTTTAATTAACTAAGCTAGATTGCCCTGGTAGCCCACACTATGTTTTCATGAAATCAGCTAACTCTCAATTTAAAACTTTCATTTTGGGTAAACAGAGTTAAAACTGAGTAATACCAGTGTAAGGACACGAGTTTCAGTCAAACTGAGCTAAAGTGAATGTAATATGATATAGATACAGTAAATTATAGATGGTAGAGGAACCTCTCAAGCATCTCAGACTTGTGGTATGGAGTTCTTCCACTGTGTTAGTGTACAGTCAAATGGCTAATATAATTCTAAATGACATTAGTATTGTGTATGTGTGTAGAGGTTTTTTTTTGTCTTGGGCTTGGAACCTACTATACAGTCCCCTTGAGAAGTCATTTTTTATATATTTGTCTTTTTATATCTCCTGCCTTATATCTGTAACAACGGTTGCGGTCTATTTTTTCAACACAGCCACATAATTGTTTTACAAGGGTTGCCACACAAAGGTCTTGCTTACAAGTGTTCTTTGCACCTTCCAGTGGCTGAAAAGTGAATTTAACATTACTATACAGCAAGGAGGGCATCGTGTACCAAACAGATCGCATGCCACAATAAATCAACAAGTAGTATAGTGCATAAACAAGACAAAGCTACTAAAATGTCAACAGAAGTTTCACCTTTAGAATTCTGCAAATAGGCTATCTCAATGCAAAAATATCACTCAAAACGACCCACTGAGGTCTGTACAATGTTTTATGCATTTTTTTAAGCAGGTGACTACTACAGAACAAGATTAAAAAAAAGGTGAAAGTCCATAGGCTGAGTATCACGTCAGAACGGTGAGGCAGCTTATCAGGAGGCATTATCTGATTGTTAGGTCAGAGTGTAAACTTTATTATTAATAAAGTCACTCATTATAGGCAATTGATTCTTGCAGTCATAGAGTCAGATTGCATGATAAAAAGACCAAGACTGAGAGTGTGTATGCGTGTGGTGTCACAGTCAGAGACATGGTGATGAGCTCATGTCTGGGGACCACGTATCTGTCGACATTTTCCATCTGCCAGCCTGACTCTGGCTGCCTTCAATTAACCCCGAACTGAAACCACAACTGGCTTTGCTGGGAAAGCAGTCAAGCATGGAGCAAATATTAGCCTACTTTAAAAAAATCTCTTAGCAAACTAAATAACATGGGGCATGGAATTATTCAGATTCAGGGATCAGCATACAAAATAAACTTTGAGTGTGCTCAGTATGTGATGATCCACGTGGTGCAGGGGGTTGACATGATATACCTTTAAAACACATGAAAACTGGAATTAATCTTGCAATTTACCTCGTCATATATACTTACTATCCTTAGTATCATGCTTTGAGGGCTATGTTTTAATTGGATGAGTTATAAGTGAACAACATCTATTAAAGATGGGGATAAAAAACGTTTTTACTTTAATTTACTGCTCATGGTTTTTATGTTTTTCAGTTCTTTAAAGCTGGTTTAAAATACAGTACCAGTCAAAAATTTGGACAGATTTTCTCATTCAATTTAATGGTAAAGTGTGTCCATACGTTTGCCTGGTAGTGTATATTCATGAAGCTGGAGAACTGTGCAAATGACTGCTCCAAACTCCAGTCCAGAAAGGGGCGGTAAAACACTAGTAATCCAGTTTGTCAAACCAGAAGGAAAATAAAAAAACAACAAAGGAAGTCTTAGGAACCAATAGTTTCCGGAATAAATGTTCCCGCCCGACTTTGTTTAAAGTGAGCACTGGCGGATACTGGGTTTGTTCGTGTTTTAACAAGTTTTTTTGCTTTTTCGGGTTTGTCGTGGAAAGTCAATGGCTGCTCCAGGTGTGTATTGAGTTTTAGTAACTTAAGTTACTTACACTTATTTTTTATTTGGTTTACTCTGGAAATCCAAGGAAGATGAGAGTATTTGAATTAGCGTTAGCGTTATGCGAAGTCGTAACTACGAAAGAACAAACGAGCTGAAATGAGGAGCTGTTCCCCATATTCCGTATTGGTTTTTTTATAAATATAAATACATATACTTCTAAAGCTGTTTCTCAGTGGAGGTTACACTACATGAATCTAAACATTTAAGGTGGCTAAATATGTGCCTCTGTTATTCATTTGATAACCTTAGCCTTCTTGTAGGACACCCATGTGTGTATGTAAACAAACAAGAGTTACTCCAACACTAAAAAAAACGCCTTTATTGTCTCACAGGTCCTAATAAAGACAACATTAGAGCTGGGTGTAAGAAATGTGGATATCGTAAGTAAAGCAAAAATCCATCATGTTACATTTTGTGAACTTGGGTCTCTGCTGCTTTATTAACCTGGGCTTGTTGGAGTCTGCTTTAAAGCTGTTATAATTGGATTGTATTTATGAGCAGTAAGGATAAGGCATGGATAATTTTTTAAAGTTATTTTGAAAATGTTACCAATGAAGTGGACTTGCTTTGTCATAGTTTTTCAGTCATTCTCTCTTGGGCTTCCAATTGTTTTCAGCGGGCCACTTGACCTTTGAGTGCCGAAACTTTGTCAGAGTTGACCCCCAGAAAGACATCGTCCTGGATGTGAGCAGCACCAGCACTGAAGAGAGCGACGAGGACATACCTGCAGCTCAGCGCTATGAAAAGTTGGGGCGAAATGGCCAGCATCGAAAAGGTCAGAAAGGCATTCCTTTGTAAAATAGATAAACAGGAAATGGAAATTTAATGAAAAGAACTATCACTGCAAGACTTCCTTGGAAGCGGGAGCACTATTACACAGAAGTGGTAATAATGTAACGTCAGTGAGAAGACGACGTTAGAAAAGTTTATGTTGAGAAATAATGTCAATGTCAGGTTTTATTTGAGATAACAGATTACTGTGGGATTTAGGGTAAACAGGTTTACACAATGTCCTGAAAAGGAAGGCAAACATTTGAAGTCTCACTGTTTCTGCTATTAGGCATACTTTCCCAGATTTTACAGATGTTGAGTTACTTGCCTATTAAAGTTACTAACAGCCACTAATTTTCAGGAAAAGGTACTTTGACTATTCTCTTTGCATGTTAGGTTCCCAGGATGCTGATGCTGATGATGATGGTGACAGAAAAAAGCGACACAAATTGAAGAAGAGCAAAGATAGAAAGTCAAGGAAGCGGTAAATTTTTCTTTTCTTACCTTGGAATTTTTCTGCTCTTTTGGCAGTACTGTGCCTAAACAGCAGAACAGCAGAAGCATGAAGTGTAAATATATATAAAAGGCTTGATTTTATTTTATTTTTTATTTGCCTAATAATTTTGAAGGATAATGACCTTTCAGTGACCTATAGTACTTTCTTACTACCTAGATCTGTTTCAGCATCGAGCGATGAGGAGACCACAAAGAAGAAAAAGAAACGCAGCAGATCCTACTCATCATCTGATGAAAAGGATAAAAGGAAGAAAAAGAAACAAAAAAGCCACAAGAAGAAAAGCAAAAAGAACAAAAAGGAACATATGAAGCATCACAAGAAGAGACAGAAGAAGAGAACACATGAATCATCTTCCTCTTCTTCTTCTTCTAGCAGCACTGAATCCTCAGATAGTGACTGAACAGTGTGTGGATGGCCAACATATTCATTCTCCAATCCATTAAAAGTATGTTTTGTTTGACATAATGTAAAATAAGGCACCTGATCCTGTACTGTAAAAATATAAAGAAATTATCCAATACAGAAAATACCTAAATCATTGTGCAACTCACATGGTCCACTGCAGGTAACAGGTCTTACACTGACAGAAGAACCTACATCATTCAAATGAAAAAAAACAAATCTGTTTGTGGTTCTCTGCTGTTTTAGAAAAAATGTACAATGCTAGGGAACATTTTCTGATAAAAGGTTTTTTGTTATTTTTCCTTTACCCACACAGACTCACTTTTAACAGTTGATGTTTGCGATGCACAGTTTTGTCATATATACTAGTATTACTGAACATGAGTATGAGAATGATTCCAATCTCCAAAATCTTTATTTGACTGGGGATAATAGCTATTATATAGGCCAAGAGAACTAGTACCTGTGCCTAACATATTAGCCAATATTAAGCTCATTTTGTGTCAGTAATGAGTAGATGGCAGCATTAACTAAGACCAATTGGTAAAGGAGAGGTTTGAGATTCCATTTTTATAAAATTGCACGTCCTTTAGCTCATATGGCTTTATAGTACAGTGAAACTCCTAAAGGTTCCTGCATTTTGTCATTTAACCACATGGATTTTGTTGAACACCATCTGGACATTTCAAGATTTCATTTCCGCCCAGTGTGTCTTCATGGGAAATGTCACATTGCTTCCATCTGTCAATTTTTGGTCTGCTCCAAGTGTTGTTTTATTGGAATAAATATATATTTATATCAAACTGTTATTTCGAATAGTTTTAAATAGTTTGACAGTTATAAGAAGATGTGACTCAGAGGAAAATTGTCTCTGTAGTTATGATGCTGGAGAGCTCTTTTGACAAAATGTACAGCCAGCGAGCATGTTCAGTCATATTTCCTGTAGAGGGCAGCAACACACTTGAACTGCATTTAAGCCTGAGTGAAAACTCAGGAGTAGATTGAAAGCAAAGGTGTGGCTCAAGAAAATCAGAAAATAGAAAACTTAGTCCTCCACTATTACTGCTCAATATAGGCAGCCCCTTAATTGAGAAGTTTAAAAATATATTTTAAATGTTTTGAAGGTTGAAAGGAAGGGGCTCCCCTCAGTGTGCCATCTGCCTGCACTTCAAATACTTTACAGACATGCAAAAACACAGGTGGACTGTATTCTGTCTGTAATCTCTAATACTGCGAAACCCGACCATTAGATTAGCACTCCCAGTGTCAAGCCTGAGTGGACACAACCAAGCTTTTACTCTGAAAATCCGTAGCCACGCGTTTAGATGAGTTACTTTTGAAGACAGAAAAATCAAAAATGAGAAAGGGCAGATCAATCTCAAAATTCAACTTGCTCATTCAAAACTTTGATTCCAAAATAAAATAAAATAAATTGAAGAAAAAATGTGTTTTTCTCATGGTTTTTTAAAAAGTGAAAATTAGAAAATTAAGTCATTTTGTTGTTTGCTGATTTCCCATTTCAAAAAAAGATTTGGACTGAACATTGATTACAAACCCATAATGAAATGCACCCCTCTACTGTAACTCACTGTAGCTATCTTTACTCCACCTTGTGGTCAGGTGTGACCTTTCAGTTGAATCCCCTCTAGTTGCTGACATCATCTTCACCGGTAATCTCCAGTGCAGGCAGAGAGAAACTTACAGGCATGTTACAAAACATCCTGACACTTCTTTGATTTGCCAAATATTCATGAATAGACAGACAGTGCTGAGCAACAAGACTCTCTGGCTCGACTCCCTAATGGCAGAGGCACCTGTGTCAAACATCAATCTCACTACAGTAAATTTTCTGAGGGGATTTAATAAACAGCTAGTCTTGAACATCCCACCTATGCTGTATAAACACAATGAACTATACAAATGCAAGACGCATGTATAAACATGTCAAAAACTCACACAAGTTTGTGTTGATTCAAAATAGGGTTTACACATTTCAGACATCTTTTAAATGAGTTCAAAATACAAATGCCACACACGCACACATTCCCTGTTCAAACCTGTAGGAAATGAGTGCTACAAAGCTCTGTTCAATTTTTAGACAGTTTGAGAGGCAGAGCAACTAAAGATGAACCAGCAGGGGAGCTGGTGCTTGACCAGTTCCTCTGAGGACACAGAAAAGCAGCTGTGGGCTGAGAAGAGTGGCCTGCAAAACAGTGTAGCATCAGGCATATAGGCATCAGTATCACATTTACGCAGTTCCTTCTACTATCATGCCATCGGAGTCAATCCACATCCAGGCATGATACAGCAAAAAGCCAGACAGCCCTAAGAACCTTAGAAAATTTTTAGAAGCCCATGTGCTTTTTTGAATCTGGGCTGTGTGACAGGTGTTTATAATAGCACCATTAATTTCACGTTGCCTTGGGGAAGGGTATATCTTATTAAACATCTGCAACATCCTGACAGCTACATGCACGGCTGCTGATCAGAGCCCGACATTATGACAAGACATATCAAGCTCCTTTATCTTTTCAAGGTCCAGAGGGCAGATACATTTTATTTCATGTATGAAAAAAAAAAAAAGAAAAAGATATTATTTAGACATTGCTGACAACTAGGTGACGACAGTCAAAGAATGAGTAACATTCTGGGCGTTGTTGATGTCCTCAAAAATCTCCACAGAAAACGACCTGTTTGCACAAGCACAAGCAAGTATTTATGTGTTTTACTTGTATATATTTGAAATTCTGAAAGAGCAACACTTTTATATGCATGCTGCACAGCATAATAATACTGTGTATATGCTTAATAAACTTGAATTAGGCTGTTGTAAAGTGTTGGCAAAAGAAACTTGGAGAGTGGGAAACTTCATAATTGCCCAGATGGTAAGAGGACAACTTGATACAGAGGAGCAAATGATCTTGAAGGAGTGCTGCCATGTGTAGCCACACTGAGCAAACCATATGCTGTTTGTATAAAACAACAAGGTTTTCCTCTTTTCATCAGCTCATTGGCTTTTATTGAGCCTGTTGGGCTGTACGAAAGCAGAGAGCAAATGGTTCTCCACTGAGCCATTTAAATGAAAATGAGATGGTCAAAGTCATCTTTTAGAGAATTTAGCAGCAGCAGAATGGCGATTCAGCTTGTGTGTAAACATCTTTGAGGCACTGATCACAAACTTAGAGCACATCCTTTTTGCAAAATGGCTGACCAAAATGATTATACCATAGGGGTAAATGATTTCTCATTAACATAAGGTGCATTGTTCCATTTGTTTATATAACTTTAGCAGCTCAGCTTCAGGCTTCTATGGGCGACCTGGTAGCCTTTGTGCTGATGTCTGTTTTTAACCTTTCTTGGGCACTTGGGCCCAAATGCACTTTTTTCCAGCAATGCCCTACTTCATGTCTGCACTGTTCATAATCATCCAAGCTGGGAGCAACCAAGCAGAACAACAATCTCCCTGAGTGAAGCTGGTGCACACTTTCACTAGAGATACAGTTAAACCCTTGGCTAAAAGGCACCTTCATAAGAGGATCGAGCATAACTCGGGAATTCAAACCTGCAACCTTTTGGTCATGAGCCCACATCTCTTAACCTTAAGGCCACCACCACTACACAGCAAAGCATAATATCTTCCCAGAAATAAAACGAAAACCCCTTATGCTGCACTTTGGTGGGAACAACCCAAGCTGAGAGATGGCGCCAGTTTTTCGTCTGCAGCCACTGTTGAAATATTATTTCAGAGGCAAGCCATCCCCGCATCTTGGAGCACGGTGAGTGGAGCACTTGCAAAAATGTATTAGGGCCAAGGAGCAAGTTGGAGGCTATACATTTGCAACTAATTTAGTTCCTACATCTTACATTTCGTTCCTTTCTTCCTCTCTTGGCCCCAAAAGTAGGCCTAATGTAGTAAATGACCTCTAGGATAAATAGACAGCAGTCTACATGACCCCAACCTTCAAAAACGGAGGCTGTAATAAATACTACAGAGCTTTACAGGAAGCGTGTTCGACATTCTCCCAAAACCTGCAGGAAAAGAAAACGAGAGGGTGAGCAGGGTGAGTCTCTGTTCAATGCTTATGTTCTCTTTGGTCAAAAACGTTTTTCCTGAGGTCTGTTATTACCGGTCTAGTTCCTGGGTTCCCATTCACAGTGGAGCTTGTTCATATAAACCTTGAGGTTTTGAGACATCATTGGACTGACTGGGTGGCTTTCACCAGGGAATTAGCACAGGGTCGCATTGGATCACATTCAGTACGGCCTCTACGGCTAACCTGTGTTGGACCAGGCTTCTTATGGAGGTGGTGGTGGTGAGGTCAAGTTTCCTGGCTCTGGAATGTGGGTCAGTCAGAACCCAATTTGAGTAAGCCCTGATCATGTAAATCATGGGTCCTTCTGATGCTTTTCTATTTATTGTATAATTACAAAAGCATTTTATTTGACCACTATTTTCCAGATTAGCATTGAGATTGTGAATCTCTTCTTGTGTGTAAGTGTGTTTTATACATAAAATCCACTGGAATAAATAAACTGAGGGATGTACCATTTGATACCATTTTATTTATTTATTTATTTTTTGTTTGTTTTTTTCAGATTTCATCATGTTTTTATAAAGTAATACATGTAGCCAGTGATCTTCCCTGGCAAAAACAATAAAAATTAAAATTTGGTTTTATTGCAGCCTATTGCAGGCTAACATTGTCAGAAGTTGCTTCATCCCTTTCTATTCTCCTTTAACTTTATTTATTTGTATTTTCTTTTTCCGTACATGGATACTTTCGAAGAAAAGCCAGCTAGATTGTACCCACATAATGACATGCTTGACCTCTGTTTCTTCCTTCTTTTCTGACCCAATTCTTTCTACAGAGGTCCAGAAGGTGGCAGGAGTGACACTGCTGACAACTCACTAGCAGAAAAAAAAAAAAAAAAAAAAATTCAACCCACCCTACAGCCTCAGCACCACAGATGCTTTTCTTTTTGGGCCTCGAATGACGATAGACGTTTTACATGTCACTAACATCAGACACGTGGCGTTTTCAAAGACGAACGACATGGTGTCATCTCTGCACTGGGCACATCTGCTCATTCTTACTCTGCCTTTAGTGTTCTTTCCACTTCACATTTATATGGAAAGTGTTGTGTGCCTATGTTCTATTCTGTGGGGGGTTTCTGTCCCTTTTTTTGAATGAGACATCAAACAGAGGGGCACATGACAGCTTGAACACTAGCCTTGGTCATTCTTCTTCTTTTTTTCTTTCGATGGAAAAAAGTCATCTTGACAAAATAAAAGGGAAAGACATTACAGATTGTTTCAAATTGTTTATGGTCCTTAGTGTTAACTGTAGTATTAACTGACGGTGTCTTTCAAAGCTTTTTACAAATAACATATCATTTTGATCACATCCCACCTATGTTCTAGTACATCATAATCTGTCTTTTGGCTATTAAGGGAAAAGAAATCAAGCTTTTTAGGGTTCAGTGCCTTGCTTAAAACTATGGTTTTAAGTGAGCAGAGCATGTTACTCGTTTGCCCCCTGACAGTTTCCCAGCTGCTGCAGGGTACAGGGATAAAAAGCAGAAACCCTCTTGTCACAGTGTTTCTTTTCAAGAGCAAGTGGAGTTTAAGTGCCTTGCTCAAGGCCATCTCAATAGTAAGAAATGTTTCACAAATCTGAACAGCTCTTCCGCTTGTACTGGTATATTGTTGAGGTTACTGTTACATATTGGATGAAGATTCTCTTAGTATATGTTATTTTTTCCCAATACAAAATTGCAAGTTTAGCAGCTTGACAGAGCACATGGGTAAAAACAGTGTGTGGCAAGTTATAACTTAAACATTTAACTTCCCTTCTTTTCCCATTTCTTAGAAGACTGCCCTCTAGTGGTATCAAAAAGCAAACATTCACCTCTGATAACAGGTGTTTGAGAAGCATTTCATTCTGTTTTATTTGTAACTCATATGCTCTTTATTCTATTGAAGGCATAGTGGAGGAATGGGTGATACACTGATATAGGTAATTTAAGCAACTGGGAGAAATAAATCAAAAATACATAGATTATATCATGATCAATTTTTGCCTTTTGCAAAGTCTACCTCACACTCCATACAAAAACTCAATGACACAAAATCATGACATTACTCTTACTCAAAATCAGTATTCATAAATGGAAAAAGGGTTGATGCCGACCATTTACCTGAAGGCAGAGGGCCTTGCAATATTACATCATTTTTTATGGCCAGTTCCTTCTGCTCTTTCATGACTGTGTCAAATTGTTTCTTCTAAAGTGCAGTGTCTGGTCCATAAACTGGCAAAGGTTCCCAAGGCAAAATGAGCAGATGTCTGTTACAGTCTAGGCGGTCAGGTGTGTGTGTATGGGAAAAAAGAAAACCAGGATATGACAAAAAGTAGCAAGAGGAAAGCTTTTTAAGCAGTGAGAGAAAATTAAGTCCTGTGTGGGTGTATTTTAGTGTGGGGTTGCCTGCTAACATTTAATTCAAAGGACCAATTATTCACCCAAGCTTTCAATTCTGAACATCAATGCAGCTTAATATACTGGTATTTAATATGCAAGTGCCGGGCTAATCACAGTGTTTTCTTTGCAGTATCACAGAGAGCAGCACCGTAGGAATATCCTTGTGGTTCAGCTGGTTTTATCTTGAACTTCATGGGGATTTGTCTCTCAACAATGGAAAATAGACTTTTAGAGAAGAGCACGACTCCAATAATATATGAACTTGGAGGGCATGAGGGAAAACAAAGAATACAGAATTATTAGCAAAACAGCAGAACCTGCCCACCTTGTGCCATCTACAGACTAAGAAATAGCCAAGGACAAAATGATCTCACCGCAAGGTCCATTTAGTAGTTTTTTCATTGTATCAACTGATCTTCCTCAGCAAGATGAAGTTTGCACAGTAGTCATGAAATTGTAGATGTTCAAATTTCCATCCCTCTGAGCATTTTAAAGACCTGTCATCCACATTGGCTTAAAAATAAAGATTTAAAGATTCATTATTGATCTTGGAAATAGCAGTTGATAAGATAATCACACCACAAGGTGTGTTTAGTAGCTGTTACAGAGTTTCAATCAGCAGAATTTATTTTTATTTGTTTGGGGGCAAATTCCATTGTATGATGGGGGGTGGGTAGAATCCTCAAAAAAGCCATCAGCACATTAAAATAAAGCACTAAAAAGCTGTGCCTGTACTTGCCTCTATTTAAATGAATACACAACTGACAGCCTGACAAGCCTGTATGTGATCATGGTTTCTAAAAACAGCAAAACAGAAAGTATTTCTATGTGTTTTCTGTATTAACCCTTTAACCAGCAGCTGCATGTGGTAACAACTATAACCAACACATGCAAAGAGGAGCTGTTTTAACCAAAACACAATGATAACCTGGTTGGCTCACTGTGACACAATTTTGTGACAAATCAACTACAGACCCAGTTTTCAAAAAACAAATAACTAAGTCAGCTCATTCTTTAGACTGCTATACCACCAAAGACCAGATGTCAAAAACCAAAACAAACTAGTTTATATTCGATATCATTATGTTAATGTCGCAATTTAAAGTACCAGTTTTAGCTGTGTAGCTGCTTCAATGAAAACAGTTAATGTAAATGGTCAGTTGTGCATGGCATGCATGCATGGGCATGAGGACACAAAATTTTCAAATGCATGCACTAGTGAGACACACACAACAGTAGTTGAGTTCACTGTTGTAGGTTAGCATGAAAACCAATATGAAGCAGGAGGTTCAGTCAACACAATGTGTTTTGTAGTTGGTTTAATAATGAATACTGAGGGGAGGACCTTTTTTCCTTTTGGGTGTCTGGTGATTTGATCATGTCAAATATATTAGAGGACCCTTTCCATTTTCCAATAAGACATGAGCTATCTTGGAGGGTAGATTTTAGATACATTAAAAACTGTATTTTTTCCAACAAGTCATCCAAATTAAGAAACAAAATGCACTGACTGTATACATTAACCGCTCCAGACAATCACAGAATAGAGAGTTGCTTTGTTACCATGGGAAGGCTTCACATATATTTCCTGTCCTCCAGCTGCAAAGATAAAATGGTTAAGATTTCGGTTTAGGCAGATTATCAATATGAGATGGGAAATGTTGAAATGTTGGGTGGAAAATTGCAACTTTAATAAGGTTAGAGGACCACCATCATCATATTTATGATAATAAATGAATAATGAATAAAAATTGAATATAATGAATAAAATTTCCCTTCAGGGATTAATAAAGTTTGCCCATCTATCTATTTAATGTCACAATACTATGTCCATTGTTCCAATGAAGAGAGCTAATTATGACACTATTTTCATGATAATAAATACTAACACTGACTATAACAGAATGATGTTGTTAAGAATTATAACAAAGTTGATCCAGCATAGATCTTTCCAAGCCCTTTGCTTACCTTCTATTGAGGCTTTTGATCAGAGAAATAAGAAGCAGGGAGGCTGAATACAGCCCAGCACTTCTATTCAGTGCTTGTATTTGGTTTCCAATTGCCAGTGAATAGCTCTCACCAACCAGTTTTCTTCACAGAGTATTGCCATTTTTCATTCATGACTTCAAAGGAACCACTTGCAAAAATTGGTAAGGATCATAGCCACAGAGATGGTGGTAACCAGAGATGTTTTGCCAGTAATTCCCTTGTGGATTTCAGTATAAACATGCACGCAGTGCATGGAAAAGGCAGTTCACTACAGCAGTGAGAAAGGGAGAAGGACAGGGAAAGAGACAAATATAATGAGAGCTGAAAGAAAAAAAGCATGAAATACTGGAGCTACAAAAAATGAGAGTGAGAGAACAGATGAAGATTAAGAAAGAAACATTAAGACATAGATGCCTGAATGAGAGACACAGAGTGACTGGAGTGAAAGTGACCAATGCAAAAAAAACTCAACAGTCATTATGTGGATGGCCAATATGTTAAGTTTCAATACTGAATATCTTCAACCTATAATGAGCGTTGCTCCTTTATATATTGTATGTTACTTAGCATTAGAGGACTTAACTGAATCAGCTTATCTTCTAAGCCTAGAGCAAACCATACTGTATTGAAATGTTTTAAGACTGCTCATTGCTTTTTTGTGTTTGGATAAGTTTAGTTTTAGGTGAGAAGTTTTGGCTCAGACCTTTTGAAAAATAAACAAAAAGAAAATTAGCATTTGATTACCAGAACCACTGTCATCTTCAGTGACTGTTTGCATTAATAGCTATCAAACTATTGCACTAACATGAGAGCAAGTGGGAATCTGAATTTCAGGTGCACTGCCAAGGTCATTCAGCAGTCAAGGGTGGGTCTGAACTGTTGAATGCCAGTGCTTTGATTGATCTCTACAGGAGACTGGTCATGGCCTGGAGAGAGACATGGCTTCTCTGCTCAGGCTGTGGCCATTTATATCAGTGAGGTTTTTGAGTAATGGAGTAGTAAAGTCATTCTTTTTTCTCAGAAAGAGCAAAATTTGCATGTTCAGAATACATTTATTCTTTGTTTGTTCATTTTTTAGTAGATTCTTGATGACTGTTATGTAAGTAGCCTCTGCTATGGGGATAAAGCTGTGTGCACTAGTCATGGCTTGGAAATAAAATCTGCACCAGAACTTTTCTTATTTCTTTTTTGTTCTTCTATATATTTCATTATTTTATGTTGACTAGTCACAAAAATGTTTCAATACGCTTGTACTTTAAAAAGTCATGAAATAACTGGAGTCATTAGGATACACCTGGGAAAGATGAATATCCGTCCAAATTCAACAAGTACTTGTTGAGATATTTCTGGACAAAAGTGATGGATCAACAACCAACAGACCAACATTGCTTTCCTTCAAGTTAAATTTAGTGCCTGAAACATAATCTCAAGAATGCCATCTGCCTTGTGTCAGTACAATGTCTGTGTAGCCTTAATTCAGTCTAGTTGAACAGGCGGATAGTGGGGCAAATGGACTGTTGGGCTCTTTAATGCAGAGTGGCAGTTCAAAATCTTGCTTACAGGCTTTATTAACTTACAATGTGTGCCAACTGTTGTTTCTATAATGTTTGATTAACAATATGAACTGACGTAAGTCTGCTTCTCCATTCTGGTCCTGTCGCCTTAAAATAAGGAGCTGCTCCACATTACAAGAAAGTGTGAGAAATGTGAGAAAAGGGGGAGGTAGGGCTGAATAATAGGACCGGGGTAATGGATGGCTGCTTTGTGTGTATGTGTCTGAATGTGTGTATCTGTAGCATCAGGTTGGCTTTCACTTTGCTGTCTTGACATTGTGCTGGATGTCTGAGCGCTGAGGCTCACTGCCAAAATGGACACACTCCTACAAAATCCATTCCTCCTCAGCTTGACGTTTGCCCTTTAGGCTACACCAGACATAACAAAGCAACAACACAGTAAGTGAATTTTATTTAGGGTGGAGGCTGATCCAAAAGCAGAATATATTGTTGATTCATCTTCTTAGACGTCAGTGTTTGAAAAAGGTCACAGTAATTGGAAACCAAACCAGTCAACCTTGAGTTTTTTACATATTCCTTCTGTCCCAAAATCAATTTAAATGATTTTAAATGGATGATGTCAGTATTTTGGCCACAGCAACAGTTTGATCTTCAGGATTCTTGTTGCCAACTGATACTCTAAAGGGAATTTTGTACTCTATGGGGCACTTGGATCAAAAGATTAAACCTGTTTCTTTTGGATCTTCAGATTGATATATTGAAGTAGATTTCAAAGAGGTAGAGTGAGACCAGGCAAATTAAAAACCTGCATTACTTGGTTCCCCTTTCACAGGCAGAATCTCTGATCTAGGTTCAGGTGGTGAGTAGTGTTGTGACTTATATGTCAGTCAACTGCAAATAGAACAGATCAAACAGCAGTCACAAAGAACCAAGCTGTAATTACAATATGGAGCTAACAACTCCCACAATTTCTAATTTATTCAGGACTGAGCAGCTTTTGAACAGATAAAGTCGAGATTGACAAAAATACTGTCAAACCATTCAATTAAACTATTCAAGTGTATAGTGTATAGTCATGACTATAATGAGACATTTATTTTTTAAGCAGATAAATACAGTTTAGGAATTTATATATCAACAACATGGTGGAAAGAACTCCAAAATTAAGTGAGTGTTAAAGTGGATTTTTTGTTTAAAAATTACTTGGAAATAGATTTTTTTCCATTTGATGGACTGAATTCAATATTTTGAAGGGCAATTGTTTATTGAATTTGACAAATAAATTTTACTAAGACAGCATAAAACAATCATATAAGACCTCAGCCAGCAAACTGTCAATGCTCTGATCAGTATGTCAGCTGTTCTCACTTCAACTAGGCTATGGGCTGATGAAATATTAGAAGCCAATGTTGCTATATTCACACTATAATATCTGCGATGAGCAAACTCTACTTTACACTACACTTTACCCCTAGCACTAGCACTAGTTCCTGTTTAAGATTCAAAGAATAAAGACAGGAAGATCAAACCCCAAACTGGGGTGTATGTGTGTGTTGTGTTCGGGTGGGGTGTTAAAGCACAGTCTGTGATCTTCCCCTTTCAAACAAAGACAGATGAGTCATATTTGAGGAAGTTGTGACTACAGGAGTCTAGGGCACATTAAAGTCAAACACTGACAGCAACCATAAACAATGACTTAATCTAAGGGAATTGAGACCAGAATTTTAACTTAAACAGAGATCATTTCATAAAGCATTAAAAACAAGATCTTAAGTTACCTCTGCCTATATAAAGAAATTGTATAAAACAAACAACAACAAAAAAACATCCTCGACACTTAGCTGGAAAGGGGTGTCACTAGGAGAAAAAAACAATAGGAAATGGTCATTAAAAAGTGCCCACTGCAGCACAGAATTCCTGGTTGCAACAAAATAATCACCAATTAACTTTAATTGTTGAAACATAACTAAGCATTCTTTCTTAAATTGAAGGCAACACAGAGGCTGAGGAAGTATTTTTTGCAAGGAGCACTGGTGCTGAAGAACAGCTCCACAGTGTCCCCTGGCTCTAACATGACACACTAGGCTGGTCAGATCCTTTAAGTAGACTCAACTTTCACTGCTGAATAGTAATTAAATATGACTATAACATAAATTCATAAGTTGTGCCATTGAATTATAGGAATTTATAATCATATATAAAATTCATATATCAAAAATAATTATATTGACGATCTTTAGAGAAAACCTGCCAAAAATGCTTGACATGCTAGAAAGGTCCCATCCTAAGGAAAACTGCAAATAGTTATCACCGAACAAAAACCTGTCTGAGAAATGCAAAGTATATGAGTGGTAAATGTTTTTAAGGTGCAAGTGTTTTGAGGTGTTTTTTTCCCTTTCCTTTTATCCATTAAAGCTCACTCAAGTAAAACCCTACCTTGGCCCAGACTGTGGTTACTGTAGTTGGGTCAAAGTTTTTTCAAAAAGGTCTGGGCAGGAGCCCAAAACTAAAAGCCCCTCCAACGCCCTTTGCCATTTTTATGTGAAGGAGTTTCTAATGAAGGTCTTGAATATGCTTTTTATACAAAGTTATGCACTTTAATTACCTTTACCTGGATGGTTGCTCTGTGATTTTTAGTTTCCAAACAGGCATGTTCATTATTTTTATACTCTGGATGCGTTAATTGCATCAGTCTCTCTCCCATGCTGCCTAAACCTTTTAAAGAGCGCTTTATGTTACAAAATTAACAAAGAAAGTTTAATTTGCTTTATCAGTGTGATGGATAGCCCAGTGTCTATGCCTGGAGATTTATTACAGGTCTTGTTTTCAAAGGTTTGACTGAACAACTAATTATCCAATATGAAAAGATACAGGTGAATTATATCATTTAAAAGTTGTTTACAGGGAAACCTCAGTGGTCCAGTAATGCTTAGGAGGGCTAGAAAAATACACTAGCCAAAAGACAGATGGGCAGGTCTGCGGTGCATTAGCTTCTGTACTTCCTGAAACTCATTTCAGACAGTAAAACATCCTGAGGATTCCCTGCTAGCATTTATCTGCCCAGTATTTTGGTCCTCCAGGGAGCTGCTTTTATTGTGAGATCTCATGTTAAAACGCTGCACTGCAACGCCACTGGCTTCTATTTTTGGGGGCCCATACTGGGCTGAGTATTACAACATTGAAACCAAAATAACTCAATAAACTTTTAGTGGGAAAGTTTAATACCTATGTGGCTCTTGTGTGGTCTCCTTTTCTTGATAAAGGCCTCATTTTCCACTCAAGCTCTGGAAACCAAGCTCTAAGACAAGTCCTGCAGCAACTTCAGTGGAGTTACTCGGTCCTCCACTGAAGGCTGAGGCCAGGTTTCGTGAAAGAGCCCACTACTGAGCAAGTCCTTTGCTGGCAGATATCCTAAATAGACTGAGAAAGGGTCTGTCCTTACTCTCAAGGCCCTCAAGATGATACTGTAATACTGTGTTACTAAAAACTAATTGATATGCATGTGAGAGCTAAAGCTGAAATTTGAATGTCTCTTTTCCTCACAATTACATCTGTACTTGCAAGTAAATACTTTTCAGTGTAAAAACCTGTTTAATCCTAATAACTAGTTTTATTTTAAGTTAAATTGCATCTGGAGTTTTTGTACATGTGAGTGAGCCTATGGTAACTATGCAGAATTGACCTTTGACTGGGTTTATGTGCTTTCTTTTGACAAAATATTTCTCATTCACATTGCTGATCAAAAGTAGTAAAACAGACGAACAAGTTGATAGTGCCACACTAATAAGTGGATTTAATGTTCTACATAAACACAAAAAACAGCAGAGAATGGTTGAGTACCCATTGCATTGTGTGGGATCTCCTTTTTGTCTACAGAGGCAATAATTTTTAGGGATGCAGAAATAAGGCCTTCTAATGCAATTCACTTTGATGTATAAACATGAAATCATCCCAGACATGTCTTTACCTGCTTAGTATAATAGCAGACTAGAGACACTGTTTGGAAAAAGTAGTTAATTACTATCAGATAAAAAGACCACTTATCAACAACATCTAGGCAACACCCACACAAAAGACAAACTTGTTCTTTGTACTATTTCACTGACAGGTATAATTACATAATAGTATGTTTATCTATTACAAAATAAATGGGAAATACAGAATGATTATTGGAAGTTATTTCCTATATATGAGATGACCAAGAAACTGTCTTAGGTTTAAAGTGTATTTGCCAATTCAAAATGCTATACATTATGAAAAGCTTAAGGTCAACAATAAAAAGACAGCGGATCAGGGAAAGCTTCACCCCACAACTATCATTCATTGTTCTGTTTATAAAACAACAGATTTGTTGATTTTTACAGTGCCATAGGTGGTCACTGTATGCACATCAGGTGATGCTGTAATCAAAGTAAAATAGTCAAATGATATAACAGACTAGGTCCTCATACATTCTGTCCATGAGCATTCATTTGTTTTGATTGCAATCAAATAAATAAATAAAGTATAGGCCACATTTGTTTGTTTGTTTGTCTTAAAATCTGGTTCCTTTTTATTTTTGTGAAAGCTAACCTTGATTACTAAAACTTCAACCACAAGCAATACTCACCCACCTAATTATATAAATCCATTATGTAGTGATTGCACTTTGGTTGCAGTTTTCTTAACTGCCACTTTACATTTGATGACAACAGTATCAAAACTGGTTTTTACTGTAATACCTTGGCTCTGCTTTGTGATTCTTGCAAAGCCTCTACATCCTACAAGCAAGTATAAGGTTATCCAATGGATTCTGATTACTGCCTGCATTGTCTCAGTTCTGCTGCAGGTGTGGTTAGGTTATGTAATGTTTTCATTCTTGTTATCGTCAAACATTTCCCATGCCAGTCAGATCCTGGTGATTGTCACCCTTCATAAAATCAGTGCTTCTTCTATTATCTACATACCTGAGTATGGACATGCATATGGAACAGGAAGGATTAGTGAAAATACTCCAGAGGGAAGACAATCCCTGACGTGCCAAAGTTGTGTGCTCCAAAATGCTCTATATATATTCCTAAAGAATATTTTTGAAGGCAGACTATATGCTTTGAGACACAGATATTGGATGGTACTCTGTTGATTGGGGGTTCACGTTGCCAAGGAAATCGGTATTCCCTGCTGCAAAGCCTCTTGGTGGACAATATGCACCCCAAAACGCCCTAGAGTTCCTCATCCAAAAAAGTAGTGCATGTACATACGCACACACACACACACACACACACACACACACACACACACACACGCACGTACCTATATACACACAATTCTCTGACAAACCAAAGGATTCTACAATTCATCCATCCATCAATTATCTATACCCGCTTACTCCTACTGTAGGGTCACAGGGATCTGCTGGAGCCTATTCCCGCTCTTGGGTGTTAGGCAGGGGTACACCTTGGACAGGTCACCAGCCCATCGTAGGGCAGGGCTCTACAGTCGAAGAGGTAAAATTCCAGATAATGTCAAAATGTCAAAATATGAAAATAGTATAATATTCCAATGTGTGACAATTTCAATGTAACATCTCATGCCTAATCTAAAACCCTCAAAACAGGACAGTGCAGGGATTGCCCATATCATTTACGTTTCAGAATAGTCAAGCCTATTATTAAGTTTGATTTACCTGAATTACCTGAATTACTTCAGGGAAGGTTGTTACGAATGTTAGCATCCCAAGGATGAATGGTAGCTGTTAGGTGAATCACCCAACATGAAAAAACGTACACAGGAAATGACTAATCAGAAGAAAACTATTAACTGGAACTTTATAGTGTGGGGAGTGGTGTAGTGGTTAGAACTGTTGAGTCACAGCAGGAAGGTCATGGGTTCGAATCCTGTTCAAACCTGGGGCCTTTCTGTGTTGCCCTGTACCTGCGAGGGTTTTCTCTGGATTCTTCTTCCTCTCACAGACATGCAGTGTAGGGTTAGGCTTATTGTTGACTCTACACTGCCTGTATGTGCAAATGTGAATGTGAGTGTTTGTCTCTATGTGTCAGCCCTGCGATGAACTAGTTATCTGTCCAGGGTGTACCCTATCTCGGTGTCAGCTGGGATTGGCTTCCTACTATAGAGAATGGATTTCTCAGGTATTTTGTCTTCAAAATGTACTTTAAGAGTCCAGATGACATTGTTTTGCACACAGGATCATGGCATGAATGAAGTAAGTAATAGAAAGCTAAAAAAACAAACAAACTGTAGAGAGATTAGATATGGTGCATTGTGCAGACATAACAAATAAATATTAATAATATAATGTATATGCTCAAGAGAAGATGTACAGGTTAGAAGTTACATTGCTCATGTATGTGTGTATAAAAGCGTGCAGTACAAGTACATTTTCATTGTATGACGCTTGACTTTAATTGCAGGGAAGCTGTATTGGCCTCTTACCAGGGATGTCAGACATCTGGCTCAGCAACAACAGTGTCTACAGTGCTGCTAGGGGTTTAGTGTATTGCTTAATAATGACATCCCAACTTTGTGCAACAGACACCTTCAGAATGTACACAAAGGCTCCTTTATAACTCTAACTCATGATCCTTCTTCTACAACTGCCTCCTCTTAACTGTTGCAATGCTGGGCATTTCTGAAACCTGCCGGTTTGTGGGCTAAGAAAGTGTAACAGTAAATCAAAAAAACTAGTGTATTTACCTAATAAGCCAAGACATTTATCTGCCTGCTCCATAAAGTTATGTTCTGTTATTCGGGCCACAATTGGAAGTGGAACCATTTTGTGCCCCATTTTCACATGCCCAAAGCTTTTGCACACGAAAACTAGGCTAGCCTCCTTGATCAAATTACTTACTGCATGATTGAGTCACAATGTTCCACATCACTCAGACGCAACACAAAGAAAAATGCCAAAAGCACACAGTATAAAGGCAGAGTTTACATGACCTCTGATATGAGTAGCCATACATATTCCCAGCACGCACCTCTTCACAAAAGAAAAACGGGGGAAAGAATCCCAGTTTCTTTAACTTGAGAACCACTGGGCACTGGCTACAAAACAAGACGACCAATAAAAATGAATGCCAAAAAGGAAGGTAAAAGGGGGAAAATGTGGAGAATGGGCTAAAACAGCCACTGACATGTTGCGCCAGACTGAGAGAAAGTAGCATTGTTTAGATCTTTTTGTTTGCAGCAGCAGGGGTGTGCTTTTCAGAGAGGACTGAGGCACATCACGTGCTCCACTTCGACCACTGAAAGCGCAAAGAGAGAGCCAAAACTTGGCCTGCATGGCTCTATTAGTCTTTGAAGTCAAATAAAGCCACCTCATCGATCACTGATTCAAAGGCCTTTTCTCCCTTTTTTTCTCCCTCTCTCTCTTCTCACACTCAGAAAGCTTTTGTTTATTGTACAATTGAACCTGTTATCAGTCTCCTCCAGTGCCCTTAAAAAACGTCAAAACACAAATTCTAGACTAGATTACACAAATCTGGCATTTCAATATAAGGTTGTGAAAAGTGTTTTCACTTTGAAAATGTCCTAATATAGGTGTATTAAATGTTTTACATGCTGTAATACAGACCTGTTGGATTATAAAATTGCTCTCCATTTTATAAATTAAGAAAATTCCAAGTGAGGGCCAAATTATTGCAAACATCCACTATGGTTCTGACATCCAGAGGCAACATATACACTGAATGACTGACATCAACACAGTCCGAACAAATTTTTATTTATCCTATCAACAGAATTTTGACCATCACAACAAGTTGACTGCTACAAAGAACCATGTAATATATAGCAAAGAATGCTGCTAATAACCTGCCAGGGGCACCCTCTTAGCCAACATAGGAGGTAAAACTGAAGTCACCTCCAACATGAAGAGGCACATGGGAACAATCTTGGCTAGTAAGCATGAAAAATTCACAGTCCATTAAGCACATTGCTGAACAAAGAACAGCCTCATACAAATACTGCATCAGATGCATCAGACTGCCAAATTCAGGCTCTCTCAAATCTTAGGTTTATTTATTTAAATAACAAATCGGTTCAACTCAAGGTGCTGTACACACAAGGAGAATGAAAATGTTATAAAACAACAACATCAATAAACAACAATAAAACTGCAGTAAATGTTATGAAAAAAAGGAGTTTAAATCAAATGGAAATAAATAAACATTAAAATCTTCCAAACCTCTACTCCAATCAAGTATTAAAGTAGAGGTTTGGAAGATGAGGTTGAAGAGGTTTTCACTTGTCATCTATGGCACGCCATCTTTAATCTCTGTTGGTAAAACGTTCCAGTGCTGCATCCCCAGTGTTTCTATGGGTTTAGTACTACTAGAGCAGCAGTGGGTGTCAAAGGACCCAAGGGGATGGGTTGGGTAATGTAGTTTTAGCTCTGTAATATAGGATGGGTTCTACCAATAGTGCACCCTTCAGAAAACAGATAACAAGCCCCAAAGAGAGAGTTCAGAGTATTATTTTCATATGCCATTGCTGACCAAGCAATTCAACCTGCTAGACTGATCATGAAACCACAGAAAGGAAATGCTACCTTATTGTTTATAGAAGTGCCATGTGTCATTTGTCAGAATGACACATGAAATTGCTATATGTCAGTTGTAAAAATCTTAAATTCTGACATCTCAGACATGTGGATGGTTTTGTTGACTCTTTTATAGATATTTTTAATATTGTGTATAAATGCAAAATTATAATAAAATTCCTATCTCATTTAAACAAAGCATATGATAGTACTTTCCATACTCATACAGTAGAGAGGTGCTGCCAAAAGTTGCATGTCACATCTAAAATAAGACAATTGTATACAGTGGCTTAAATTAATTTGTGGTGTCATTGCTTTCAAGAACTGCTCTTTAGGCCTTTGTCAGTGCCTTTGACTGGGTTTTTCACTGTGGATTGCTCAAGTTATGTTTTGGTAAACCTGAACCCCTAATCTCTCCTGCTCACTATGTCTTGCTTTCTGTTTCCACCCCTCCCTTCTTTTTCTATTTCCCCCAGCCTGTGGCTTCTCGCTCTCTTTGACTCTCTTCCCCTCTTTTCCCAGTGTTACTGCAGTTTTTGTGAGTGCTCCCCCACCCTCCAACATTTCCGCTGGAGCAAGTTGCGGGGTGTGAGAGCTCAGCCAAGGGTCACTGGTGTATTCTTGCTAGCTCCAGCCCCATGCACCTCTTTTAGTATCTCTTCATCTTTTGCCACAATCATTCTCAAAGATCTGAGCAATTTCACTTTCAATCACCAGCAGCTTTGCTATTAAGGACACACACCATGCTCCTGCTTGTGCAACACATCATTCAGGTGACAAGACCCCTAATTATTTTTAAAATACAATGATATAACCACTCAGCCTTTTTAAAGTGTTCAGATGGAGTCACATCAGACCTCGCATAATAGTAATAGTAATAGTTTTAGACCTCAGAGACCAAAGGTTGAGATTAGATTTTCAAGAGAACCCATTTAAGGTTAGAACCCTTGAGAGCAGTTGTTACAGCACCATATCTGACATGAGGATGCTTTCCTATCATTGTTTAGTAGACACTGGTAGCAATCTAAAATATGCGATCATGTTTTCAGGCGTTTACTCCGGGTACTCCGGTTTCCTCCCACAGTCCAAAAACATACATGTTAGGTTGACTGGTGACTCCAAATTGCTCATAGGAGAGAGTGTGAATGTGTGTGGTTGTTTGTCTCTGTGTGTCTCTATGTGGCCCTGTGATGGACAGGTGACCTGTCCAGGGTGTATCCCTGCCTTCCACTTGAAAGAGAGCTGGGATAGGCTCCAGCAGATCCCTGTGACCCTGGTTAAGGAATAAGAGGGTATAGAAAATGGATGGATGGATGTTTTCAGTACTTTTTTCATTGTGCCTGTCTCTCGTCTCACTCAATCACGCCCCTCTCCTCCACATTTCATAATGAACCTTTCTCTACTGTCATTCCTCTGCCATCCACCAGATGCCCTCAGTCTTTCCCTCCAATTCCTGTCAACCTGCCTTCACTGCCCATTCACATACCTGTTCTCAGTTTCTCAATTATCTAGTCAGTATTTATATAAGCCATTTGCACATTTTCCAGCTAGATTGTAGTATGTTTCTTTGTGCTCTGTGCTATGCTGTGGTTTGCAGTTTTTGCCCGTGTCTTACTTGTACCTGAACCTGTCCCTGCACCTGTCATCCTCATTCACAGTCAGCCCCTATTAGACAATAAACACAGATGGATGCGGCAACAGAGGCAGGAGCAACTTGAAATTGGATGTACACATGTATAGAAAACCTTCTTTTCAAGTCAAACAGATCAGATCTGACAAAAATACCAGAACCCGAGCATTAAGGCTGTAGTTTAGAATAAAGGAAGACACAAACGTGAGGAATATGTAAGTGCACCTTGCATTTAGCATCTGTGATAGATGACTTTCCAAGGTCAGAAATGAACCTTTGTGCTAAAAGTGAAGATTCTGTTTGTGGTCAGGACATTGTTCAAATGTAGTTCAGTATGGTCGTCTGTAAGTAAAAGAGTCACTGCACATACTGCGACAATGTTCAGCACTGAAGTCTGATTGTCTTCGGTTCAGTGGTGTGTTCACATATTGCAATAGTTTTCCAGACTACATTTGCAGTTTGCTACATACTCCTGCAAAAGCAAATGGAATGCTTGTACAAGTAAAATGTCATTATTGGATCCCCCATTCCCCATTACATCATTTATACACATTCAGGATGATCATTCAGAATATTGAAGCAGCTGCTCTACTGCTATACGCTTACTTCTCTAACTGTAAGTCTTGCCTTCAGTGTACTTTCTGTCTAGTGGGTGGGTGTGTGGGCTGTCGCTATCAAAGTGGGTTCATAATTTTGAAACAAGAAACAAAAAGGATGTGTGTGTGTTTAGAGTGTGTGAGATAGAGAGTGAGTGTGCGCTGCGGGGTAATCAGTTGTGCTGTAATGGTTTGCATGTGTTTGAAGCAGACTTCAAAACATGAACCCCTCAAAAATCATCTACTAATGTGTGTAACTGAAGCTCACTTTACCTACAGCTACTTCTGGCATAAGGTCTGGAGATTGTATTTATTTTAACATATATTTTTTTTAAGGCATCCTGAACTTGTACATTTCCTCTTTTATTAATATTTCATGACAAAAATTGGTGTGTGTGTGTGTGTGTGTGTAGCCAGTGGACCCTACCACTTTTTCTATCTTCTGTGTTCTTGTCTGAGAAGATACACTTGCTTCATCTGCGATTTCAAACTAACTGGCAGGAAATCAAACAGTTTTGATAACGTCTGTAATTGTTGCTTTAACACTGCAGAAGCAATAAGGGTATTTCAGTGTTATTTTTGATAAGATTACAGTACGTGCGTTATCCTGCATCTCTTTTGGCTGAACTGGCAATTCTGAAAACAGGTTTGATTAGGAGTTCTTAAGGTTGATTAAGGGAAGGAAAAACTTGTATGGATTACTCAGAAACAACTCAGACACAAAAATACAACCACGTAATAACAGCTACGCCCACACTCACGTAGCACATATGAGCATTTATACATTTCAGCAGTACAAAGCAGTGCTGTGCAAGATGCTTTATTTCAGCAGTCAGTGTTTCATAAAACACAGAAGTTCCCAACTTCGTTTTTGATGTTGTGTTGATAGGCACCTGTTTGCGTTACCAGTACCTTCAGTTAAAAACAAATAAATCACCATAAATATTCAAGCTGTTTATGAGCAACCCATTCCATCAAGATATTTATGCCTGTCTCCATTAGTTTTGAGCATCACTATCATCTGATGGAAACAAATGGAAGTTTCAGCACTTCACACCTCTGCACCATCCAAAAAATTCACCATCCAACAGTCGTTAAACCACGCCAGAAACTTGGCGGCAGGTACATAACTATTAAACATCACCCCTGCTTGAGGAAAACTGTTTACGTCCTCACAGGGTGAAATACAGTCCAGCAAGACATCCGAGGACGTAGTCCAGGTTTCAGTCAACACATTGTAAAACTTTGGGTAGCTACAAACTGAAATGTGAAATTTCAGCATTAGTGTTTCTTTCTGCTACTTTGTGAAGGTGTGAGGGAAAGTCAAGCTCTTTAGTATGGGTCATTTGCATTTCATCAGAGTTATAAATTGACATTTGGGTGTTCTGCAGCCGGCCTGATCACAAATAGGAACAATAGTTTGACTAGATCGATGCCAATGGATGCAGAACCAATCAGCCAGGATAACATTATATCTTAACATTTTATTTCTTTCCTTCACACCTACTCAAACTGCAGTATGACTGGGCTGCAGTAATGATTAGAGGTTGCTCTGTCAACCAGCAGTAGAGATATACTTGATGAGTGGTGAAACATTTGGACAACAAATATAAGTTAAGTTGGCGTTACCCAGTTTCTAGAAAACTTCACCTGGAAGACTGAGAATCATCACAGATATGGGCTATAGTGGAAGATGATGCTTTTTAGCCCAATTTTCTGAATATAAGGTCCTCTTATAATGGGTATTACTCTGAACTCACTTTCTAGTCACACAACAAAAAAGCCAATGAGCTGCTGATTATGTGTGGATATGGCATACAGTATGAAAAAAATGATAAACTAATCTGTCTTTGCAATAAAATTGTCTAATATTGCACAGAAAATGTTTTATCCTTCAGTAATTAAGACAGTGGAGGGCAGCAGCTGATGTGGTGGTGGGAGTTTGATGACTGGACAACAATGACCTGACATGCACACTGACCCTTATCATTGGGAAACACACATAAGCTCTACTCTCATGAAGCTCTCTCAGACGTCACTGTGACGGCATCCCACAGTCCCATTTACCACAGCATGGGAGTGATGTATGGTTTCCGGGGGCAACGCCTTTTCTGAATCTTCATCTTCATCTTACAAAGTGATGTAAAAGGTAGGAGGTTCGTCTGACGCAGTGTTACACATTTATGTTAATGTAGAAGTTAAATTTGTCTCTGAGACAGTTGTTGAAGAACTGTTTTCCTCATACTTTCCTTTCTGGTATGGTTAATACTGAAGCTGTTCTCAAGGGGTTTCCATTTCCAGTTCGCTGACGGCATAGTGAAATTGCTGTCACCACCTCCATGTCATATACAAAAAGTATGTCGAAAGTAAATATGATTGTGATGGCTATAAAAAAAACAATACCCATTTTACAGAAAACTATAAGAGAGGGAGAAATGTCAAAGGAAATAATTCATCAAAGTAATGTTTTTTTGTTTTCTTACAAACATATTTAAAATGAGTTGTGAAATGTATTCATTCTCTCACTACGACCAATGTGTGAGTTAGCAGTCCCTGACTCACCAGTCTCCTGCATGGTGCCCTTGTAGCCATTTACCTCAGCAGTCTCTGGGGAGGATCTTTGGATGGCAATGCCTTGGATTTATACTGGGGACCTGACTATTATTCATCTTTGCTCATTCCAGATAGGCAGCCTTTTAAAGGTTAATTGCACTGGCTAATTGCTTTCCCTCCCTTTTGCTAACGAGAGTGCACTCCTCTATGATGTCATTGAGTGACTGAACCAAAATACTTCTGCAACCACTTTGATGAAGGCAAGTCACTTCAGAAGGGCAGAGCAGTGTGTTTGGCTGAGTATGAGTAGACTTTGGCAATGTGAATAAAGACCCTGCAACCCAGAATCTATTTCCCTCTTCCAGTTTATCTTAATGGATTGTCCAAACTCCCAATGACAAACAAAAATATCAAGTGCACATCCTCATCTGCAATTCTGACAATACAAACATAGTTACAGCAGTTACAGAGAAATTTGAACGCTCAAGATACATTGAACAAAGCCTTCCTACATTTTTAAGACTCCCACCTCAATAACTACACTTGTTTGAGGAAAATGTATTTAAAACAAAATGCTATAGATTTTCACATGCTTCACTTGCTCACATCCCGAATTTTAAATTTTAAATTCCTATATGAGGGCTGTAGTACAGCAGCATGTGTGTAACATGTCTGGGAACTATATAGTTTCCTTTGGTTGTTCTAACTTCAGCATTTGCCTTTTGTAGTCAATCCTCAAGTGAGGTTCTACTTGATAATTGTGTCAAAACTCCAAGCCAAGCCCAGTATAAAATCCGGCAACAACTTTCCATAGTCTCAACGCCACAGCAAGGTTGAAGACCTGCCCCTCCTGACTCTTTCTAGTTTACATCCTGAAGGTTGATAGGAAATGTGTGAAAGTGACAGGAAGCAGATTAACATTGGAGTGGTGAGCCAACTTGGGAATTATTTGAAATGCTTTCTTGCACATTTGGCTTAACTGTGTCAATGTTGTGTCATGTGCTACAGTCATTAGAAAAACAATGATACATACCATTATCTAACAGTGAAAATGGAAAAGGGGTGGTGCTGGTTTAAAAGTTGGACTGCATTTGTGACCGAATGAAATCACCACACTGATTTGGACAACCCAGCTAAGTAAAGTCACAGAAGGACAATTTAACAATAAGAGTTTTTGTTGGCTTTCATAGATGGTTCCTGAGAACTAATTACTTAAACTCCTTTAGTAGTACCTTGTTTTCTCAAATGTGTGTGCATGTATGACTATGAGATACTAAAAACCAGCACTTTCCTGACAATGTAAATGTGTGCTCAGCACCTGAGGACAAAATAAGACTTCCACCATGAGACCTATTATGCAAGTGCTTCATGGGAAATGAGTATGCAGTATCCATTTATGATGGTCATTAAAAGGCGTGAACCTTAATGGGTTTCTTCGCTTGCGGATATTGTAATCCCACATTACTACTTGCTGCATTAATTGTTCAGATGGCTCTACCTTCCCCATGTCAGTCAGCGAGGTGGCCTAGTGTCTATGAGTTCACTCTTTATCAATACTAAAGTTAATGAGTCCACCGACAGCCACGTGTCCACTTCAATTCTACTGTGTTAAATGCATTCAGTCACTCAGAACAATAAAAAAAAAAAAATCACTGATACCAGGGTACAATGTAATTAAAGATGCAGGGGACTTGATCCATAACTTGATCCTCTTCAGTCTTATGCTGGAGCCACAGTACATGATCTGGAATGGTGTTCCAGCTTAGTGTGCTGGGAGTTTACTGGAAATAAACAGTTCTGAATGTGGTAAGGTGTTCGGTGAGATTTCCAAACTGAAATGGCGAGTGTCTTGCTTCAAGGTGGGCATGTTAATGAGATCTGACAATGTAATGTATTGTTAATATATGAATATGAAAGTTTAAACAGCTGTGCACAGACAGTTACTGTTCACTGTGTTCAGGAAAGTTTTGTTGTCAACAACAAAATTTGAGTTTGACGTCTAAAAACCAGCTGGAACCTGCAGGGCTGACTAATAGTACAGTGCACAGCTATCATAGGCTAGCTGTGAGTCACAATGACAGGTTCATCAAATCAAGAAGTCTGTTCCCTCTAACTGTATACTCCTTCACATCACTTCAAAATAAATTCAGAGTCTCAAGGTCATAACAATGCATTGATGTTGTAGACTAAGTTTACAACTATTTACAACTTTAACTTGTTCCCAATCTGTTTTCTATCTCAGGTAGGTAATTACATTAAGAGTCTGGCCGCTTTCGCAAATTTCTCAGTGTTTTTCTCTGAAACAACACACACACTTGGTTTATGTTTCAGCAAATCATGACTGAGCACACAGACACGACGATGTTGTGTTTGACAGACGTAAGGCTGAAAAATGAATCACCCTTTGCGGTTTGATCATACCTGTAATCAACAGCGAGCATGACATTATCCTACATTAACCTGCCTACAAATCAAACTACAACATCTTCCTATACAGTAGCTTCAAAATAAACACTACATATTTCAGACATGGTTGCTGGTTGAATCTGCCACAGTATGGATACTGTACCTAACAGCATCTCAGCTACAGACAAAACAATAATGAATTACACAGCTGTGAATGACACACAATCGAGACATCTATCGAACGTGACAGTGGTGATATTGTTCTACAAACAGTCACCATGTTTTACCAGCAGACCCTCCCATTAATATCAACATGATCAAACATCAGACCGGGGTCATGTGAATATGTTCCAAAACATTGTTGCGCTCCAGCCCACCACTGTTTCAAAGCTCTCCGGGATTACACTGGGCAGGTAACTCAATGGAAACACATGATTAGGTTTAGGGGCCGTGAGGTTACAAAAAGTTAATGTTGCAACTGAAAACCTGATGTGACCAAAAGTTAAGACCTGAAATGTTTTTTCCCAGGGACTGCACCGAGGGAACAGGATGGGAATGGCGGAGATGGCCTATTATTGCTATAAATCCACCTAAACACAGTGTAGGAAATGATTTATGTGCATAAATCTGCTTAGTGGAGAAAAAAGGCCAGATCACATTACTGTTTCTGTGTTTGTGCATCTGGGGTTCATGGTGTGTAACAGATCCGGGTGTACACACCTAAGGTTTTGCATGGATTGGCAGAGACATCTCTCACATCATCAAATCATTTGTCTTGCACATATAGTGATAAGAAAAAGCTCCCTAACGTTCTAAAAAACAATCCAGGTTTTGATGCCACATTTCATGTTTATTTAGTCATAATATAATATACTGTTGACAAGTGTTCAGGAAAGGAATAGATTTAAGAGAGTTTCAGTTTCGTTATCAAATTTGATTGAGGGGATACCTGAGGCTATTAAGGTTAAATAGGCAACTTAACTTAAGCAATGAGTCTTGCAATAATTACACAAAAACAAATGCTGATGCAGTGACTCTCAGATCTTGCTCCAGCAGCCACATCATGGCAAAAACTTCCCACGTTGCCACCATTTCTTTGTCTCTCCTCCAATCTACAAGTGCCTATTTGGAAGTGGAGGCATAGTTTGGGCTCCAAACTACTACCTGTTTCAGCACAATAGGCATACACAAATGTGTCTCACAGAAAAGATGCAGGCTTTTTACATAAAAGACATAGATAGAGTCATAGATCAGTGTCAGTGGCAGTTACAATCCTGCAGGGAGTAAAAGGTTTCATATACAGACAATGCAGCCACTGGACAAGGCAAACATAGCCTAAACATAGCTCTAAGACTCACTGTGACTCACACAAAGTCAACTGAGTGATCAGAACAGTAAAGATTAGAACAGTAAAAAGAAGATAAAATGTGAACTGCACCATGAAGGATAGGATAGATCCCTGTTCATGAAAGACAACCTTTAACTCTCTTAAACTAATTGAACTAATTGGAACAGAAGAAAGAGTGATAGTGATAGTGATAGTGATAGTGAAGCACAAATTGTCAACACAAATAGATTTGTCTGAGTTTTCTAAGACAGAAAGAAAATAGATAAAATAAAAGTGTTGTGTCTTTCACTACAGTAAAAGATTGATATTTTTCTAAAATGGTTTTGCTTAGTGTGCTAATTATATAACTATGATAAAACCTTCCTTTTTGACAAAGCGTATAGTTAGGGCTGGCTTCAGGTAACCCTGAACCATCCCTTAGTTATGCTGCTATAGGCCTAGACTGCCATCGGTGCACTGAGCTCCCATACCCTAACCCTCCCCTCCCTTCACTTCCCCTCTCCTCCATTTCTCCCCCCTCACATGTATATTCCACCATTGAATGTCACTAACCTTGTGCTCTCTCTCTCCCCTAGTTTGTGCTCTCTCCCTCTCTCTCTGTCCTCTCTCTGTACCTTCTGCAGGTGTCCCTGGTCCTGGAGCTGTATATTGCTGATGTGCAGTTATTGGCCCCACCAACCTGCAGTGTCTATATGTTGTTTATTGTTGCTGTTCTTTTCTCTCTCCTCTATCCACTCACCCCAACCGGTCGAGGCAAAGTCTTGGCAAGGCAAGTGCCTTGAGATGATTGTATTGTGATTTGGCGCTATACAAATAAAATTGAATTGAATTTAATTGAATTTAAATGAATCAATCACTCACATCGGGGCAGTATGTTTGTGGTCATTCTCTGACTCCAAAACTGCCTTCCTCTCTACAATGGGTGAAAATAAATGTATGTAAATGAAATAACATTATAAAATTGAAAGGCCACAAACCAGTAGTATTTCATTTGCATTAAGAAGACATTCTACCAATTCTCCTCCACCCTCCAAGTCAATGGCTGCAATTTAGTGATGAACCAGCTGTCATTATTCAGCTTTTATGGTGGAAGAAAGCCTCTTCATAGCCAGCCATGGCTCTGTAACACCATCATTCCCTCCTTTACTCTTTTCATTTCTTATTGCTTGCCTTTTTTCTTCACTCCCACTAAGGACTTCCCTGCTCCTCCCTGTATCAATGTACTTTTGTGGACTTACAATTTTAAATGAATTGTGATAAGATGTCAATCCCTCAGGAGGAAATACATCATTCACTGTAGGCAAATAGAATGGGAATAACAGAAAAAACAATAAAGGATCAGGTCCTGGAAGATAGAAAAAGCCATTTGTTCATAATGGGTTTCAATGGAAAGGAAAAAAAAATATTATTTTAGAAATAAATAAATTAAAACAACACTACCATGTAAAAATGCATAGAAATGCTACATCCTACACTTATCTTCTTATACTGCGGTAATATAGTTAGTAGAAATAACTCAGCCTACTTTATTTCTAAAGTCTAATGCGACCGCATCCCAAAGTAAAACAAACTAAAGGATTATGTCTATTAAACTGTTCATCAGTGAATCATGCATTTTGTAAACTGAAGGATTAGGTACAGTGCAATCTTTAAAATGCAAAGCTGTAGTTTCATCAGTTTTTTGTTCTGTGAGAATAAATGTGAAGCAAAACGTATTATCCAACCTTGTAGTGAAATTGCTCACAGTTTCCTCCCTTGAGATCATCACAGCACAAATATACAAACAATACAACCCTTTCTTACTGTTGCTAACCAGGATCCACACATTTAGCTATGCAATCCAAAGCATCCCTGTCACCAGGCCAACCCCTGATTGGACATCCTATCATTGCGGTATCAAGTAAAGCAATCACTGATGGGGCTGTTTTCAACACATCCCACCTTGGAGACATCCAGAGACTATTTACAACAAACATATGTATTCATCAAACTTAAAATGAACTCACAGAGAAGTGATGGAAGGAGCAAAACCAAATCAACACCAGCAGCGTAATAGTGACTCACTCCACTGGTGTAGCAACATGGTATAAAGATGATCCATCAATAGAACAACTTAACCTCTTTAGGGAGAATGTGCAGTCAAGGAGAAACATGACATGCACATCTGTAACAATGTCTGGAATGTACTTACTACGCAAAATCTAATAATCTGATTCTTCTATAATAATATTAGGAGAAGGGGAAGCGTATGTGGTGTTTTATTCTGTGAATGCTTCTGGCAACTGTTTTCATACAAAGACGTGTATGAAGATCTGTTTACAAAAAATTATATTCTTATGATGGGAAATGAAATTATATTCAATATACCCATATTTTTAGATTAATTGCTGTGCTGTAAAATGACAATCTTGTGTCTTCCTGTAGGACAAATGTTTTGATTAACAATAACACAAACTCTGGCTTTTTAACACGGCCATTTGTTCTGCTCTTATATAAGCTCCTTGACCCATTGATATAAGCTTTACTTCATGATTTCACAATCTGCCCTTGGTAGCTCCCAAACATTATTATTTTCTGGGCCATACAGTAGGTTATCTCAAAACATTTGGCATAAAAATTACACAGTGCTGAGCCTAAACTATCATAGTTTTCTCAGTGGTCTGGCTGCAGTGGAGCTGGGTTGTGCCTTGTGAGGTTTGACTCAAAAGATTCCAGTTCTTAAATTTGGACAAAACAATATTGATAACGAATAAATGTTATCTTGAAAACATCAGCTTTTGCCCTGTTTTCAGCTTCGTATGCATACATAAGACCTAGTCCTTGAATTGAACTGAAACATTAATAATCTACAAATCAGGACATATGGTTTTCACTGGACAACAAAACTGATACAAGCTGGCCATAATCCACAGTAGATGTGGTAGATGTACTATTTGCACATGGATCCAAAGGTTTGTGATAAATAATGAGGTAAGTGATAACACAAGAAAATACAAATCACGATAGATCAGTTATTTGTGTTTTCTTACTTGAAAAATATGGGTCAGAATAAAAAAATCACAGTCTCGGATATTGAATGATCTGAGAAACAATGAACAACCCTCCCTTTCCTGGCTGGAAAGGACATTGTGTCAGCAAGATGAACTCAGACTTCAAAGTTTCCCAAGTGTGAGAGGAAGAAAGGAGGAAATGAAGAGATTTTTCAAGGCTGCTCTTTCATCTCATATTTCACAAGACAGTACAAGGAGACTGTAATGCAGTTTCTGCTACATTTAATAAAAATGGTCTAATCCTGTTGTATCTTCACATTTTTGATATGCTGCCCCAGAAGCATTTAATAATAAGCAATCAGGTAGTCTGCCACTGTCTCACTTAAGTTTAATTCCATGATGCAAATTTAATAAATCTAATCGCCTTTGAACTTGTAGTTGCTTTCCCAATCACACATTTCTATTCATTAATTTCATTGTGTTGAATTTCAACATGACGACATTTACTTTAACCCACTACGTCAATAGCTTTCATGTTTACACAACACCAAATCACATCTCTGACTATATGGTGTTTGATATCTCATTAAGGGGACAGCAAGAGAAAACAAGTTGAGTAGCAAGGGAGTGAAAGGAGAGAAAAATAATATTTATCTTTTACACCAGGACTCAGGGAAAAAGGTTCAATACTATACAGACTGTAAAACCCCTCCAGTGCCTCACTTTATTCAGAGCCACCTAAAAAACAACACTATAGACTCAGAAATCTCTGAGAAAATTCAAGGTTTTTGTTTAATAGACAACACCCATGTCATGTGTGCATCAGGTTCTGTTTTTCTCTGTGAACTGAAGGTTCACATTGTTTTGATGTGGCCAAGAGTCCGGACCATATTTATACCCACATGATTTCATTATAGTCAGTCATAGTCATGTCAAGGGACTGGCCGCCAGTGTCAATTGCCTCTCTCATAGTGATTTGTGATTAGACATCTTTAGTAATGTAGCTGTAGTACATGTGACTTTAACGAGATAGCATTAATATCATTTTATTTCTGCACTTCTTTTCTTAGCAGAATAGGTCTGTGTTTTCACTGTGCAGATGGCTAATCTAAGGCGGCTCTGCACTCTCACCAAGCCAGGTCCAACACTAACATTATGAAATGAGCAGCACAAATTACTATAAAAATAGAGGACTGCTTTAAAATAAACCCAGCTGATTTTACATTTACTGAAATATTAGTTCATCTGAGCCCGCCTCCGCATTTTTTTGACCACAATCTCTCTCACTCCTTTCTTCACCTTTTCAGTGAAAAATCAAATGTAAACAACTGACCAGAGTCTGTATTTATTCTGGTGAATGACTGAGGTAATGTTTCCTTTTCTCAGACGATCAAAGGGCATGCAAATGTACAGCCTGTTGGATAATGTGCACAACCTACGAACATCCTGACATTGCGAATGCACTGTGATAACGATTCATATTGTCTTATTCATTGTATTTCCCATGCTACATTGAGTGCAAAGTTAGAATTAAGCTGTCCTTACCTTTAGGGAGACTTTAGGCAAATAACGACAACATTACACTGCATGCCAAAATTCAATTGTCTTTGCCTTAGCTCAACATTCAAATCAACTATCGCTGTATATAGAGTAACTGAAATATTTGACTTACTTTAACTCCAAAATTAAGTTTCTGTTTTAGTATTGCTGTACATTTGCTCTCTTTCTTGCCCACTCAATATATCTGTTACTCAATATAACTCTTTATTTCTCAGTAACAATTAAATGACTTTCCTAACCATAAAGGCCTGTTCTCCATCTAGCAAGGCAGGTTTAACTGTTGTCAAAGTATCAGCCTGACAGAGATCATAGAAAACTTACTGTGGATCTGGAAAAGTTGCTCATGTAAAGCCTCACAAAACACTGTGATATTGGACTACTCAAACAAATTGGATCTTGTTACGGACCTGTTCTGGAAATTTCTACCTACCAGAGTTTAAGCACAGAGTTTGTATGCCTGCGATGTTGGAGGCAATAAAAACAAAACATGAATCAATTGTGGCCAAATAGGCCCAAAAGAGGACCAACTAAACAGCTACAAAAACCTGAGGAGGAGGATGTCATGGTAGGCCTACTAGTAACAAGGTGTGATTGACAAATGATACAAGTGCACAATAGAACGAATAGCAAGAACTTTAAAAAAGGGAAAGCATTTGAACCAGATTCATAGATACACAAATTTAGAGCTAATCAGAATAAAGTCTCACACCAAATTAAAACTAACCAGTGTTGACATAATTCTACAATTTGTCAAAATGCATACAATTTAAGCATTAAATGAATGGGATAGATGATAAGCGATTACTTTTTAAGGTAATATACAGTTGCGCAGTAACTGCAAGGTTATATTGGGTAAGAGAACAGTTGAAAAATACAATAAATTAAATTCATACTTTCCATTTTTGCCCTGCTGCCATGGATAAGAAAACCAGGAACCCAGACCATGACTAAAGTGCAAGGGTATCATATAACTGACCCGTCTGCTTTACAAATGAAGCTCTGTGTGTTTGCAAGTTGCTCAGCTACAGACCAGTGGGGCCGGTGAGCCCTGTGCAAAGTAGTTGGAATATGGTCACATTGTTGCACAAAGAAAAAGAAACATTATGCAAAGTGCAGATCCCCTTCATTTGGTGGAAAATGTGTAGCAACTGCCATAATCATGTTCTAAAAATAAATTTATTTGAATGTCTGAAATTATTGCTGTTGGACATCTTCTGGTTTTTTGATAAATGAAAGTGGTGGCGCCAAAGGAAATGGTGGAGGGAAGTGGGTTATACTTCACTATATGTCACTATTTTTGTGTAGTAACCTCGCTGTAACACTAGCATAAATATATTTTCGGTGTTTGTCTGTTGGTAAGGTCATTATGTTGGAATTTTTAATTATGTAAAAGACCAGAATGGCATCATGGGAAAATGAACAGCAGGACAATTTGAGCAACAGTCAATTATTGGTCTGTTTGAGAAGAGCTGAAAAATCACAGCATATGTTGATGCAGGTACATGTGAAATTGGTTAATATGTTCCTGATATCAATGATAATTGTGCAAAAATAACAGCACAGTTATTCACTAAGTAAATAATCATAGTTACTTTTGTTTCTGTAATTAGATACATCTTTGGGAAAACTATATTTACATGTTTGTATTTATTGTTTTCAGTGTGCAGTCAAATCTGTTATATATGGTATATCTATGGAAGATGGGATAATGACATGGAAATAAAATATAGCTTATGTAGTTTATTTTATACTTTTCTTACTTTTACTTTTTCATATTGACTGGACATATGTAATGACACACTCTTAAGTCAAACTGCAACTCAGTAGTTTTTGACATGCACAACATATTACTATAATATTAGTACATCTTCAACTTAAAGCGGTTCTTCTTTTACAGTCATTAGTCATTATGCTTTCATGCATATCCATATTATAATCCATATCTGAAGTTTGACTGGACTTCCTGTGTGTTTCTCTCTCTCCTCTGTCTTACTTTTTGTCACATCCTCCATTTCCCTATCTCACTTTCTCATTCTATCTTTTCTCGTGTGCCTCTGTCTCTAAAGTAATTGCCAGCTGTACGGATCCAGACTCTGCTATGGTAACCGCCGGAATAAAGGCCAATGTTAAAATCATTATGCTGCGATGCTGATGAGGCTCTCAGTGTTACTTCCACTCATGAGGCATTCCAGGTGAACTGCCACTCCCTCGGAAATATCTAATTATAGGTGCATCACAGTCTGTAATTGTGTTTGCTTCTAGGTTGCATTTCCCACAATCTCCTTGATTCCTCCTTGTTGACTGGTCATCATCTGTGTGGGGTGAGTGGAATTGTTGTTGTCAAATTATAAATAAGTCGTCACAAAACTGACTCATGAATTGAATGGTCACCAAGTTGCACTAATTACTGCCATGGAAACATGGCTCTTAGTTCTGAGTTAGCCTGGGAGGGCAGAAAACATTTTAGCCCTAAAGTAAGGGTGTCATTATTTAAATTGTCTAACCTACATTTTGCTAATCCAAGAGCAACCTGGACCTGGTAATAAACTTAACGTTTAGAATACATTGTGCAAAGTACTTGTAACTTTTGGCACATCCTGTCACCTCAAAATATAATATAATATAATATGTGTCATACTATATATTCAGTATAATTTATAATCCATTATTTATTCATAATAAACCTTTATATATACAGGTAGCTTTGAGGGCTGGAGCCTATTCCATCTTGGGGGACAGCCTGGTACAGGTTGTTTGCCAGTCAGTGTAGATCAATTTTGCAGCCGTGAGTTATTAGAAGTGGACACCATTCAGTAGACAGGCCATCACAAAACTTGTACATTGACCTCATTGTGTTACACAACAAGAATCAAATGAGGTAACCTTTACTGATGCAGCCTTTGTAATGAACTGACAATTGTAAATAAATTGCATAAAACAGCGATCAAAGTAAGCAACAGCAGGCAAAAGGCATATGTGGCAGTACTACCAGAGGATGGCTTCATCTGATAGCATGTTTACCCTTTAAGCTGGGCAGCTTCTGGTGGCGCCTGTCTATGGTTGTCTATTTCAGTTACTGCTTGTGATCCTTCAACACCCCACAGCAAAACATAGCTCTGCCCCACATAGGGAGAAGGGGCATTACATCAATTTAGCTTTAGGCCAGAGTAAGTGTGGATGTGTACGCTGACTCAGGCTGACATCATGCCCGACTTTCATCCGCCTGGTAGCAACCATGGCGCTGCCCTCAACCCGTTAACCCCCCACATTCCCATCCTCCTCTCCCACCTGATTGCTTTCTTCTTGGACTCAGAGGTTTCCATCTGTCAGCAATCATCTGCCCTTCAAACCCTGGACTGGGCCATTGTTCACCAATTGGCCCCACCTGCCAGTAATCTTCCCCATAAGGCAGCGGCGCTGGTTTCGAATCAGGACTGCCATTTGTTTCCCCTCCGATGCTAATCACCTGTTTGTTGTGAAAGTCCCAGTTCTCAGTACATGTCAGGAGACACTGTGCCGCTGTGTTTTGGGGTGAGATCAAACAGCGTAATGATCTGGGCCACGATGGAGACTGCTTGAGCTGAACTGACTCCAACTTGACCACCTGATAACAAAGATAGGTTCTGAATGGCAGAAACGGCACTACACTGTGGCCAGGCAATTGTTTTCATATCGTCATTTTGTCATTGTCAATAACAGACAGGGTGATCCGACTACCTGCAGTGATCGAATATGGTTTCGGGGATGACAGTGCTATACCTCACAGATTTCTAAATGTCGGTATAGAAAACCTCACAGAACAGCTGCTGTCGTTAGTCTGGATTTTATTTAATTTCTTTAGACAATGTAGTGATCATAAAAATATTATCGTTATATACTGTATATGTCTTTCTCTTGGTGTTAATGGCCACACATGGCTCATGCACACCATACATACACTTGCTAGAACCAAACCAAACTGTAGCAGCAGGCAAATGGAGAATCCAAATACAAAGTTTTGTTAGAGGTTTTGTAAGTGCAAACAGGTTGCTTTAAATGTAAGAGAAAAGTCAATTGTCCCAATTAATGGTGTCATTATCTGCTTGTGGCAATGGCAAGTACAATATGATGTGGAATGAGTATATTTGATGTAAAAATTAAATGTCAGAGATCTACAATTTATAATAAAGAAAAAAAAAATTCAGCGACAGCCAAGAGGAGAAGCCCCCATCAACTGCAAGTGTGATGATATATGGCAAAATGAAATGGAAGAAACAGTCACTTTCACAAACTGATCAATTCCCATCCTCTAAAATTCTTGAAACATCTTTGATATCTGACTCAGTTTTCAATGTGAAATCGACTCGTGCATTTAATGTAATAACATTTGCTTTAAGAAAGCAAGCACAACAAGAAAGAAATAAGAAAAAATTTGTAAAGCTATTGAATTTATAACCAAGCACAATTACATTTCCCACAGTTATTCCACACTAGGAATCTATTTTGGGAATAAAATTACTGCAGTGTTTTTTGTACAGTGTAAACGAATGCTGTATGCAAAGAAATATTTCTCCATTTACCCCAGAACCCACAGGTATTGCGCTTGGATAACCCACTTGGTTGAAAAGGAACCAACAGAACTATGCTCTGAAAGTGTTACGTCATTAAATGTGGCTTGTGGTTGTCTATAGTATATGGAAGAAACTGTATTAAGTGTATAGGTGAGATAAGCTTCAAAGAAAATGAGCATTAATGTGTCATTTGAATGTATAAAAATGTATATTTCATTACATACTGGGGGGGGGGGGGGGGGGAGTCATCGTGGAGGTATGTATGTTTATCTTAAATGGATTTTCATGTTATAAATTAATTCTTTGTACGTTTCTGTGCCAAAGAAATAATTTTCAGAAACATTAATCTACCCAACTGTCCTCTTCACCAAAGCCAAATTTATTTTTCTTCTTCTTCAAAGTATTTTGATTCATTTTACACTTTTAGGTGAGAGTTCTGAAAAAAAAAAAAAAACATTTATAGAATCATTATTAACACATACTACACATGACATGCATCTGGTTTTCTTCACATCACATATTTCACACACACTCTACAGCTTTTAACTGAAGGTTTGGACTTTCCCACATTTTACAATAAAAACCTTCTCATTTTTGTGCTTTAGTAAATGTTGCCAGCATGATCCCAACCAAGTAAATCTTCAAATAATGAGGAAAGTGTATTCATAAAACTCTCTAAGCATCTGGGAGTGGTTCTGTAAGACGACGCATCACCAAGGGGTCTTTGGCATGATTCGCCTGTGTTGGAAACACATTCTTTCCAATATCCAGAACAAAAACAAAACAAAACAAGTGCTCCGTCAGTACTACGGGCTCACTGGAAAACACCACCATAAACAGTCGTGGAATTCAAATGGAAACTTACCCTGTTACTGCTTGAAAACCTGCCCAGGACTCCCTTTTCATGTGCATTAGCACATGAACCAGTTCACAGTTAAAACAATTACCAGGAAGGTCTTAGAGTTTTACAGGTACAGTGGTTTTGATTTGGAAAGTGGCAAATGCCACAGCAGGAAGAACCATTCCTTGAGAGGAAATTAACTTTGATCACAATCAAATGTTTTGGTAAATGAATTTTAACAGCTTAATGTGTGCTTGCCTCCTTCTGCTACAAAAATTAAGCAGGCCTAAAGTGTCTGTAATTAAGTGGTGTTTGACTTTTATCAGTTTAATAAAGGTCTGTTAAAATCCACCCACTGCGTGAAAGAGAGTGCATGTTATTCTGGAGATTTAGTGGGTCTTTCTGGGATCAGGGGATGTCAATCCATTTTGAAATCCTGTGCTGAATTTGGAGCAGTAATCAGTTGTTCAGTAGTCCACTACTTACATAACACAGTACATGTGACATGGTATCATACCAGTGGTCTGTGAAAGAGACTGCGGTGGCAAGGAATCAGGAAAGATGCACGTCTACTAAAGCAGTCAATAATGACTGGCTCAAGGGCAACTAATTAATAATTACTGATAGAAATCACATTCTGTTCCTTCTGATTTTCCTAGATGCGCTGTGAATTTGACACAAGACCTTTAAAGTTACAGTCTGTGTATTCATTTATTATTATGACACTGTATAACAAATGATACTTGTGCATAAAAGTCTGATGTTTTTCTCCTTCAGTGTGTCTATAACACACAGTCTGTTTATGTTTTTTGTGAAAAAGCAGATTGCTTGGCTGTATATACCTGTTGTATAATCCATAGTTCACTGGAACTTGTTTTCTTAGACGGTAATAGGTTCCATTCAGTAACTCAGCTAGCAGATGCCTGATGCTATCATATCCTGATAATGTGTTTTGTTTTGTTTTGTTTTGTTTTTCATCAACTGAGGACTCCAGTCATTATCAAAAGATATTGCAGAGTTAATTCCAAAATGCTATTCATATCCATTTTGAAATGTGTAATGTAATGTAGATGTAATGTTGTAATATTAGAGCTTAGATTTTTTTGAGTATATTCCATTTAAATCAAATCTCATTTTAAATTACACAACACAGGTCTTCAGGAATGGAAATAATAATAATAATAAGAAGAAGAAGAAGAAGAAGTACTTTATTAATTCCCAAGGGGAAATTCAATTGTTATAGCAGTTATTCTAATTCAAAGTTATTAAATTTAATATTATATTATAAATATTATATATAAATAAACACCATTAATTTCTCAGAAGAACCCAGAAACTAACTGGGTTAAGTGTTGCCTGTGTGCATTGTCACAAGGCTTACTAATTATGTGTCAACACACCATTTTATGTAAGATACTGAGGTGGAAAGCTTTGGAACAAAAGACCTAGTGAGTGTTATGAAAGTGGAGTGCGCAGATAACAACAGCTTTGTCCTCTGCTCCAGTTTGTTCACACCCAGGACCTAGTGACTTTATGCTACAGATGATCAGATAATGAGGTAATTAGGTGGATCAACTTTTTCATTGCCTTTATCCTGTACCTGCAATGTAGCAAATCTTAACAGATGCACACTTATCAAAGGTCTGGAGAAACCAATCCCCTGTCAAAATATGTCTGTTAATCATCAGAAAAAAGCCACCAAAATAGTCAAACACATTACAAGAGGTTAACAAGTAACATAGTTGCAAAGTCAGATGCAACACACATTAGGCAACATGTATATTACAGATAATATGAGCTTTTGCTAAATTTAAAAATTAGCATTATTATTTTATTATTATTTTATTTTGCTATGCACATACAATTTTGATATTGTCTCCTGTTAGTTTAGCCTCACACTATTTATATATAAAAGCTTTTTCCACATCAGCCATCATCAGCTTTTTCCATGTGTTTTCCTCAAATTTCCGACACACTTTATGGTTATCCTTAATGACCTGATTATTTGTCTTGCCATATCAAAAACAGATTTCAGCCCAACAAATTCTTTCCCTTGGAAGCCATTAAGGCTGCTTCTAATCTCAGATGAGTTGTTAAGGAAAAAAAGTGCTGGTATCAATTAAAAGGTACTACAGACTTCACACCAAGGGGAATGTGCTTTGATGTAGCTACTTATCATGGGGAGCTTTTAATTCCTCCTCTTTTTTTATTTAGTTTAAAATATATCATGTTCAGAGTAAGGTTTAACAAAATGTACCGCATGTAAAGAGAAAATTCAGCCCACATACACATTGACAGATTGCACCAAATAGCCAACAGCAGGACACAACACAGCACAACTATTTCCTTGTGCTGCAACCAATGAACCAATAAAGAAGCATGCATTTCTGAAGTGCGCCATAAAAGACACCAATTAAATGCATGATTCATTATTTCCTCAATGCCACTGTTGCCCATTAAAGACAGGAATGGAGACAAAAAGACCTCTGCAGCTGGCAGGCAGCAAACTGATAAAACCAACATGGCAACCCAAAGCCTGGAGTCTTAAAGCCACCAGTCTACTGCAAATAGAAGCCCCAGTTGAGTTCTCCTGAAAGCTCTAAAAAAGCCTGCCAAATTTAATAGCCATCACATACGTATTATTCACTGCTGAAGAGGAAGTATCAGAAGTCCAACATGGGCATTTAGATGTGTTGCAAAGCTGAATAGGGGGCAGTGTGAATGAGTGCTACACGGCTCTTTAGAAAAAATCTTTATGTGGAGCTGTGCATCATCACAGTGAGTTTCCTAAAACACTGTAGGGCAAGCATTTTCTCGTAACTATGACAGGAAAACATTTCATGGCTTTGGTTCTGGGCAATTTGATTTCCATGCAAATTTCACTGCTTTACATGCAAGTTATAGACAACATGCTGCTGGACTGAGTTACAACAACTGTCCAAAGTGCAAACACAGTAAAACAGAAACCATTTGCAGTGGAAAAACGGAATCCCCCGTTGAATGAACAAAACCGCTGACAGTATAATAAACAAATGGCAGGTAAGGGCCAAACATTGCACGAAGGTGCTTGGAAAGAATGCTAACATTTAACAACCTGGGGTGTGTGTTTCTTTTTTTTTTTCTTTTTGACTCCAGTTTTCCCATACGGTAAAGTAAGTGGCATTGAAAATTGTATACACAGAGCAATGGAAGCCTTGCAAATGCCACCAGATGTAGATGGAGATAGAGGCACCCATTCCTTTAAAGTATCATTGGAAATGCAAGGTTGCAAAAATGGAAAATCCAACAATGAGGCACCCCCTTGTCATGCTTATAATGGCCAAAGAGCAGTTACTGTATATTGTATGTTTTAGGAGGGCTGCTGGGTTTGCATAATTTGAGTATAATTTGAGTAGTGGGAACTTCCCAGCAGTTCCAGAATGACAGTAATTCCAAAGATGCTATTTCAGTGATGGCATAAATGAAGAAAAATATCCAAGCTTACTGTTAGTGATCATGCTGTGACATCTTAATAAGAAAAAGTTGGGGCTCCTGCATATATAAAACCAACGAAAGACGTGTAAATCAAAAATGGTTACCGTTTAAGTGGGATTACAAAACTGCCACGCTGCAGGCACAAAATAAAGGATCCATTCATGAGCACACAAAGCAGGTTGCCACAGTGGGTGCACATCATCACCTGTTGGTATCAATATCTGAAGTACACATTTGATATAATTTAGTTTCTTTTGTCATTGTTTCTATCTCATGAGTCAGATAATATTTTCTTACGATGAAGAGGTGAATGACAGAGAGGGTAGGAAATACAAGGGAGGCCTGATTATGACTTAGCTTTAAAATACCTGAGAGTGAATGAAATACATGTTGAGAAATGGTTAGTCCATATGTGAAGGAAGTACACTAAGCTGACAGGTTTGATTTCACAGTGATGGCTGATGAAGTATGATCAAGGAGTGTCTCACGAAAATTCTTACAAAAGTTTTTCTCTGATAAACTGTGAAAAAAACTGTCCTTTTTTTTACGTTTTACTCACAGCAAATGCACAGTGACAGCAAAATCATCCCTCAGACAAAATGTTGAATATAAAGAACGTCCTGCTGGTCTGCAGAGCAAAAAAGTGAAAATACCATCCAAACCAGTGACTACTCCCAGAATTTTATTTTATTACTTTAAATATATCCAAAATGTATAGGTTTTACATTGGATACGCATGTATCTATTTATATTTTCCACTATAACTCTATTAAAAAATAAAATACCCATATAAAAAGTTTAATTATATTAAATCATTTATAATAATCCCCCTCTTTCTTGATTTGCTTAATCAGACACAACACAACACAACACAACACACACACACACACACCACATTGGACATGTTTAAAGCCTGTTTGCATTCAAGTGAATAGCAGTCACACAGGGCACTACACTGAGAGTTAAGTAAACACAAACTGGATGCCTGACGAGAAATTTCCTAATTAGAAAGTTGTAAGGAACAAAATACTGTGTCTTCCAATGTCTGCAGATCCTGAAGATAGAGTATTTGGTCTGATGAGATTCCTGGATCACACTCATGACGCAGACAGGCATGATGGACTGAATGGTCTGCATATTCCAGTTGTCCTTCTGGTAATTAAGCACTAACATGAGACGCACAGCACACAAACACACACACACTGATCATACAAATAGAGACCATCAGTTTAGAATGAGTCACCACCGCACGAGTCCATAGGGAAATCTCAGTGAATCAGCACTAATTTTCCTATCAGCACTAATAATGTGCTCACCACTAACAGTCTGGGGTTACTGAAGTTCCCTAGTGGTAAGTGGCTCAACATGCCTCCAATGTTTTGGTGTCTGAGGTCACATCCTTAAAGGAATTAAAGGCAGGCCCATACCCCCAACTCCACACTTAAATGCATTGATCTCACTTAGCCAAAGGCAAACTTACAAGCCCATGACAGAAAATAGCACACAGTTTCACCGATCTTTTGTAAAAAGTGATCAGACAAGTGTTTGGTGCCGCAGGTATAACAGCTGCTGATAAGGGAGAGATGAAAGCATTCACAATTCACATTCACATACACAGTACCAGCAGTAACAAAAATAAAATTATGGATTATTGCTCATTTCTTTGGACAAAATACAACTTAAAAATATTAAATAAATGTACAAATTAACAGTGAAGATGAAATCCTATAAATATGCCATTTCATAAAACTTTCTTTGTGTGCAAAAAAGCAAGTGAGTCAAATCCCATGTGGTAAATTCTGGGTGTGAAATTAGGCATTCCGCTCCTTTATCATTAGCTAAAACCATCAGAATTGATTACCTGCATTTATAACTGAGTGATAGTAAAACAGCCTGTATCGAAATGCTACAGTTAAATTAAGGTTAGAAGAAAACCTTTTGATGTTTCCTTTTATCTGCTTTTAAAGGGTTGGATTCTCACACGTCACCCCCTGCTTTTCCTCTCCTCACACGGCCGCATGTGCATTAGACAGACAGTAATTTGTGTGACTTGTTCTGTAATTAGGCCTATCTCTTATAAAGCAACAGTTGCCGACAGCTGTGTCCCGTTCCAAAGCTAGAGACTGGCATGTCCCTTTGAGACAATCGTTTTTCAAATCAGGTAATTAGAGCAATTAGCCACATTGTACCTAATTACCTGCTGTCGTTCAGCCTAATGATATTACTTACAAACACTCTTTAGAGGAAGATAGAGCTACTTACTGAGCCTCCAACTTTAGTGTTTGGGCCAACAAATGAGAGCATGCCAGCTGTTCAACAGACTTTGGTTTAAAAGTACCTCTGCCAGGCTTTTTGACTTATGATGGCATCAAGACTGGATTTATTGTATGCTTTCAAATGTCACAGTGACAGACACAGGAAAAGAATGATTGCTCATATAGACAAACAGATTATTCCTGCTGCTGTCCGTTGCCCATTTCAAATGACGAATAGCCTCCATGAATGAAGGCAGGGACAAGCCAAAGCTTGAGGATTAATTCTTGCCTGGCATTATGCAGCAGAAAAGGGACAAAACAACATCACAGTTTAATTGCCTTTAATGCCATGAAGGCATTGCTATTCCATATTGCTATATTTTTGTACATTGATGATAAGAAAAAAAAAAACAGTACAGTAACATAATCCAAATCTTCTTTCACTAGATGGCTTCGCCACACCCATACCTGAAATACCTTTCCCAAGGCTTCACACACCAGCAGCACATTAGGATCTAGATCTATGCACTTTAACACTACAGCTCAGACAACATACAGGAATGGGGAAACACAGTGTCAAAAGAGTTTTATTGCAGGGCCGCCTGTGCAGGATTCTTTTCAATTGTGCAGGGTTTTCTTTTTCTGGATATTTGGCTTTGTGGTTTATCAAACAGAAAGATAAGATCATACAGTATAGTAATTACTGACTTATATTACAAGAATTAGACTGTTTTGAATATGATTTTTTTTTTTCTTTTTTTTTTTTACTTTGTGCCTGGATATATTACACCAGACCAGACAGCCTGGAATTCTTAATCATACAACCTGCTACTGATGCTTCTTTTAACCTAATCTTTTAGTGACAAAATTCTAAAATGTCAAGTGCTTTGCCATATAAAGTTTGTTTTAGTCCACAAAAACTCACCAAAGTGAAAAAGAATGAGCATGGGGTTTTAATCTCAGGACAATGATTAACTTTGAAACTAGTTAACAAAAGTAGCTCTAGTAGTCATTTACACTATTTTTTTTTTTTTCTGCTATCTTTCAACAGAGAATCTGTTTATTGTTTGCACCCAAATGGAACAGATCTGAGGTGGCATGTTGGTGTATTAAAGCTTGGAAAAAGTGCAATTCAGACTTTGACAGAGCCAAACGTTCTGTTGAGTTAAAATGTAGGTTGTAAACACTGCTTAATTTACCAGTCACTCTGCTGAGGAGCAGTTGACCAAGACTGGGAGATTTATGCCAGGTTACATATTCAGCCTCTCTTCATCTGTTGACTAAATGGTAAACACTAAGTGAAAAGTGTTTGGAAAGATAGCAGTGCTGACACAAAAGATAAAGTAATGGGTGTTAGACACAGCTGTGGAATAAAAGGTAAAATTTCAGCATGTTGTCCGGTGCCTCTGATGGATGCCCCATTACTTTCATGCCACGAATCTATATTTCTAGACACATTTCATCATCCACTGGTCGCTGATTGTCCAGTACATTTTATACATGACTGTCCATGCTCTTTTTGTTTTTAGATGTTGTTTGTTTTCATCTGACTATTGCAGTTACTACATACTACATAAATCAATGGCAGGGAAAGGAATTCAAAAAATGAAAAAATCTAAGACAAACTCATATATTTTGGATAGATTTTCCAAATTCCACCTCTACCCATGAAATCTTCTCTGCACGCCTTCTCGTGGTGGCCCCTTTCCCCACTGAACAGCTCGGTGCAGTCTATATGTAGTTCAGTGACAGTTACCTGCAGCCTTCTCCTCCACTGAACACTAATGGCCTGAGAAGTGCAGAGTCAGTAGCAAATCCTGGGCTTGCAGCCAACTCACGACTGGTGCTTTAACTAATCATTATGAGACTGCAGTTTTGCTGCTAATCGTCCTTCAATCTAAAGGGACTTGCTAGTACAGAACTAGGAGGTCTTCTTACTATAATCTAGTGAGAAAAGACCCCTGCCAGGCTTTCACTCTTTTTTATCAGGCCTGTAATTTACTCTGAACTCGGGAACTTGGGAACACTGGTTACTACACTCTAAAAAACTGAAGTAGAAATCAAGGAAACTGGAAAGTGAGTTCGTCAAATTGCCATTGCAGTATTCTCCAGAGTGATGTTTGGAGAGCCTTTTCAGAAGGAAATTAAGTGTCTTCCAAGAACACTATGTTGTGGATTTTTTTAAAATAAAATTTGGATGTACCTATTGGTTTCCTTTGAAAAAGTGAATCTGAATCATTATTTTTTAGAGTAGGTCTCCCTGCTAACAAAGCTAAAAAAGGGAGGGTATGGAAGTAATTATTGGGTCTTTTTTCACTTCAAAGTACCACATCACACTATCACAATACTTTATCATTAAAAGGTCAGGAGGGTTAGGATTGTTATTGTATTTATGTTTTACTCAGTCCACTTCTTATTAGGCTTCATCAGGCTGAGAATATTTGTCCATTTTCCACACTGACATAATCCAGCTACACCCAGTTACACACGTTTACACATAGTACTTTGTCACAATTATAAAGAAAAAGAGGAGCATTAAGAATGAATAACTGACCCACAAGAGGATCTCAGTTCTTACAGTTTTGCCTGATTCATGTTGTTGACATTGAATCCTAAATTCATTTTCTGGATGGCTTCAATCAGCTTTGACCTTAAGATCACAGTTCTGTGTGTTTGCTTCACTTTGTTTGGACTTGATTTATTGTTCTTGTAATGAACTATGGGATTTTCCTTTCAGTCTTGTTAACGAAGAGGTATTTGTAGTAGTATTAGAAATGCAGCGCTCTCACTCATTCTGAAATCATACTGGTTGCTGTGATGAGTGCATCATGGTGAATTTCATTTTATATAATGAATTATCACAAATCACATATTTCTCTCAAAGGGCTTCATAATCCAAACAAGATACATCACACTCTGTCCTTAACACCTTGAATCAAATAAAGAAAAACTCCCAAATATCCTCAAAACCAGATTACTCCAAACTGAGTCCTGTTCAGATGTCTGCAATAACTGCAAACAACAATAAGTCTGGTGACTTTCCTTATTTTCCCAGAAAACCAAAAAGACTATAACACATACTATTTTGTGCAGTCATGTGAACCTTAGAAATTTTATTCAAACCTGAGAATTGATGTCTTTGAATGCATGTGCAGTTAGAATAACCTAAAAATACATACCTTTGGGAACACTGGTTAGTACTCTAAAAAAGTAAACAGTAATACAAGAAATAGTGTCTGGAACTGTCCCTCTAAGATTCATAAGGCAGAGTTAGAAGGTACTTTTGCAGTAAATCCTTTTAGCAAACTGATCTCACACTAACTTGTCAACTTTGTAAATTCCCTGCTAATAATAATGCAGATGCTTATACTGTCATGCAGCCAACAGGATGGCTAGTTACACCAGAAGACTGTGGCCTTCACTCTGGCTCACATCCTCTTCTGGACTATTTGTCACTGAAAGATGTTGCCCTTTTAGTGCAAAGCACCATTGAAGCTTAGGGTAAAAATAGTACTTCAACCTTTCTTCCAGTTTTGCGGGGAAGGAAATGGGCAGTGTTCACCTAATGGCAAGCACAGAGACTGTCGTCACAGGAGTATGAACAGAATTTGTGTCACCATTCCCTTCCTGTTAACCCCAAGATAAGATAAATATAATAAATAGCCCCAGCCCAACTTTACTACTGTAGTCTAATGCAAAAACCAAAGCACTTTATAAGCTGGAAATTTGCTTGGTTATTGTACCCCGGCAGCTGGCCATTTCTCCTCTACTCATCACAACAACAAGTGGCAGGAGCGGAAGCTTAAAGTGGAATTCCTGGAAAGGTCACCAAGGATATAGCCTTGGACAATTTTATATTTACAAGTGTCTGCCATGTTTTGGCATTTGACAATTGCCAAGGAATGATGACAATAATTTGGGATTCTAAAACAGTGTCTGTTTCCCCAAAGCCACACCTTCACTGATTCCATGGTAAGCCAGAGGTTTGAATATCTCATAGGTTTACGTTAGCTGTAGAAATACACCACATCTTGAGCCACGTTGGTGAGTCATTAGTTACTCAGTAAATGGCAGAAATGGTAACCATAAACAGAGGCACGCTGTTTGAGTTAGGGTGGCACATTGTGCTCCTTCATCAATGCTCCTAAATAATCATACATAATCCTTCTTTAATTAAATGATCCCTTTAGACATGTTTGCTTTTCTCCTCATACAGCTACGTGAACCCTCAAAATGGAAAATGATAAAGGTTTAAGGGAAATCGATATAGAAGAAGTCAATATTACAAAAGCTTTTTGTATGTTATGGGACAAGATAAATGTCAAACAGATGTTGGCTCAGTGACTAAATATAAAGTACGTCTTAGTTGGCCTGTTTTGTACTTAATGCTTGTTGCTGTTTGTGGGATCTACAGAATAGGAATAACTTCCACTGTCAGACCACCGCTTTTGGCTCATTCCCCATGGAGCATATTACATCAACAGGCAGGGTAGATCTTGATTTCGTGTGACCAGGGTTAATGCCAATTAAGTTCCCTGATGTAAAACTAAAATCTGGATTCGAAATTAGAAATGGGAGCGTCTTAAGTCTCAAACTTAAGCATACAAACATCTAATAAAGTAAATACCTTCCAACAGGGAAAATCTGATTATCATCATAAGCATTAGAACATACAAGTTACATATTTCAAAGTTTTATTTTATTGTTTTTTGCACTTAGGTTGCTACAGAAATATATTATGTATTTAATTCACCACTTTTACAGTAAATAGTGCATATTATTTTGGGTGCAAAAGAGGTAAACCAGAATAATTTAGATAAAATCTTGAGACAGATATTCTTTATGCAAGTTGATAAATTTGATACAAGTACACATAAACAGTATCTTTTCAAGAAAATAGTTCAGTATGAGATGCTTTAAGCAGTCATTGCATTCATTAACAACAGCAGAAGCTTACAGATGTAATTTGGTTCTTCTGAACACAATGAGTGGAGGGGAAAATCACTGACACTGAGTTAAGTTTTAAGTGGCTGGTAGCTCTTGCCCAGTGTGGTCTGCCGCATGTGTTTGAATATGGAGCTCTGAGGTCGAGAACAGCACACCTGGGACATAGCACACACACCGCTAGAGGAAGTGGCCCTCCGCCAAAGAAAGCAATAGAAATTTCCAGCAACTTCCCCAGTCTGCTGAGACCCTCCTCCAAAGGCCTTTAAGCTCTTTCTTTTGTAAATGACAAAAACAATGTCCACAATTTAACATTTTGAACAATTTATAGTTTCTTGCTACTAATATAGGCTAAGTATACAGTGTCCATGTCTATATTCACACAGGAAAGCTTGTTTGCATCCTGAAACATGCCATGCACATAAAGCATTTTGTGTAGTCAACAGTTCAAGCTCTCATGACCTGTTAGTAACAGAGGCATTTAAAATGGTGCTTTAAATGCAATTTGTTGTAATAAATTATCATATGAAGCTCAGGCATAAAACTTTTATTTTTTTCAGAGCACCCAATGTTATATAACTAGAAATAAATCAATGATTAAGTTCATTAAATACTTTGGGTAACATATCCGTTGTACAGTACAAGAATGCAGTAGTGTCATGTACTCTTTAAAGGCAGAAGAAATGATGTAGCATCTGCAGCTTAGATCAAATAATAACCATTATGATGTGATTTGCAAACCCTCCATTTCATTGCTTTTCCAATATTCACTGTCAAGCCGCAGAAGCAGAATGGCCTCCAAGTAAATATTGGCTATTATGCTGCATTTATAGGGAGGGGAGGAAAAACATTGTGTCTCCTTGGCTTATCTCATGGAGTCAAAAATCACCACAGGGAGGTTAGTTAGAGCTGTACCATTCGCTCTGATTCCATTAAAATATCTCATCTCTTAGGCAGATTCTGTCTTGAATAGTCCAGTTCATTCATTGCTATACAAACCCACAGGTTGAATTCCAACTAAGTGTCCAAAAAAATACTATACAGATTTTATAGACTATGCTGTGCAGGCCATTGCATTTAATGATGACTGCTTTGCTTTTATGGTTTGGTTGCATTTTGAAGACTACAGAACTTTGCTTTTGATCCGCAATAATGTTTCATACTGCATATGTGTACTTTTCCCCCCAAGCTTTAGCCAATTTAACAGTGTAATGGAAAAGTCTTGATATGGGCTCTATTTCTTGTCAAATGTGGTTTGTGTACATGACAATAAGTTTTTCAGAGGTCTGACATGTAAACATGAAGACAAGGCCAAAAATGAAACAACATGTATATTTCAGATGGGTGGTGGCTGCTTTGAGACAATTAAACCTTCATCTGGAATGACTGGCCCAGTCATTCCTACAGTGGTGAGGGTGTCAGAGTCAGAGCACTCTGCAGAGTTTATTTTGATAGGATTAAATTGCTTCTGAATGTAGACCCCAACCTGATAAGGCCACCAGCGAAAATGGCAAGCAGCTATTGTCACTTTTATAAATTCTCATTTTGGAAGCTGAGCCGCATGGGATTTGGGTTCTGGTGCAGTCTTTGTTTTCCATTTTTCAAAAGTTGGTGCAAAAATGTATGAGATCTACTGGAATTTTATACAGCATTGCTAAGCTAGGGTACGCAACTTTGGGAGCTCTTGTCTGTACACATCTTTCCTGTCTTGTTGTTTACAAAAGCCTGAAGATTATCCACTTTCAGTGATGACAGTCAAGAGAAGGTTATCTAAAGGAAAATAGTAAAAAAAAAAAAACCCAAAAAACAAGGTGGGTCAAGGAAAGGGAAGGGTTATTCTTCTGGTTTGGAAAGGGCCAGGGTTCTCCACCTCCTCAACATTGTGAATGTTTAATGATTTGGTGGAGTTTTTCCAGGTCTCATTTTCTGTTGTGTAAGGGAAGCCACACAGATTTCCTTTTAGTCGAGCATTACTCAGCAGACCGATAAAGGGTCTCCAACTGGAAGACTAGAAGTGCCCAACTCCAATGGCCTCAAATATCAGAAGGTCTTTTTATTATGGCAAATGTAATCTGAAATTAAGGGCAGAAACAAAGGTCAACATCGTTTACTGCTTGTAGGACACTAAAAGGACTGGTTTTATAATCTGAAGTAAACTGGAAATGGTTCTTAAATTAAACATAAATATATATGTATCCTGATCAGACCATAGAGCAATTAGTATTTTTTCAGATAAAGTTGTGTTCTGTGAAACAAAACAAGTAGTAGTAGTAGTAGTAGTAGTAGTAGTAGTAGTGGTAGTACATTTAGTTGTAGGATTTACTGAACAGGAAACTCCTCATCCTGACACTTAGCTCTGCTCACGCTTTATTTAAGATGTAACAGGAACACAGCTCATGCCCTTTGTTTCGGGAATCAAATCCTTACCACTCCCAGTTAGAAAGCACTTATCTTTGAGTCAAATGTTTATCTCAATACTTTTCCTGAGGATTTGCGTGGAAAGACCACTTTGTAATTCTTCCCCAAAGCTTTCAAGATATGATTAAATCTAAGGCAAATAATGGTCACAATTATTTTCTTCATCAGAATCTTTTTTTTATCATTTGTTTCCATAATTGTTCAATAACTTTCCAATATTAATTAGATCTGGATTATTTACTTTTCCATTTAGAATTTAGGCATCAAGAGTGAATTGCAGGTTGCAGGTGACACAGCTGGACTACAGGTAGTAGTGCTCCTTCCGCTTAACCATCTTTCTATTTTCCAGTTTTTAGATTACATCATTTCCGTATGGGAATTTCTGCCTTTCTGATCATAGAACAATTTTCAAAAAAGGGTTCCACCTATAAGCATGTGCATTTGTTACAGATGTAAATATAATTTCATGTATTAATACAATCGTGTATAATTATATTATTATCTTACAATTTTGGTTAAAAATCTATATGTTTTTTTCTTGGAAAAATAAAGTACTAGACAATACTCCAAAAACACGCAAGCTACTCTGTTAGCTTTTTTGCTTTCAAACACATCTCATTAGCAGCTCAATATCAAATGAAAGTGGTGCCCTGCTAGCCAAGGGTTTATGGCATCACACAAGTACAGCATCTGCAATCTGAGTCCAGCTGCTAATTTTTGTCACAGGTCTCCCCCTCTTGGTCTATCTGCTTTCCCTAGTTTACCTCTCTTTGGCCCAATGATGAAATAAAGGCAAAAAATGCCAAAAAAGTGAGATAGAAATAATTTTATCTAACGTCTATTTCCAAGGTAAAGAATGAACGTTCATTATCAATGTATACTTCTAAATCACTGAAAGTCTAGCACACATATGCAAATGGTGCATAAAGTTAAATTAAATATAACATTTAACAAAAGTCACAGGGTCAATACAATCTGCCTAAAAACTCCTGTAATGGTTTACAATTTTGTGTCAACCTGTAGATACCAGACCAGAGTCACCAATGAATTCCCTGAAAATTTTGTCTAGGCATACTGACTCAACACTGACCACACTCACACATACACCCACCACCACATCTTTGCTCACTACTTCTTCTGTCACTGTGTGTGTGTGTGTGTGTGCGTGTGTGTGTGTGGGTGTGTGTGTGTGAGGGTGTGTGTGTGTGTGTGTGTGTGTGTGTGTGTGTGTGTGTGTGTGTGTGTGTGTGTGTGAGGGTGTGTGTGTGTGTGTGTGTGTTTGTGTAAGTGGTTGTACTGGGTTCCAGAGAGGGCTGAGCAAAAGTAGGTATAATGGAAAACCAAGCTGATAGAAAACAGAAATGTCTGAACAGAACAAAAAGGAGGGGCAATAGGCAGGAGCGGGGTCTCCATCTATGAGTGGGGACCACCTCCAAATGGACCCACAGTGTCCAATGGGAAGAAAAGTTGATTTTCAGCCAGTATGTTATGGGATATTAATCTTGCCCTACACTTGGGGAGCGTTACAGCATGCACATAGGAAAACATAAGATCCATCTTGACTCAGTAGTTTTGAGGAGCCCTGGTGACAGACTGATCTTTTAGTTTTCTTTGCCTGAAGGATGTGTGGCATGTCGCCACGTAAATGGGCTTGGTTTGACTTTCATTTGGTGTTAGCTGTTAAAAGAAAGATGGATATGCTTTGACAGGTTCCTGAAAGAAGACAATGCACATTAATTATTTAAGCTTCATCTTTCAGACGTGTGGCAATTGAAAGCAATTAGGGCTAACTGGTTACAGATCAGTATCAATTACTACACTATGATTAGCACACACCTCTAAGCCTCCAGTAATGCTTTGTCAGTGTTAAGTGTCACTGTTAAGCCAGCACTCAGTCTAGATGGTTTCCACACACAAATCGCTGCTCATGTCTCTCAAATAAACTAACTGTTTTTGTGGGCTGAAAAGTAAAATTCAAGTAGAGCTTTGCAAGTTCCATCGGCAAAACTCTGAAGATGGCATTGTCATATGTGTGAACTGTCCATGGGCAGACCAACAGATGCGTGAACATATTGATGTATTGGGTGCAGATCAGAGTAGAACTAAATACATATTGTCTATTTGTATTAAGTTGCAAAACTATCCGGTCTTCACAAACGGGGAAATAAATCTATACTGGCATCGACCGAAAATCCAAGGAAAAGATATCACAGCACAAGCCATAGTTTGATTGACAAGTGAACTTCTGGAAGTACAGCACAGGGAGACCACAGCAATGAATGCTTCACACCAAAGATGCTGCCAGAATGACAAAATAAGGATCTTGTGGATTACCACTTGAACTTTTAACCAGATGAGCACAAACAGACATGAAGTGCATTGCTTTCAGCATGTTATATCACTGTTGATGCCATAACTATACACTCACGAAACCAGAGCCCAGCTACACGTTTTGTGATTATACACGTGGTAGTGATTAAGTTCGTGCCAGTCGGGCTAGCCTCTTGAGGCAAGACCTTATGGTAGTTACACCAGTTTCACTGAACTCATAGTGCCAAGTATGTTTAGTGTCACAGGAGATGATTTGACTTGACACAGCCATGTCTTCACAGACGAGCAATCCGGTAAGCTGTATAGTTATGTGCTGGATGATGGTGAGAGTTGAATTAGTTTAATACCATTGTCTGAGTAACAGTTTCCAGAGATGTTAAGAGCAATTTGATGAGCTCTTTCCTGCTGTCCGTTTTTTCTGTCTAAAGGTTGTGGTTCACCAAGGAGGGTGGGACCAGAGAGTTCAGTTTCTTTGTGACAGGCACTGAGTCAAGTAAAGTGATGCAGGCTGGCATATTCATCCAAGAGTGCGGTGGCTGAATACGTGCTGATTTGCAAAGGAACACTAACATTTCCTTTCCTAAAATAGCCACTGTCTTAAATGAGAAATTTATAGTTGTGCTTTTTCAATCATGTTCAGTATGGGGCAGCAAAGGGATGATGCATATAATGAATTTGAATAACCTCAATACTCCAAAAGATGAATATCAAATCAAAACAAAAGCACATCTAAAGGAAGGAAATATATATATATATATATATAGTTGGTGATCACTGCAGCAGCTTCTGTGAAGCTGAGACAAAGAAAAAATTCAATCAAAATTGAAACTCTTCTTTAATTTACTTAAAGGCAGTCAAAACTCCACAGACGTTTGTACAACCACAACATACTGAAAGCATTTCCAGAGGTCTTTATTAGCTATCTCTTAGATTTATTGGTAATAGTTACTTTTAATCCATAATCCAGTGGTTCCCCACCTGGGTTTTGGAATCTCTGCATAAATCTTAAGCTTTATGATGATTAACATGATACAGCAGGAATCAAGAAAAATACATATTTCTGTTACATAATGTGTACTTTAACCTTTCCATACTTGTATGTGTTATTATGAAATGTTGTACACTTTCACCTCTTTAGGTGTCTAAAAGCTGTTTACATGTAACAATGCAGAAAGAGAACTTCATCTTTGGTTACACTGCTTGTAATTCATACACATACTGTATGCAACTTGTGAAAACAGGTTGCAGGAAGATGTTGCCTTGTTTTCATTTCATCAGGCATTACATTTAAACACAAGCAGATTTACCACTGATCTAAACTAATTATCAGTAAAAAAATATATACTTTACACACTAATGTGTCAAAGAATTCAAATTAAAGGAAAGGTAATAATTTTAGGTTGGTTTAACAAAGAAAGAGACTACAAAGCAGACTTCACATTAGGTGGCATCTTTCCTGCATCCAAATATATCATTCAGCTCTTTGATATAAATTATTAAACAGTGTCAGTTGGTAAATTTGTTTTGATGCTCTGCAGTCTTAATTGTTCTTGTTGGCTCACGCTCCAACTCCTCAGCTACAAAAAATGTCACTGTGCCCTCAGACTAACTCATTTGGTTAATTTTGTTTTTGTGGAAAGTGACAGTGATCCAATTTCCACTTTCGCATTCAAAGTACAAGTGAGACAATTTGTTCCAAATTAGATAAGCAGCATATGAACTTTTTTATTGACAAATTCTTTTGATTTTCACTTACTTAATTGAAAAATGAAAAAGTTGCATCACATGATTTAAAGGAGAGGTCCTGGACCGACAGTACACTAGATTTTTGTAATGAGCCTTAAAAAATGATTTTTCCCCTCAGAGACCTTCTGATATCTTTGCTATGTTTTTTTTCTGTTCTGTTTTATGGGTAATATGACTGTCAAAGTTTTTAGGTTTGTTAATTCTATTTGTCTTTCTTTTGATGAATTTCACTTTGCATTTGAACCTACCACTCGTTGTACTTTGCAAATAAACCGATCGCCAATTACCTGAGCCTTTCCATTCTTGATTGAAGGACTGGCATCATGGCTGCTAATCTGTTCATCTTTCAACAAATTTAACAAGTTAATTTTCTGTGGCAAGTCATACAATGCATCCATTCATCATTCATGAGACACCATAACAGAAGCTAACTGTGCAGCAGATGCTTTCACCTTCTATGTAAAGACATAAATCCAAACACTGGTAGTAACAATTTCCTCTTCAACAATGCCCTTCAGATTGATGTTTAAGCAGAGCGATGCAGAAATATAATATTTAAACTAATAGTTTTGCTTTTAATGACACTAATCCTTTTATTTTGTGCCAAATTGCACTAGTGAGATGACTTTCGGGTGTTTCTTCCTGCTCAAGGCACCACTATTAGGTTTCTAGCCCTTTATTTAGTTCAAATCAACATCCCCACCCAGAACAAATGGTCTACCTCAGATGACTTTCAAAACAGATCACACAGGATGAGCCCAGGTCTCCAACTGTGTTTCCTATAACCCTTGATAGCCCTCTGAGGAGCCTCTCCTCATCAAGTGTTTCAGCAGATCAAAGGCGGATCAGAGGTTTTCATATTTTTCTTTGCTGTGTCTTTCCTGTCCAGTCAGTTGACCAAATGACTTAGACTGAAAATTTATAAATGAAATAAGAGTATTCTGGTGGGCACCATCAAGTTATTAACTGAATACATAGCCTACAGCAGTATTTGAAATAGTATTAGCTCTTAGCTGTTATATAGTTGTTAGAACTAAATATCATTCATTTAAATCTGCTTAGTTAGACATGAGATGGGTGCGTTTTAGTTATACAAACATTTCTCTGAAGAGAAACTGGAGCCTGAGATAATCCCACTTGTTTAAACTGGGTAAAACCTCAAAATCACCAGAGGCAGAGACATAACAACCACAGTCAGCTTGTGAATCGACTGTATGAATGAAAGTGACTTAATTTATCAGGCTTTCATAAAAGACTTCAGGGCAAACTAGCTACTGCAGCCTCAGGATTTGCGTTGCCTTTTGCTTTTCTTTCTGGTTGCCAGTTTGACAGGTTCTTTAGATTGCCCACTGAGATTTGACACACGCAATGGGATTATTTAAAAATCTTTAGACAGTTGAGATTGTGCACAAATGGGCAGTCCAAGGGTCTACCAGTCAGAGGCAGAGAGTAAGGAGAATGAAGAGGGAGCAGGAGAATTTCCCTCAGGAAAGATACAGCAAGGTAGAAGAGAACATGGCAAAAGCAGCAACAACACTGGAAGAACATGGTCAACTGCCAGGAGTAGTTTGGCGAACCTTAGTAGTTTGGCAAATCTTGGCTGATACAGCACTTCAGTGCAGCGGCCACACAAGCTCTCTTTGGTAAAGGCTTACAGGGCTTTGCACTGAAACAACCTCTTTTGACCTTGTGTATGTAAGCACTATACACACATTAATATAGTATGCAGTCAGACATGACAATACTCTTACAAAACCAATATGCGCACATTTGAGAGATCTATTTTAAGCATTTAAAGGACCATGCAAACACAAGGAATGCTGCCATATAAACTAAATCCATGCCAGAACAGACAGCATTAGTCAGACCACACAAAAACACACCCAAACTTGTGATCTTGTTGGGACTGCATTCATTCCCCAACCTCGAAACCTTTCCCTGCCTCTAATACATCTAACCACAACCTAAATCTTAATCCTAATACTAAAAAAAGAAGTGAGAAAAGTCACCCTAATATTTTTATAACCATGCATACTCAAAAGTACTAATGAAAGTACACACATACTGTTCTAGTAGTAGCATGCATACAGACTACTGACATACGCACACATACACACTAGTGCAAACCACACACTTTGGCATGCACATTTCCCTGCAATTGAGCAGTTAGTCTAACATAAAAGTCTGATGATTATATGCAGACACGGACAGCTGCAGACTTAAAAGCTCTTGTATACGTAATACAGTGGAGTTATGTGAATGGAGATGTGTTCCACCCATGTGCACTAGAACATAATGGCGACATCCTGACAGCAAGAAGAGTGCCTCTGGCAGTGTAAATTGTAAATGGCTGCGTTAAAATTCGCCCATTCGGGGACTGCCACACGCTGATGGCAGCAAACTACATTGCTGGGTGATGTAACCATTTTGGACACTGATTAGTGGGCAACCCACTCCACCTTCTGAGCCATAGTTGTCCCTTTTAGTGTGATGGTTGAAGGAACTGAGACCTAAGCGATCTGGGAAACTGCATTTGGAAAGCAAATGATGCAGGGTGTGTTTGTAAGAATCTTAACTTATTTTTATGCCTTTATATTTATGCCAGTATTTATGAGTCTTCATACTGCTTTATAAGCAAGTAATTTTAATTCAAGTCTCCTGGTTTGAGGATAGCACAATTCAAAGCCTGACAGTTTTATGCTGTTGGAGTTTGTAAATGTGACTTAATACCAGTACTATCTGTTGAAACTGCACTAATACAGCTGCCTGTCTGTGGGGAATATTTATACTGATAGTACTGACAGTAATAATTCCTCTGAAGATAGTGGTTATTAACAGGTACATTAAAAGTACAAGGATTCCAGTGACTAACTGCTGTGTTACTTATGATTATTAATAATTCCTTAAAATGTATTTTATTTTATGTTAAGGAGGAAAATAAATATATTCCACAAAGAAAAAACAATATTATTACATGTCATGTTTTATATCACTCACTTTAAAATTTAAAATTATATGCAAATCCTAGTCTTGATCTTAATTTAATTAGTCTGCATGTTATTCATGTCCTGGCTGATATAAATATCCACATATTGTCATGAATACATGACAACATATGACTGAATTAAGTCATAAGTGAGCTGTAATAAACATTTGATAACTCCAACAAAGTTTTCCTTGGCCTTTGGGGGACTAAAATGATTTTATTATTTATTATTATATTTATTATTTATTTTTATTTTAACATTTTTATTCTAACAGCAGTTAGAGACCAGGCAGCAAATGAATATCCCACTAATACAGACAACCTTACAGGGCCGACAATGGCCACAAGCTAACTTCATGCTAAGATGATGGTTATTTTGCCAGTGAGGTAAGGTAAGCTAATATTAGCTTTTGGTGACAAAGAAGCAATGTTGTCACCAAAGTGCTTCATGCCTAATCACATGCCAAAGTAATCTCACCACAAGTGCCTGACACAACCATCCGGTGCTGCACTGTTTTAAGAAGCAAATGTCCAACTCAGTGCTCAGTGCCAGCTGCTAATGCGGCGACAAATGATGGCAACAATTTAGGAAAAAGCTCCTCCCAGATGTGAGTGCAGCTTCAGGTCTTATAAAGTGAAGAACCTTATAAAGTGAAGAACCCACTCAATATCTACTGAAAAGTTTACCTTCCGTTCCCCAACCATATTACTGGAGAGCCTAATAACAACTATTCAGTATGGCATGGTGACCTAGTGGTTACAGTGGCCATCCCATAATGTAGAGGACAAGGGTTCAATTGCAGTAACAGCTGTATGTCCTGGATACAAATCCGTCAGCAAGATGCTTAAACCATTCACTGGAAGTCATTTTGGATATGAATGCTCACCACATGTTTATATGCTCTGATTAAGTGATTGTATATAAAATCTTTATATTCAATTTTTAAAAATAAATATTGTGATTAAGGGAGCAGATGAACAAGCAACAAGAATTTATCACAACCAAACTAATATCTGATGACCATTCTCACTGATGAGAAGAATATATGTTGTGGATTTGAACTTTGGCTGTGAGTTGGAAGGCCGTGAAGGAATAAGAAATCTATGTAGCATGAGTTTGGATGGAAGCATATAATGTCTTTATAATCACATAGTCACACAGTTCAATAGCTCATAGGAACAATAACAATAAATGAATATACATGAAAAGAAACTTTCCACAGAAAGCAAAGAGTTCAACCATTTCACGTAATGTACACACAATTTATGTAGTTAATAGACAATCCTAATTACATTCGCACTACTCATTTTACTTTTATGAAGGTTATGACATATGTATCAGAACTGAAGCAGCATTTATGCAGGACCAGGATATTTTAATAACGAGAAACAGATATGTTATATACTGTATAGTGCTGGTACCTTACACAGGAGTGACTATACAGGACAGACATATTGTGCACTATTGGTCAACACATAGAGATAACAGCATTCTCACTTATATGCAATATAGATCTTTCAGTCAGCTCATTATGCATATTTCTGGCTTGTGACCAAACACCCAATGCGCTAGGGGGAAATTCATGCATACACACATAAACACTCGATCAGGTGTAAGACCAGAGTCTTGTTTCTTTTAAGATGGAAATGAAACCACTAAACAACTTCCAAAAGGTCTAGTGAAGTAAAATAATTTAATCATTCCCTTGTGTATGAATTACTCATTGAGACCAATGTAAGTGTAATGTCCTGGAAGGATCTGGGAGAATTAATGGTTGATTGCAGGATAAGTGTTGGTAAATTGGTGCTGCTGTAATGCCTTTAGCAAAGCATGTAAACTGGGTAATCATAGAAGAGATACTCACTCAGCAAAATAAACAAGGCTTATAACTGCAAGTCAGAATACGTGAGAACCTAAACTCGACTGACAGTTGTTGAGCAACAAAGTAATCATTACAGTGCTGATCTTACACATCAAAAGCTGAGGAAAGAAGTGTGGAATACATTTTTAGAAATGCAAGATTAATATCTAACTGTTCTCACTGCGCCAGCAAAATGCCACAATATAATTTCAAAGCCTAGGGGTCCTGCAGAGAAGAGAAGAAAAAAAAAAAAAACATAAAATGATAACAAGAGAGCTTCCAGTGTTTCATAAGTAGGAGTCTGGAAATATTTCCAAATGGTTGTTGGCTCTTTTATTAACTGATATTTAAAGCAAACAATAATTCAGTGTTTAACTGCCAAGAAGAGAGGGTAAATGAGGATAAATCTAACCAAACAGCCGCACTCAAGTCGGTAATTAGTTATTTTATTGTGGCTACTGTTTACATGTTTGATTAGTTTAAAATGCTCTGATATGATGATACAGATCATCATTGCATTTTGTTATTACAGGAGGAAAAATCTTTATGTGAGACTTTTGGCATTTTAGTTACTGACACTTTAAAGTGCTTAAATGCAGTGGAATTCCAGTATCTTCTAAAACACCCACACCCACACACACACACCCACACACACACGCACACACACACATACAGCAGGACATGCAGCTTAAATCACAGTGATGTACGACATCATTGGATTTACCAACAACTGCGAAGTATGAGGCCCACTCGAGGAAGAACAAGAATGATGTATGAGTTGGCCAATTATGAACATAGAGTTGATTTGTGTAACATCACTCTCTCCAATTAATTTGTCCTTTTTTTCTGTTTGTTGTTTTAGTTACAAATCCTCCAGCTTAGTTGGTAATGAAAAAAAGCTGACAATCCCTCTCAGAAATGGACAGAAGGAAATGCTGCTGGGAAATGCGAGGTGGATAATAGAGTTCAATGCCTCAGACATAGACTTATAGCCATTAGCAGTCCCTGATTTGATTTTGCCATACAAGCTGGAACAATCAGGACCAGGCTTGTCTTTAAGGATGACTGGTATAACCCAGGCAACGGAAAGTCACTCTGCATAGCAACATTGCCATCGATGTAAAAACAAGTTTGCTCAGACCCCTAGTAGGGCAGCTTAAATGTCAGGAGGAAAAAGACCTGGCATTGCATAAACCTACAGTTACTAGAATGGAACGATGCAAAAAATATCCAGACAAAACCGTCAATCCCCTAAAAGCCCACTGCATCACAAATAATTGGACTATCTTACAGCAGAGATGTCTATATAGCAGTGCAATATCTTTGTAGCTTGTTAGAATATGATGGAAACTTGTTCCTCATCTTCACTACCATGGCCAGTTTAACAGCTTTTCCATGGGAATGCTTGCCAGTATACCCCAGCTGCCGGAAGGGAGCCAAGAGATGCAGTGCTTGAATGTGGGCTTGGGCGAGCCTCCGCTAAATTGGTGATCCCAACATCGTGGTAAACCTTGGTGTGCTTCACTCCTTCCTACTGTAAAACCCTGATTAAAGCGCCTGCCCCTCCTTGACCAAATACTATACCACCAACCTGATGCTAAAGTGAGAACAAATGCTTTACTTTCATACCAGGGGTTAGGGTCTCAACTGTCCTTTATACTTTTGGACATTCAGCTTGTTAAATAAGTAAGAAAGTGGTGCTTAGCCCTCACCTGCTGCTATCTGCCTATTTACACTGCAAAACAAGCAAATGTAACCACATGTTATAGATCATAGATTTTTAAACAGTGTTTTTGGACAAAGCATGTAAGCTCCAGATCCCTCAGTGGGGGTCTTCTGCAGCGGTTAACTGATATCTAAAGCCCACATAGTGCTAATAATGTGCCATTAGTATTTTACAGTATCTGTTGAATATATATGCAATATATATATTGACAAGACATTTAAAAAAACAAACTATAATGAGTGAGGGAGAGGAGTGTGACCCCGCAGAGCCTATTACCAGCATGTCCACTACCAAAACATGCAAACCGATGCATTTTGCAAGCTAGGTTTCTATTAGATCAGTTACTGTAATTTCTCTGTTGGGCCTCAGCCTACCAGCCTACCAGCTGCTGTCAAGCAAACAAAGACATTGACATCCCCTTCTAGGCAGAGAATAAAGTGAATATTTATGATATTTCAAAACACCTTTTTCTTCCAGCGGCCATAAACATAACAATGCTGGCATTAATCAGCAATACCTTCCAACTGTTGTTCACTTACTGTCATATTGTGAAAGAGGAATACAAATTATATTGGATTAATCTAAGATCACTAATTTACACATAAATCTTCCACTGCTATAAGGATGCCATGCATTTACAGTCAAGCAGCACATAGGCTTACCGTATTATACAGTTGGTTGTATGTCTGTAGTCCTGGGTGTGACTTTTCGGGTTATGACTAATGTTTTTTTTTTTTTTTTTTTCCACTTTCATTGGAGAGTGATGCTTCTTTCAGTTAGCGGTTTAATTATATCCATTCCTTTAGTATGCACTGCCGTCTACAGCTGTGACCTTATGTAAAGTTACTAATAAATAATGCCTAGTTGTTCACTGAGCCACTCATAGTCACAACTCCACCCTAGTTTGTCACAATGGCTAAAATCCTTAACTGTAATCCCATATGACCTCACTTACTAGTTTGTGGTTAATAGTTTATATAATTGTTATAATTCATTTGAATGTAGAAGATTTGTAATTCAGAATGTGCCAGTCAGATAAAATAACAAATGTGGCAAATATCAGGGGGAAAACACTGACTATTCTGTTTGGAACTGTCTTTGACCTCTGCATTATAACACAGAGGAAGAGTTCACCTTGAGGTTATGGTGTGTCCATTCAGATGGTCTACAGTATGTGACAGGAGTTGATGAGAGCGGCGCTTAACTCTGCTTGACAGCGGTCAGAGTTTGCCTTTAATGTGGCAAGTCAGACACCCTTTCACAGCACTTGGGTTACTGCCTCTTATCCTCTCTCATTTTAGGTTCAGCTGTACAGGCTGAGAAATGATCTTTATTGAATTAGCTCCTGACTGCAAAGTTAACGGCCATCAAGCTAGGAACTGCTTCTCATGTCTTCGGCCAACAGGTTTTTCTTGATACTTATGGATGCCAGATCTGCCCTGTCATCATGCAGTGTTTTTTTTTTTTTTATATGCAGTCACACAAAGGTAAATGAGGCATATTCACTTGTGTAAATCACACAATTAAATCAAATAAACAATATTATATCTGCAAGATCACATCTTTGCAATATTAAATGAAACCTGAGGCAAATGACTTTATGAGTCTATTTGAAACTCCTTAACACTTTGAATGTGTTGTGTTCACCAACACAAACACTTGCTCCATAAAAGAACACAAAAGTGACAGAATATGCAAATCACCTGCCTACTGTAAATATAAAGAGTCTGTATTTTGCTCTGGGCTAATTTGCTCATTATAAAACTGTGTGGCCTTTGCGCAGGTCTACATAATTTGACGTCATGGATCACACACTAAATAGGAGGCACATGGGAGTAAAGAGTGAGGGTTATTTTGAAAACCCCGTCACCAGACTGGCTTGGTTTGTCTGATTTGGGTTAGACCTCACATGGTCACCATGCCACTTGTCAAACATTTCATGTGGTTTGAAATTGCTCTGTTGTGCAAGTGCCTATCACAGCTCCAAGTAGCAGCTAGACTTGTAAATGCAGGTTTCAGTGAAAGGCAAAGCCATAATGGCACCTCATTTCCAGTCAGCCAGAATGTTCCTTCACTTTGCCAGCAGCGTTTTTTTTTTTTTTTTTTTTTTTTTTTTCACCGCTAGAATCTGACAATCTGGCATCTGGCAATGTAGGACATGGTAACCAGAAGATAAAAGCTTCACTGGGATTATAGATGAAAAATACTCTCAAAATAATTTTAATAGGTGTCTATTGCTGAAATTCCATTGTCTTATAGCATTGAGGTCAGAAAAAGATTTTAATGCCCCACAGCGTTTTTTTTTCTGTCTTGAACATACAGTGTACATAGCAGCTGAGAGCTCTCAGCATAGTATAGCATTTGGTGAGGTTTCAAACTCACCTACCTGAAGCAATTCTGAAACAACATGATCATTGCCCCTTTCTTTTTAATTTTTTATGAACACCCAGCTGGATATTTTCCAGACAAATTTTAATTTTTATACCAGTTCATGAGACTGGTTTTTACCTGGTTTTTCATTATTAAAAACACTGGTAAATTGCCCTGTCCATGATTCTTTTCTTGACACAATTTAAGCGGTCCCTGGTCAGGAATGTTAGCTAGATGCCCTAAAACTGTTTACCAAGCCCTTGAATTTTATTTGTGGTTGTCTTGACACACATTCCTTGTTGTTTTTCACGTCAAGTAAAGTAGTGACCTCACGTGAAGCCTGTCTGCAGCTCTGGATTTTCAGTTCAGCTGATGGTTACATCACTCCCTACATGCAGTTTGTTCTCAGACATTACGACAGGAATGATTTATAAGTCATTCGTTAAAGAGCAGTAGAAGTTGTTTTGTTAGCCATAGGTCAAGTAATTGTATCACAGCTTTGTGTGTTGGATGGCTCTGTTTTTTTCTCCTTTAATGATGCTGAGAATATATTTCAATGGTGCTCAAGAAGTGAATAAACTGATTTGTGTACTACTAGCTTTATTTTTGACATCTCTGCTAGCAAAAATGACCCCAAAGATATATGAAGTGTGTAGTGGAACAGTCTAGCCTACCTATGAACCGTACCTATGAGTATGAAAGGTTCACTACACCATGCATGCATGGATTGTATATCATTGGAATGGTGTGCATTTGAGATAGGATTCTGCTGTGCGCAGATAAAAATGCCTAATACTTGCAAAACCATGACTGACTGCAGAGTTAAAAAGCAATTACTCATAAATTATATATCTGGGAAATACAAACAAAAAAAAAAAAATTGGGGAAGCAGTGTGTTATATTTGTGTTTATGCAGCGACATCTATTTAGCACAAAGCACATTTCATTTACAGTGAAGGAAATTATTTGGATTATATATCTGCGATGAAATGTCCTGTTTCCATGTGGTTTTGTCACAGCTTGTGCCACCCAAACCCCAAACATGCATTTTTCCACATGATTTGAAAAACACAAGTGACACACCAGAGTGGCTTAGAAACATATTTCTGCCACCAAGTATGTGTTGTGCTGTGAACACTGCTTTTAAAGCAGTCTCTATGTTATTTACTTTTATGATTAGTAATGTTAACACAGGCGGTGGCATCAGTAATAATTATGGAAATTTTAATATGTGAATAATTATTATGATGATTGCTTCTATTTTTAAAAACTATATCATTAGGGGAAACCTGCTCTCATACTGATATCATTAGCTCAGAATTTGGCAACGTGAACAATATGTGCATGAGCAGTTACAGTCATTTCAACTATAAACCCAATAAAATTGGAGCCAGACAGCATCTCTTGTGGTCAAGAAAACAAAATATGCACAAAAATAGCATTTGACCTAAGAGCGTCTCTCATGTGTTCTTTCTTCGTGCCTCTGAATTGAAACATTTTTCCAACTGAGACATCATGAGAGCAAAAACTTACGAGAACCAATCTGTGGAGTATTTTTGGCACAGGAGTTAGATGTATAATAGGCTAAATAGCCAGCTGTGCCTTTTTAGTCTAATGTAGTGTTTTCTAATTTCAAATATTCACTGGGAATAGCTATTATTGTTCATTTAGCCTATTTAGAGGTCTTCTGACATGCTTGGAATTTTTGCGATTATTTTCACCTGCACTATTGCTAAATCTCACAGACAGTTTGTTGATGATTGAATGTCTGCTCAGGAATTATTAGTTTATTCTGGTCACTGAATCACATTTTAGTAACTACACAAGTGAATGTTTTAGAGCAGGCAATAAAACTCAACTGTTCATAAAAATATAGTCCACTTGTGGCTTCTTCATCATTTTATGTTTGACTTCATGCATGACCAACACTGAATACTATTTTAAAAAGGCATCTGCTAGCTTGTTGCACCTGTATCATGCTGTCTGTGACAAATAACTGACTGTTATTCTTAGTAGCCACCAAAACTCATGTGTGATATTGTGGTTTTATAACAACAATTCCTGTGTCATTTCAAGACAGAAACATGTTTGCTGTGATAGTAATTTTTCAATCTGCCACCTATAAATAACAATAAATAAAACCACAAAACATCAAATCAAGAGAGTAAAACTTATTTCCTATAAAGTTTTTTGACCCTGACTTATCTGTGCACCTTAAGAATCCATTCCTCATCACTGAAGGCAAGCCTGTTGATGGCACATGCAAAAGCTTTCAGAGCACTTGTGTAAAAAGCATTAAAATTCCCCATGCAATAAAATGTTATTTATAGGACTGTAACAGTCATGTAGTTCGTCTTATACAATCCCCAGAGGAGAAACCAAGACATTCAATTCTACCATATACACTCACAGCAAAGGCTACTGCAACGTGGGGCCCCTCCAACTAGTTTGAATAACTTATTAATGCAAACCAGTAAAGTTGTTTAATTTTTTTCAGCCACAGGGAAGTTAAAACAATTCTAAAATTAAGTGGATAAGAATTTGAGGGAAAGGCAGAGAGAGGGTGGAGGGGGACCGAAAGGACAGAGCTAAGTAGGTGCGCTCAGTAACCCAAGTGACGTAATCGGGAAAAGTGTGTAACATTGTTAAACAATAATAAAAGAGACACTTGTGACATAGTACTTGTGGCATCAAGGAAGAATGTGTCACGCACTAAAATTCAAATTAAAAGAATTAGCAATCAGAGAAAAATGTTCTTAAAAAAACCAGAGAAGTCGTCATTAACCCAAGGTCAGCAGAGTTCAGCAGCTTTAACACCGCTGCTTCTGCAAGATTAAATAAAGGGTGATGTGGCTCTTCTATGAGACCTAGCATCGTCGATTCCCACTACAGGTATCTTAGAGTATGAGAATGATTTTCCAGTTGGAGTTGCTGAAAGGGGCAAACCCTCAATTAGTTCATAAAAAGAGCTCAAGGAGCCTTCCTTTAGTCTTAAGTATGGGAAACAAAAGCATCTCTCCTGACGATAGCTGGCATTGCGGCACTCCATTTCCACAAAAAGCTGCAAAGAGTCTGTCATTTTTGGACAAAATCTTGATGACAGGGCAAGCCTAGGTCTGGAAACTATATCAAAAATTTTCGTGGGTATTTTACATCCAACTTTCCCAGCCCATAGGAGTGTATGAGCATCAGTGAGCACATTAAATGTACAGGGATATGAGGCGGTGTGTTATACACTGCCCATTTTTGCAGCATTTTCTTGCACAAAAAAGCAACAAGCTTCGAAATTTAGGTGCTGTGCACTAGAAGACATGGTCTGGTAACAGAAGTGTCACAAGTCCAGTTCCTGCAACAACCTTGTCGTTGGTTGACTTGTTTTTGAGAAGATACTACACTTACTCATCCATCTCAATCGAAGAAAAAAGAAAGATCATCAGAGAAAAAAAATGCTTCAAAACATTTCATGCATTATACAGTAATTATGTTCTGTGTAGTAACATAAAGGTGAGTGAGTGAAAATAGTACCATTTTACTGTTACACCGAAGTGTATTACAGAAGCAAGGCTATATGAGGCATGCCAGACAACTAACTACATGTTAGTGGTGATTGAGGAAACAGTTGTCTTAATAACTTTACTTTAAAATGAACACAGCTGTGCAAAGGCTATTACAACCACAGCTCATCAACAGGTTAAATCTGAAAGAAAGGGTCCATGAATGTCCACAAATGCTGTGATAAGAAGGCTCCTTGTTTCACCACCTCTCACTTTCTTTTGGGTAACATGTGACACTGTGCTGGGAAACCAAGTAAACACATTATATTTTAAGCTTTGAATGATTCAATTCTTCTTTAATGTGCTGTTTTGTGTGAACCCCTTATTCTCTCCAACCCGGTTAGTCAAGAAACACATACTGTACATGCAGATTTGGAATTGTAAACATTGAAATAATTTTATATCACTGAATGGCTGGTTTGTCACATATTGTTGCTGGCTGATATAACACAACAGTGTTTCTCGGCTCACAAGAGATTTTGAGTTTGCTGTTGGAGTGTCCGGTTGCTTTTTCATGGGCATCCATTATTCTGCCTTTGTTTCTTCTATTTATTCCTGAGTATACATGAATGAGTAAGAGATGGGTAGTTGGTATGAATAATGATAATCACCATGGGTGAGTAAAAGCAAAATAATAGAGCAGCAGCCACTAAAACTCTAGTTTAATTAAAAAGTTACAAAGAAATCAAACTGTTCCATTCAGAAATTATATTTTAGAAGTGCAGTTCAGAAAGACCAACTACAAAAAAGGGGAAAAAAACAGTGATGCCATGAGACTGTTAACAAAAGAAAACATCAGAGACACAAAACAAGTAGATTAATGCCAAGACAATGTACAGGCTACAGCTCTTACAATAAAAGGGCTTAAGGTCAAATGCATTCTCCTTTTTGAGTGTTTGTCAATTAGTGTAATATGTTGACTTGGTGACATATTTGGAAGACTGTTTTTCTGTTATTAGAAAATAGATACTGAGAAGTCATGATGAACATCTTCAAAATGTTATAGGTTCCTGTATGAGATTAACTCGTACATTAAGTGACTAGTAATTATCAGCCATGCCCTGCAATAGCAATATGTGTTGTGAAGGCTGACATAAATATGGGTAAACAAACAAATTTAAACACTGTTGCTCTCTATCATCAAAGCATCACTACAAAATAAAAATTCAACACACATGCCACAATACATGTACATGTTCTAAATTCACATGATCACATGCATATCTGCACTTCATATTTTTATGAAGAGCAGATATGAATGAATGAAGAGCAGATATGAATTTTTACGCACTCATGATATGCTATGAAAAATGACTTATTGTTACAGGATGGTATTGATCCAATAAACATGCGACTGTGAGGGGCAGCCACTTTTCGGCACAGCGAATACTGCCACTCTGTGTTCCAAAACAGACGGTGCTGCCTGAGATTGAAACTGTGCTCTGCAGGACCCAGACTGCTCCAGAATCATCCCACACAGCAAAAATTAACTTCTTCAAATAAAGTTTAACATGTATACATGCATAGCCTCCTAGTAAAGTGAGATGGTTTCACCTCAAGTATGTACAGAATATAGTCATAACATAACATAACATAACATAACATAACATAACATGACATGGCATGGCATGACGTGACATAACATAACATGACATAGCATAACGTAACATAACATAACATAACATAACATAATATATTATGACATAGCATAACATAACATAACATGACATGACGTGACATGACATGACAGCGTAACGTAACATAACATAACATAACATAACATAATATACTATGACATAGCATAACATAACATAACATGACATGACGTGACATGACATGACAGCGTAACGTAACATAACATGACATAACATAACATAATATACTATGACATAGCATAACATAACATAACATGACATGATGTGACATGACATGACAGCGTAACGTAACATAACATAACATAACATAACATTACATGACATGACATGACATAGCATAACCTAATATAACATAACATAACATGACATAACATAACATGACATGACATGACATGACATGACATAACATAATAATGATGAGGATTTTTCACAGTAGTAAATCCCTCTGTGCTCTTAGTTTAACTATTTAGATTGTGTTTGGGCCCTGTGATGAACTGGTGACCTGTCCAGGGTGTACCCCTGCCTTTCACCCAAAGAGAGCTGGGATCGGCTCCAGCAAATCCCCGTGACCCTTGTTAGGAATAAGCAGACATAGATAATGGATGGGTGGATGGATGGCTAGTCTTTGGTACTACAAGGAGTTGTTCTGAAAAACTTTTTTTATGGCTGAAATGCCATAAGGTCCAAGGGCCCATTGTGGTGCCATAATAAAATGGTTTAAATTCTTCAAACAGCAGGAAGTTAGGAAGTTGACTAACTCAGCAATGTGACAATTCAGATCTATGAATAATAGAATATATAAGCAATATACAGTATATTCTGTACTGAAATTGTAATAGTTACTGTTATTAATAGGCTATAGGGTTCATGTGTGTGTTTTTATTTAATGATATTAAACTACAGTCTGATATAACTATCCAAAGGAATCTCAGTCAACCTCCTTTTTTTAGTGTGGATGGGTGGCTGTCTGAACAGAGGCGCACACACATCCAAGGCGACCTCATCATTGTAGGGCTGGGTCTAGAGTAGCCTCAGTGTATGTCTGCTTTGTACCTGGTGTGATATGACAGATCTCACTGTAAAAAACCCACATTTCTTGCAGTCCAATAAAACTAAACAAATCACATATAAAAGATGTATAGATGATGCACACACTGTCATTCCCATTAAGGCATATTAGTAATTCCTTTAGGATGTGGGTCCTTGCTTAATGTTAATTATTTCTGTCTCATGAAGAATTAGATTCCTTTGAATGTGCCATGGTGCCAGATTCAGTTTTCCATAATCTGGCACAGATGTTTAAATCTGATTCACTCCACCACAAAAATAACTTCTGTTTAAATAACTAGGCTGCAATTAGGCCAACACAGCAGCGTATACATATCAGTTTATTTATAACACAATTACACAAAATGCGTTTGATTAAATTAAACTACCCTTAGTCTTTATTAATTCCTGGAAGTTCTTTGAAAGAGGTAAAACACTGAATTCCAGTGGCACAATTTGATTTTTCACTGGTTCCATGAAGGAAACATGTCGTTCTCACTCACAGTAGAATATAAGACTCGTTAAGATGTTTCGCAGGGCAGGCGGCTGGCATCTTAGAAGTCATTTCTCTGCCAAAGTCGCTCTTCAGCTCTGAACGCGCAGCCTTTGAAACCACCTTGGGTTTCAGCTGCTGCATCTCAGCCAGAGGTCTAAAAGTTAAAACGGTGCATTTTGATAGCTCATAACCTATCTTATTTCCTCCAAAGCCCCCGATGACCGGAGCTTGAATCCTTTAATTAATCGCTGGCATGACGTGTTCAGAGTCAGGTACAGAAAACAGTGAGTTGGAGAGGAAGGAGGACCATTACGCAGGTTGTCATGACATCACCATGGGCTGGCTATAAAGCGATGAGGGCTAATACGGAGAGTTAGAGGAGCACTTGAGAAGCTTTGGAGTTAAGGACAGACTGAAGCCTCTTATGCTTAATAGCTGATTGGCTGCTGCTACCGTCCTTCTTTCTCAGCTTGAGCGCAGAGGAATCCCTTAAAGAATACCAGACTTGTCAAAATGAACTTGTCGTACTTGGTAGCTTGTGGACTTATGGTCACCCTGCTTTCAGTACGGATGGGGGCAAAACCTTTATCTCAGACGCAGCAGAAGGTAAGACGTTACTTTTATTCATATTACTGAGAATTAAGGCAGTTCATTTGATTAGTGTTACTAGTTTTGGGGGAGTTCAGCGTTTCTTCAGCAGTGAACATCTGTTCTGTGGGTCAAGCGCCCAAGACTTTTTTTAGACCTATTTCATGATTTCAGTCATACTATGTTTTTACTCACAAAGACAGCATTATTTTTTATTAATTATACAATGTGTAACCCGGACATAATCACTACACTATTTTACTCTCCAGCGTCAGTTTTAGATCTTATGCAGCGCAGTGCGCATCATTTGACAAGCACTCAAAGTCAAAGAAATCGAAAACTTTAGGTGGAGACCATTAAAGTCAAAATATCTTCAAAGATTTTCATGATGGAGACATTAAGATTCAGCTTGGTATGGGTCCTTTCCAACAGTTGTTGGTAATATTTATTACAACAAATTCAAATTTTGGTGCGTAAAATACGCATGTAGAACCAACTGAATAACACAGACCAAAAGTTTTAGTTAGATGGTTACAATGGCAGCAGTTTGATGCAAAGTCTGTGTTTAGACCAAGCACCTGACTCTTTACTGAGGGCGGGCAAGATTTAAAAGCTGAACGGCCACATAGTAAAACTGAAAGTGAAGAACCCTCAACAGAAATGAAGTACATAACTGAGGTCTGAATAACAGCATTATCTTGCGAATCTATTCTAAAGTTGGTTATTGGCCAGACAAACCCACTATCCGTCTCGGTTAATCCCAAGGCGCCATGCGTTAAAATTGCAAAAATCATTACATTTTCCCGCCTGGCCACTTCACTTTGGAAGTGCTAAATATGCACCAAGCTGATTTAATCAAACGTTATGCAAACGATTGCTCTGCTCAAACGAGCAACAAGCACGTAATTCACTTTTATTGGAAGAATATCTCTTTGCGCAGCGTGGTGCCTAAGGGAGACATCGTTTATTTATTTTTTCTATCTTTATTTCAGTCTCTTAGAAATTTGCTGGGCGAGGAGCTGGCGGAGTTTCTGGAGTCGGAGGAGAGGGACAGACGCCTAGATGCTGTGCGCTCTCGGTTACGGTTACTGCGAGATTTACGCATGGACACCCGGGCCAGAGGGATGTGGGCTCGCCTCCTTAACGACCAACCTGCACCGAGGAGACACAAATCGGGAAACAAGAAAGGGGGCTCCCCATCTCGGAGTGGCTGCTTCGGGCACAAAATGGACAGGATAGGAACCATGAGCGGCATGGGCTGCTAAGCTTGGAGCGACGCTGGAAGGGTGAGTGATCCTTCATGTCACAGTCCCACTTGACACTTGAATTCACTGTAACCTGACTTACTTATAAACAGAACAGAGAGGAAATTGTATACGCAGAAAATGAATAATGGGTGCTGGGAAGGTAGGAAACGGTACAGGAAAGATAAAGGAAACCTGAAAGCAATGAGTAGGATCTTGAAAAGATGATGTAAAGTGAAGGACAAGAGAATGGATAATAGTCAAAGTAGTTAAGTCAAGTAAAGACAGGTGAAAAGGGAAGAACAAAGGTGAAGAACAGGATGACAGAAAAACAAACAGATAAAGATGTTCAACTTAGATTATTGTTTCTTTAAAACTGCCCCAAGACACTATGCTCTGGTTCCACAGTTGGGGTAGTTTAGAATAACAATCAGGTCTTAGTGAGCTCAATATAGCAAGTGTAGAGTGATGACCATGCAAGTAAGAATACATAAGCTGTAAGGTCATATGTTTCTCACATTTTAGGTTGATGTAGGGAAAATGATAAAGCGCAGTCTAATCAATAACCTCATATGTTTGACTGACTCTTCATTATCAAAAAAGCTGACACTCAACATGATATTAAGCTAAGTGGGTAAAAGAACATGATGTTATAAAAACCTCAACTCATAATCAAGCAAAAGTGCACTTGATCTTATGTAAATTAATGTCCTGTCCAGTCTAGCTGAGCCATTTAGGAAGCAAGAAGTTGATATCAAGTTTAACAACAAAGAGGAAAGGGAGACAGGGTGGAAGGAAGTGGGGATGGAGACAAGCAAACCTTTTTAAACCCAGCACCCTGTGGTGGCTGGGGACCTTCCAGGAAACCTATTCTCTTTACCTGAGTGACTTCAACAAAAAACAACAAAGGATCTGTGAATAGACAAATGAGAAGACTACGTGACAAACAATTAGTCTGGAGGCTTGAGGGCTTTTTGTGGTTGTGGCAAACTGTGAAATCCTATTGGGGAGTGTGATTTAGTGACTAACATGCGTTAGTGTGTGTGGTTTTTTTGTGTTTATGTGTATGTGTGTGTGTATTTATGTGCGTGCATCTGTGTGTGTGTGTTATTCATCAGTTGACACCCATATTTTCTCCCATGGGGAAACAAATGAATGTTTGTGTTAGATGTGTTTGTCAGAGAGGAAATGATTAAGTTAAAAGTCAAAGGAGAGCAGCTTAGTTGAAAATAAAACTGACAAGTAAATTTGGAGATTCCCAGAAGGACAATGAACTGATGAGACATAAACTGCTAAATCACACAATAGATTAACCAGCGTTTATAGCATTTTTCCTGAAAGCTCAAGCTAACCATATTTCTCCCTTTTCCCTCTCTTTCTCCAGATGCCTGGATGCTGGGTTTGGGCAACAAAACATTCACTTTGTTCCCACCTATGGAGGAAAAAAAAGAAAAACTTACCAAGTGACAGATTTTTGGTACGAATCTCACCACAACCAGCATAAGAAAAAAAAGACTGAAATGACAATGCTATGACAACTACATACATATATATGTATATGTATATATATATATACATATATATGTATGTAGGTATGTATGTATAGAGAGAGAGAGAGAGAGGAGAAAAAGAGAAAGATATGATTATACAGGTGTATACACATAAATATCTGTATACCTATAAAACATGGTTAACAGATACAAACACAGAAGCATACTATGCGGACAATGGTGTAAAAACTACAAACTGCAAAGCTGTATATTGTTGCTGCTGCTGTTGTACATTCATGTACTTCATCTTTCCTTGCATAAATGTATTTATGTTTAAAAAACTATTTATATGTTTATAAAAAGAGATATTTATAAATATGAGTTTTATTTATGTAACATTTTGAAACAAATGCAGGTCAGATCTGTTTGTAACATTTTTTTCCCTTTTGTCTCACATAGTTGTAAATGTTTTCAAAAATGATAAAAAGAACATTCCATGTGCACTTAAATGTATCTTCTCAGGGTTTTATGTTTTACTGAAATTGATGAATTTTAGTTGCTGCACATTTTCTGCCTGCCAGGTGGAAAAAGGAAATCTTGAACTACTTGTCAGGAGCTATGAAAAAGCTGCCTTGTTTTCCACTTAACTACCATTCCTTTTTATGCAGGTCACATTTTAAAAAAATATTTAATTAGCAAAAACTAAAGCAAAATGTTCTATTATGGGCATGTGTAACATTAAAATGAGTAATCTGGGAAATGGCAGATGTTTTACTGCACATAATAGCAGTGTTCATATGCCACACTTATATTAATGATTCAAGATAAGGATAAGTTGGGTGGTTCATCTATTTTTCCTGCATTTGGCCTGCACCTCTAAGACTTGATATATGAAAGGCACACGTGGTACAGATCACCTCCCCAAGCTTTAATCAACATGCAGACAAATGCTTAAGGGATTTTTAAAAAGAAATGGTTTACCAAGATAAACGCAGACATATATTACAAAGAAAAAGGAAATAGCATTACATTTTATATTCACATTGTGACCTAAAGTGACTTAGACTGAGTGTAACAGTAGAATGAGTTTACCAATCATTTAGTTCCAAAGTATTAAAAGGATACATGTTCATGATGTTCTTGTGAGCCTTCAATGTATTATCATCCACTGAAGTATTAATAATAAATATGGTGTTGATAGATTTAGGGGCAGAACAGATGAAAAGATTTTCTAAACAGTAAATTTAATGTTTTTGTTGCAATAAATGTTTGAACTTGGATCCAAGTCAAGCCCCAAGTTTTAGGTTTCATGCCAATGGCAATAATAATACCTGTTTTTATTTCTATGGCACTTAACTAAAAGCAGAGTTTCCAAAGTGAAAGGCATAAAAGAAAACAGTTAATATGCAAAGAGAACATAAATATGTGAGTTATTCATAGAGGCAAATAATCAATCTGAGAATTATTAATGGAAACCTATAAAACCAAGTCTATAAAATTGTGTATAGGAGGAACATGCCCTAATGGATTTGCTATCTGAGGTGTTTGAGATGCCTTGTTCTAAAGTCATATGCTATAATCACACAGTTTAAGAGTCAGAGACTGGTGAGGAAGCTCTGTAGGTTCAGCTTTTTTCACTAGTACAAGTACTGAATATGTTTTACACAGTTGCTGATGATCACATGTGAAGTTACTGTGGTCACCTGTCCATATTTTAGAACAATCCAAGACTTGCACGCTATTCTAATAGACTTAAAAAATTAAGCACAAACATTTTTGTGAACTTTAAATATATACATATTTTTAGAATTAAAAAAAGTAATCACCCAAGTGGTTTAGCATTGATGACTTGCACTAATATACTCTCAGACTAGAAGGCAGCATAGAGCTGAGGGAAACAAGGATACACCTGTTCTAAACACACAATGAACCCTATCTTTTAGCAATGTTAAAGAACACAAAGGCAATTTTTCATAACATTACAGCAGTAAGATGTATCCAAAGGTTCTGTTAATTAAAAAGCAATTCATTATGACTGGCATGTCTCTTTCTTGTTCAGGGTTCACTAATAAATAGAAAATTAATTTTATTGAAGCTCTATACACACATACAAAAATACTGCACATGTTCAGTACAAATAAGTTATCTTGCTGTATGTGACACCAGATGCCTTTCTACAATCACACTGAAAACACAAAGGCAGCACCCACACTTTATAATTAGTGTCCAAATTGCAGGTACACTGGTCACAAAAACCTGAGAAAAAGAAGGGAAGCAATGTGGGCAATCATGATAACACCTGTCAAAGATGAACAAAAGCTTCTCACAAGCTGAAGCCCACCAAAAGAAAAGGACGTACATTTAACAAGACTGTTGCTAAAATGTACCTCACAGAACTAAATCAACACTGCAGTGTAAAAACTCTGTGCTCCAATGGTGTGATCTTTGTTAAACTGATATTTGTGGAAGATGTGCCATTCAATAAATGTTTGCATCAAAGACCAATGTGCAAAATAAACAGTCTCAATTACAAGAGCACACATTGTAAGGTCTCATAGGAGCTACAAGGTTTGACAATTGCTCTGAATAGTGTAGTAGAGATAACCTTTGGTAGCATAACAGAAGGTATATGGGGAATTATCTGTTGGATTGGGTTCTATCTATCGCTTACATATATTTCCCTGATAATATTTCCAGATTCTGGTGAGACAGTTGAAAAATCAAAATAATAACAGGTGCAGTCACTGGATGGCAGAGAGGGGGTTTAAAGGAAAACAAATGTAGCTAATAGCATTAATAATGGCTCTAATCTACTAAAATATCCCAGCATGCCACAGTAGTTAGCAAGAATGCACAAACCCAAGGTCCGATGGAAATGAAAACCTATTATTAAATTATAATTTATATAAATAATTGTTTAAATTACACGTGCACATTCTATCCCAGGTAGATAATAACAAAAGTCCAAGTGTTTTTATGACTGTAAAGTTAAATGGACAAAGGGAAAGTAGATTGGATATTTTTCTTGCGTTTACTTTAAAGAAGGTACATTTCTGTAGATATTCTTAACACTATTTAGTTGACTAATGCTTACAAGTTACACATGCTTTAATAAATAATTACTAAACACCTGTTTGAGAAAACCTTCAGTCACATCAGTTTGTGACCAGTAATTTGAATTTGTTTATATGGCACAATACACTTTATCTACAATGTTCTATTATTATTATTATTATTATTATTATTATGCCAGATTATAAACTGTTGGTATTCTTATGTCACTTATATGCTGTTTGTGGTGTGATGACTTTCTTTACCCAGTGCTCAGGGAAATAAGTGAGGGATGGAAAATGCAATGCTGCCTCTGTGTGGTGTTGAGGGTTAATTACTCAAGTGTGCTGTTCATGTCCCTTGGGAATCAACTGGCTGACCACTGGATGAAATACATGATAGATCACACTTACTATTGACAGATAGTCTTCTCAGTATTTGTTTTTTGCTATGATAAGTGAACATATTAAATACTAATACACACAGTGTTACATCTTTATTATTTCTGCATTTTACTGATCCAAAGTGTAAAACAGACATGTAACGTGAAAGCATTTTTTTTTTTATAGAACTGTGGAACTATTTCGAACTGCTAAGCAATTCTGGCTAACCTTTAAAAAAAATTACATTTTTATGATTATATGTTAACTATTATTCTTAAAGCTTTATTGGTAACTAATGCCAAATAAATGTAGGCGCAGTGGAGAAAAAAAGTTAAAAAAAAAGTGGGGAAGTACACAGCAATACCGAATGAAAGCACTAAAGTAAAACAGCAATTCAAATGTATAAATTAGGCTATACAACACGTAAATGTAGCACATATTAAATTGTCAAATATCGACAATATATACTCACCCTCTAAACATTTAAATGAGTAGCCTATCATGTAGAAAATAAACTTCAAACCTTCTCTGCTTAAATTAAGCTCGTCATTGTCTTCAGACGCAAAACGTTATTTCACAGGAGCTTCGACAATAAAAAATGTCTATATTTAATTATTTCGTGTATTTATCTTATATGTGCAATCAATTGTCGTTTATTTCATGCGGTTGTATGATATTCCCTGTCGCCTGTATAGGTCATGTAGGCGTTGCGCGGACACGATGCAAATGTCGTAACTTGTCATTGGTGGACACAATCACGTGGGCGGGGGTCGTGCACGCGCTAAGCAGGAGAGTAACGAGCGCGGCTCCGGCTTCTGTTTTTCCTGTTCAATGTCCCACGGAGCAGGCAGAGTCACGTGCATGCGGTAGTTGCTTCGTTTATTTTGTTCAATTATCCAGTTTTTTGTGTTTCCCCTGAAACACACGACAGCACCATGGTGAAGTTAGCGAAGGTAAGATCTAATGACGCCATTTTCGCCGTTTCTGCCAAAAATTACGCCATGCAAACGCGTGACAGGGGTCCTAGCGTTTCTCTTTTGCAGCGTTTCTATCTTGCAGCGTTTCTTTCTTGTAGCGTTTCTCTTTTGCAGCGTTTCTATCTTGCAGCGTTTCTCTCCTGCAGCGCGTTTGCCCTTGTCGGCCACCGTAGTGAGGTGAAGTTACGGGAGAACTGTGACTGTGATTCAGAAACAATTTGATAACGCAGGTAGTCTGTGCTAAACGTGGGCCACGTGTAACGCTTAAAATCTTTGCTATAACTGTTGAATATTAAAATTTCAGTTGTAAGAAACAAAGGGGTCCTAGTGTTTTTATCTTTGAAGTAGCTATCACATGGTACAACCCCCCCCCCCATGTCCCGAAAAGATATTGGCTATACTGTAAATTTTATTCTGTACCCGTCCACTAGTTGAATAGGGTGAACAAAGTTATTGCTATATTTTATTGTATTTGTTTTATCCTTATTTTCTCAGGCAGCAAATAAGCAAGCAACTCTAAAGGAGAAGGCTCCTCCACCTCCCAAAGAATTGGAGCAGGAATCTAGTGAAGAGGACAGCAGTGATGAAGAGGAGGAGGTATGTTTTTGACTGTGTGTGTGTGTGTGTGTGTGTGTGTGTGTGTGTGTGTTTGGAAACTGTAGATTCTTAAGAATCCAAACAAATTTAAAATATACTTTAAAAGTTGATTTTTCTCTTTGCAGGCTCCTCCACCCAAAGTGGTGAAGAAAACCACTCCAGTTAAAGCTACTCCCGTTGTCAAAAATGGCACCACTGCAAAAAAAGAAGAAAGTGAAGACGATGATGATGATCATCATTCTGGTAAGTAATGGAAATTGATGCACTTGAATATATAATATGTAAGAGAAAAGTATCTAGACTTACTGTTTACTTTGCCAGACATTTTAAATAAATACATTAAAAAAAAAATCTGGTTGAGGAAATGAATTTTAGTTGGCTGTCCATATATTACAGAAAATATTGACTGAGTAGGGTAGTAGGCCACTGTGCTGACCACTGGTTTCATCCTCCACTGTCTTTAAATTGAGCTTTATACTTTATTTACAGAGGAGTCTGTAGAGGAGGCTCCCCCACCAAAAAAGGCTCATGCAAAAGCAACACCAGCCAAACCAGCACCTACAAAGGCTGAGGAGTCCAATGATGATGAGGAGGAGGAGGAGAAAGATGGTGAGTTTTTGTGATGGGTGATAGTTATGTCAGAACAGCTAATTTTTTTTCATCAATTGATTATGGTCCATAGTGTCAATAGAGTTTGTTATATATGTAAATATTTCAACTTCACTGCCCATGCATGGAACTCTGTCTGGAAAAAAATGTGCTGTGGTAAGTTTTAATATAGAATTTCCATAACCAGTCAATAATGATACATTCTACAGTAAATCCTTCAGCATGAAAACTATTTGCTATTTTTCCTATTTGGTGCTTGGCTATCACTTAAAATGCAGTGCTGCTGTCTCAACAGATGCCCCAGTGACTCCTGGGAAGAGGAACGCAGAGAACAAGAAGGACACACCCCCTGCCAAAAAGGCAAAGTCAGAAAGCGAAGGTAAGAATAATTAAAGTGATTCAAACAAATTTTAGCCTGTTATGATGATCAATAAGGGACTTAATACTGATGTGTGATGTCACCTTTATTATTCTGATTCTATTTGCAACAATTAGTATAATTACTAGTGCTTTACACAAAAAACTCTGGAAATATTGTTGCTTTTGTCAGGTTTCTGTCTATTTGTTGGAAACTTGAATTCTAACGAAGACTTTGATGAAATCAAATCTTCCTTGAGGAAATTCTTTTCGAAGAACGACCTTGAAGTTGTTAATGTTCGGTTAGGAGGATCCAAGTAAGCAATCAATTTATTTATTTATTTAATTACAAAACAATTTTAGCTCTCTAGCAATGCAAACTTTTGCTTTGGTTCTCATTTACCATTAGTTTAGAAATCTGTTACTTCATAGGATTTTGTTGGTGTTCATTTAAAATTTCCTGTTAATTGACTGCTGATATACATTCTCATAGTAAAGCCTAAAGAATCAATTGATTGTAGCCATGTGGCAGATTCTAAATTATATTTAGAGGCAGCTCATGAAGCATGTTGAAACTGAAGCAGGGATCTGTAATGTTCTCACATGACTTACCTCAACAGAAAATTTGGTTATGTGGATTTTGCATCTGTGGAAGATATGCAGAAGGCACTGGAGCTCAATGGAAAGAAGGTCATGGGTCAGGAGGTGAAGTTAGACAAGGCCCGAAGCAAAGACAGCTCACAGGAGGGCAAGAAAGGTAAAGATGCTTTGATCAAAATTTCTGTGCACATCTGGGGAAAGCTTAAAAACACTTTGGCAGTTCTTTTTTTTTTTTTTTCTCCTCCCGCCCTGAGGATTGTAAAGTAACCAGTACAATACTCATGCTCATGTTTGTCCCACAGAGAGGGATGCACGGACACTGTTTGTAAAAAACCTTCCCTTTTCTGCAACGGTTGATGACCTGAAGGAAGTCTTCGAAGATGCCGTTGAGGTCAGGTTACCTCCAGGCCAGAACGGTTCAGACAGAGGGTAAGAACAGACATCACTCAACTGAATTATACCAATAACACAGGAAAACTACATAGAAATCCTTCAAACTAACAGATGAGAATTTTGATAGTGTAATAAACTGACTTATGCCTACCTATAGCCTAAATTTATTGAACATCAGTTGTTTCTATCTGCTGTTGCCATTTCGTAGACTCCAAGTGTATCTGGTTCCTGTTGCCTAGTACTCGAGCCTGCTAGCTAAGCAGCATTTTGATTGTGATTATTTTAGTATTCTCAGTAATTTTCCTGCTCCTTTGACAGCATTGCCTACATAGAGTTCAAAACTGAGGCTGAAGCGGAGAAGATGCTGGAAGAGGCACAGGGAGCTGATGTACAGGGGAGGTCCATCATTGTAGACTATGTAGGAGAAAAAAGCCAGAAAAGAGCCAAGGTGGCAGGTAACTCTTCAGACATTTTGTGACGCTCTATTGGTATATCACCTTGAGTAAAAGTTTGTAGTGTAATTTTACTGTTATAGGATTTGGATGTTTAATGTCGTGTGCGGGTCAAATCTGACCGATTTACAACTTAAAACACTCATAAATATTGTTTTACATCTGATTGCCTCAAGGCCTTTCCCACGCTTTTGTGCCTATCCCCCACGTGAACCACACCTTCCAGACTAATCAATGTATCATCTTCACACAGACCCCACATATAATATAGCTTGATGTTTGCCTTGCACTCCTTTTACTCTGAGCACAATGAGTGTGCGACTGACCAAGTGGTTCTCTGTCGAAGAGGTTCTGGTCCAGGTTTTTGGACATGATGAAGAGGGCACTAAAATTGAACCAGAGATAGAGGAGGATGTCTCGGAAGTGGAAGACAACACAGATTTTGATCCAGACTTTGAGGAGACTGACCAGTCAACGGATGGAGAGGGAGAGGGAGAGGCACCTGAAGAACAGGAACCATTCCAGTCCAAGAGTGGACACTTGCTCTGGTCTTCATCCCCTCAGGACAGAAGAAGTAGAGCGAGAGTGAAAAACATAAAGATAACGCCAGGGCCAACACGGTATGCGACATCTCGTGTGGATGACATCAAGTCCAGCTTCCAACTCTTTTTACCAGAGTCCATTGAGGGAATTATAGTGGAGATGACAAACCTGGAGGGGAAGCGTGTGTTTGGGGACACCTGGAGAAAAATTGACCTGGTAGACCTCCAAGCCTACATAGGTCTGTTGATTTTAGCAGGAGTATATCGCTCAAACAATGAGGCTACAAAAAGTCTGTGGGATGCAGAGTCTGGCAGGCCTATATTCCGGGCAACTATGTCTTTACAACAGTTCCATGTCCTTTCAAGAATTATTCGATTTGATAACAGAGATACACGACGCATCCGCTGGCGAAATGACAAACTGGCTCTCATCAGGAACATTTGGGACAGGTGGGTGGAGCGCCTACCACTTATGTACAATCCAGGCCCTGAGGTGACAGTTGATGAGCGCCTGGTTCCTTTCAGAGGTCGCTGTTCCTTCAAGGTGTACATTCCAAGCAAACCAGGGAAATATGGAATAAAGATCTGGGCAGCATGTGACGCCAGGAGCAGCTATGCCTGGAATATGCAGGTATACGTCGGGAAACCCAGTACTGGAGGGGCCGAAAAAAAACAGGGCATGCGTGTTGTGCTGGACATGACAACCGGTCTCCAAGGGCATAATATCACATGTGACAACTTCTTCACATCATATGCTCTTGGTCAGGAGCTGCTGAAAAGAAAGCTCACCATGGTAGGGACAGTGAGGAAGAACAAGCCTGAACTTCCCCCTGCACTGGTATCGATCGGAGGAAGAGAGGCACTCTCATCAAAATTTGCTTTCACTGACACACACACTCTTGTGTCATATGTTCCCAAGAAGAATAAAAATGTCATCCTGATGAGCACGCTACACAAAGACGCCGCTGTCAGCAGCACAGAGGACAAGAAGCCCCTTATTATCCAGCACTACAACAAGAACAAAGGAGGCGTTGACTGCCTTGATAAGGTAATGTAAAGTTTCATCCATCATTTTTCTTCATTTTATTTTTATTTATGTGAATCATAGCATTTTGTGTACGACAGATTCAGTATTGTTCACAATCTCTTATTTATTGTTCCTTTTATTGCAGCTTACTGGTACATACACCTGCAAGCGAATGACAGCCCGCTGGCCTGTGGCACTGTTCCACAACATCCTTGATGTGTCTGCTTTCAATGCATATGTGGTGTGGACAGCCATCGACCCAACCTGGAATCAGGGGAAGAGTTTCAAGAGGAGACTTTTCCTAGCAGAGCTAGGAAAAGCTTTGGTGACTCCTCTTATTCAACGGCGCCAGCACATTCCCCGCACACCAGCCTCTGCCAGTCTGGTTAGGAGTGTGCAAGACCCAGCCCCAGCCGCTGCCCTGGCTGCTGTCCCCCAACAAGGACATGGGCAGAAAAGGAAGCGCTGTGAGCTCTGTGCCCCTAGAGACAACAAAACAAGCCTGAGATGCTGCAGATGTGATGCCTATGTTTGCAAGGCCCACTCTGACCTGAGTGCCACATGCCACTCGTGCATGAATTCACATGCACACGCGCCTGCACACACACACACGACTTCATGATGAGTTTAGTCTTTGGTTTTCCATTTATTTTTTTACATTACATGTTCATTTTGTAATACATTTTCAGTGCCTATTTGTATTTTCACTGCAGTTATTTTATGTCTAATTCTATAAATTCATGTTAAACACTACTTTGAGAAATTGTTCACAGCTAAAGAATGTTGAATAAAAATTTGGTGGTGAAAAATGTTTTTTGTGCTATTTAAGAGCAGTTAAAACAGACCGGTCACTGAATTACATTTTAGTAACTACACAAGTGAATGTTTTAGAGCAGGCAATAAAACTCAACTGTTCATAAAAATATAGTCCACTTGTGGCTTCTTCATCATTTTATGTTTGACTTCGTGCTTGACCAACACAGAGTACTATTTTGAAAAGCCATCTGCTAGCTTGTTGCACCTGTATCATGCTGTCTGTGACAAATAACTGACTGTTATTCTTAGTAGCCACCAAAACTCATGTGTGATATTGTGGTTTTATAACAGCAATTCCTGTGTCATTTCAAGGCAGAAACATGTTTGCTGTGATAGTAATTTTTCTTAGTGCCACCAATCTGCCACCTATAAATAAAAGACTTGCACGCTATTCTAATAGACTTAAAAAATTAAGCACAAAACTTTAAACTGTGAACTTTAAATATATACATATTATTAGAATTAAAAAAAGTAATCACCCAAGTGGTTTAGCACTGATGACTTGCACTAATATACTGTCAGACTAGAAGGCAGCATAGAGCTGAGGGAAACAAGGATACACCTGTTCTAAACACACAATGAACCCTATCTTTTAGCAATCTATGAATAATATTCACTTTATAAAGATTTCGAAAACTAATGTATCCTTTATGTTAAAGAACACAAAGGCAATTTTTCATAACATTACAGCAGTAAGATGTATCCAAAGGTTCTGTTAATTAAAAAGCAATTCATTATGACTGGCATGTCTCTTTCTTGTTCAGGGTTCACTAATAAATAGAAAATTAATTTTATTGAGGCTCTATACACACATACAAAAATACTGCACATGTTCACTACAAATAAGTTATCTTGCTGTGACACCAGATGCCTTTCTACAATCACACTGAAAACACAAAGGCAGCACCCACACTTTATAATTAGTGTCCAAATTGCAGGTACACTGGTCACAAAAACCTGAGAAAAAGAAGGGAAGCAATGTGGGCAATCATGATAACACCTGTCAAAGATGAACAAAAGCTTCTCACAAGCTGTAAGGTCTCATAGGAGCTACAAGGTTTGACAATTGCTCTGAATAGTGTAGTAGAGATAACCTTTGGTAGCATAACAGAAGGTATATGGGGAATTATCTGTTGGATTGGGTTCTATCTATCGCTTACATATATTTCCCTGATAATATTTCCAGATTCTGGTGAGACAGTTGAAAAATCAAAATAATAACAGGTGCAGTCACTGGATGGCAGAGAGGGGGTTTAAAGGAAAACAAATGTAGCTAATAGCATTAATAATGGCTCTAATCTACTAAAATATCCCAGCATGCCACAGTAGTTAGCAAGAATGCACAAACCCAAGGTCCGATGGAAATGAAAACCTATTATTACATTATATATTATGTAAATAATTGTTTAAATTACACGTGCACATTCTATCCCAGGTAGACAATAACAAAAGTCCTGTCCAACAGAGTTTTTATGACTGTAAAGTTAAATGGATAAAGGGAAAGTAGATTGGATATTTTTCTTGCGTTTACTTTAAAGAAGGTACATTTCAATAGATATTCTTAACACTATTTAGTTGACTAATGCAAGTTACACATCAGTTTGTGACCAGTAATTTGAATTTGTTTATATGGCACAATACACTTTATCTACAATGTTTATCTATTATTATTATTATTATGCCAGATTATAAAGTGTTGGTATTCTTATGTCACTTATATGCTGTTTGTGGTGTGATGACTTTCTTTACCCAGTGCTCAGTGAAATAAGTGAGGGATGGAAAATGCAATGCTGCCTCTGTGTGGTGTTGAGGGTTAATTACTCAAGTGTGCTGTTCATGTCCCTTGGGAATCAACTGGCTGACCACTGGATGAAATACATGATAGATCACACTTACTATTGACAGATAGTCTTCTCAGTATTTGTTTTTTGCTATGATAAGTGAACATATTAAATACTAATACACACAGTGTTACATCTTTATTATTTCTGCATTTTACTGATCCAAAGTGTAAAACAGACATGTAACGTGAAAGCATATTTTTTTTATAGAACTGTGGAACTATTTCGAACTGCTAAGCAATTCTGGCTAACCTTTAAAAAAAATTACATTTTTATGATTATATGTTAACTATTATTCTTAAAGCTTTATTGGTAACTAATGCCAAATAAATGTAGGCGCAGTGGAGAAAAAAAGTTTAAAAAAAAAGTGGGGAAGTACACAGCAATATCGAATGAAAGCACTAAAGTAAAACAGCAATTCAAATATAAATTAGGCATTATGTAGCCTAATTTATATTTGAATTGCTGTTTTACTTAGGTAAAATAGGTAGCCAGCTACTATGTACCACTACTCTACCGCGTTTATCTGTTATTTTCGTGGTGTTAGCCAGTGTTCGACATGGCAGGCTACACACGTGTTTGATGGCAGCTGTCTCAGACCATGTGGCTCGTATAAACAGCTGCATTAGCCTGAGTGGCCATACAACACGTAAATGTAGCACATATTAAATTGTCAAAAATTGACAATACTCACCCTCTAAACATTTAAATGAGTAGCCTATCACGTAGAAAATAAACTTCAAACCTTCTCTGCTTAAATTAAGCTCGTCATTGTCTTCAGACGCAAAACGTTATTTCACAGGAGCTTCCACAATAAAAAATGTCTGTATTTAATTATTTCGTGTATTTATCTTATATGTGCAATCAATTGTCGTTTATTTCATGCGGTTGTATGATATTCCCTGTCGCCTGTATAGGTCATGTAGGCGTTGCGCGGACACGATGCAAATGTCGTAACTTGTCATTGGTGGACACAATCACGTGGGCGGGGGTCGTGCACGCGCTAAGCAGGAGAGTAACGAGCGCGGCTCCGGCTTCTGTCTTTCCTGTTCAATGTCCCACGGAGCAGGCAGAGCCACGTGCATGCGGTAGTTGCTTCGTTTATTCTGTTCAAGTATCCAGTTTTTTGTGTTTCCCTGAAACACACGACAGCACCATGGTGAAGTTAGCAAAGGTAAGATCTAATGACGCCATTTTCGCTGTTTCTGCGCGTTTATGCTAAAAATTACGCCATGCAAACGCGTGAGGCCTTTTACGGGAGAAGTTAACTGCGACTGTGATTCAGAAAGAATTTGATAACGCAGATAGTCCGTGCTAATGTCCCAGCAGCGAATGATTTCTGTTAATTGCTACGCTCGATTGATGAAAATGTTATCGTGAAAGTAGACTCGCGCTGTAATGTTACGTTTCTTGTGCGTCGTCAGCCATGTTTGTGCTTTGGCCTGCTAACGCTAAACGACCACTCAAGATGGCAACGTGCGCGCTCTCGACTTAGGCTGGGAGTGTGGAAACACACACAAGCGACGATAAACCAAATGCCACGGTAACCATTAAGAGCATTTAGAAAACTATTGGAGTATCTGATATGTACGTATTAACTGCGTTAACTTAGTTCATATGTATCGTTAGTTAGGTTAGTATGTGTTAGCATCAGCAGTCCCCAAGCAGAGCCTGAGTTAATTTTCTTCTAGTTTCACTTTGTTTCTAGCGTAATAATACTGGCTCAGCCTGCGCTAACACGTCGGATCAGGGCTGCCTTGCTGTCCTCCTTCATATAATCGTCGTTGTTGGTAGCTGATTAGCGTGCGGTTAAACAGCGTGTCTTCAGATGCTACAATTAGCTGACGTGCTAACTGCCCGACCTCCTGAGCTCCACGTGGGTTGTCTGCTCAGAGTTGCACACGAGGTGAAAACCCGAAACTGTAAGATCGGCTGAGCATATAGACAAAGTAATTATTAAACGTGGGCCACGTGTAACACTTAAAATCTTTGCTCTAACTGTTGAATATTAAAATTTCAGTTGATTAACAAAGGGGTCCTAGTGTTTTTATCTTTGAAGTAGCTATCACATGGTACAACCCCCCCCCCCCCATGTCCCGAAAAGATATTGGCTATACTGTAAATTTTATTCTGTACCCGTCCACTAGTTGAATAGGGTGAACAAAGTTATATTTTATTGTATTTGTTTTATCCTTATTTTCTCAGGCAGCAAATAAGCAAGCAACTCTAAAGAAGAAGGCCCCTCCACCTCCCAAAGAAGTGGAGGAGGAATCTAGTGAAGAGGACAGCAGTGATGAAGAGGAGGAGGTATGTTTTTGACTGTCTGTGTGTGTGTTTGGAAACTGTAGATTCTTAAGAATCCAAACAAATTTAAAATATACTTTAAAAGTTGATTTTTCTCTTTGCAGGCTCCTCCACCCAAAGTGGTGAAGAAAACCACTCCAGCTAAAGCTACTCCTGTTGTCAAAAATGGCACCACTGCAAAAAAAGCAGAAAGTGAAGACGACGATGATGATGATGATTCTGGTAAGTAATGGAAATTGACGCACTTGAAATATGTAAGAGAAAAGTATCTAGACTTACTGTTTACTTTGCCAGACATTTGAAACAAAAACATAAAAAAAAACTCTGGTTGAGAAAATGAATTTTAGTTGACAGAAAATATTGACTGAGTAGGGTAGTAGGCCACTGTGTTGACCACTGGTTTCATCCTCCACTGTCTTTTAAATTGAGCTTTATACTTTATTTACAGAGGAGTCTGAAGAGGAGGCTGCCCCACCAAAAAAGGCTCATGCAAAAGCAACACCAGCCAAACCAGCACCTACAAAGGCTGAGGAGTCCGATGACGATGATGACGATGATGGTAAGACAGCAGTATTGTGGTGTTGACAGCAGGAAAATACATTTTTTGTGTTCCATGTTTGGTTGTTCGTATTTGCTAATAACCAGTAACTGCAGTAAAATAGATATTTTCAGCTTACCCCATTTTTGCATCTTAAGTGAAATTCACATGTACCCTCCATTTCTTGGCATACATGTGGTTGTTAAGTACTCATGTGTGTTATGTACGGAGGAAAAGTAAGTGCAGCGCTATGTCTTCGGTACCGGTGTGTATTTTATCGTCTGCCGGTTCTATCCTCAATCGCTGTGACATTCTTGCCTTTAGTGGCTTTTGGAGGTATTAGGATGCCTTGCTGATGCAGATTTTAACCAAAAATGACTTGCCATGCTACTGTTTTGGGAAATTCACAATTAGTATGTATTGTCCACTAGATGAGTCTGAAGAAGAGACCCCAGCACCCAAGAAGGCAGCCAAGCCTGCTGCAAAACCGGCCGCCAAAACTGCTGCCAAGGCTGCTGCCAAGCCACCAGTGAAGGCTAAAACTGCAGAGGAATCCTCTGATGACAATGATGACGAGTCAGAGGAAGAGGCCCCACCTCCCAAGAAGGCTACCCCGGCTAAACCAGCCAAACAAGTTGCAAAGGCCCAGCCTGCGAAAGAGTCATCTGATGAAGATGATGATGAAGATGAAGAGGGTAACCCTTTTTAATTTCCCATTTTTACTTTTTATTGCTGATAGAAAGTCTGGGTGTGCTGAATCGGAAACTCCAGTCAGAACTGTGTGATGATAAACAAGGGACTTAATACTGATGATGTATGATGTCACCTTTTTATGTTCCTGATACCGTTTAATGGCAGCATGGCATAGGTTTGAATATGGTCATAATGTCCATCGGATGTAACACAGTTTTTGCTTTTTCAGAATCAGAAGAGGAGATGGACACCACTCCTGCTCCAGCAGCTGCCAAGGCAAAAAAAGCAGGTATGGTTAAAGCCAAGGAGGAGTCTGAGGAGGAGGAGGACGACGATGACGAAGATGATGATGATGATGATGAAGAGGAGGGAGATGATGGTGAGTTTTTGTGATGGGTGATAGTTATGTCAGACCAGCTAATTTTTTTTCATCAATTGGTTATGGTCCATAGTGTCAGTAGAGTTTGTTATATATGTAAATATTTCAACTTCACTGCCCATGCATGGAACTCTGTCTGGAAAAAAATGTGCTGTGTTAAGTTTTAATATAGAATTTCCATATCCAGTCAATAATGATACATTCTACAGTAAATCCTTCAATATGAAAACTATTTGATATTTTTCCTATTTGGTGCTTGGCTATCACTTAAAATGCAATGCTGCTGTCTCAACAGATGCCCCAGTGACTCCTGGGAAGAGGAAGGCAGAGAACAAGAAGGACACACCCCCTGCCAAAAAGGCAAAGTCAGAAAGCGAAGGTAAGAATAATTAGTGATTCAAACAAATTTTAGCCTGTTATGATGATCAATAAGGGACTTAATACTGATGTGTGATGTCACCTTTATTATTCTGATTCTATTTGCAACAATTAGTATAATTACTAGTGCTTTACACAAAAAACTAATATAAAAAAATATTGTTGCTTTTGTCAGGTTTCTGTCTATTTGTTGGAAACTTGAATTCTAACAAAGACTTTGATGAAATCAAATCTTCCTTGAGGAAATTCTTTTCGAAGAACGACCTTGAAGTTGTTGATGTTCGGTTAGGAGGATCCAAGTAAGCAATCAATTTATTTATTTATTTAATTACAAAACAATTTTAGCTCTCTAGCAATGCAAACTTTTGCTTTGGTTCTCATTTACCATTAGTTTAGAAATCTGTTACTTCATAGGATTTTGTTGGTGTTCATTTAAAATTTCCTGTTAATTGACTGCTGATATACATTCTCATAGTAAAGCCTAAAGAATCAATTGATTGTAGCCATGTGGCAGATTCTAAATTATATTTAGAGGCAGCTCATGAAGCATGTTGAAACTGAAGCAGGGATCTGTAATGTTCTCACATGACTTACCTCAACAGAAAATTTGGTTATGTGGATTTTGCATCTGAGGAAGATATGCAGAAGGCACTGGAGCTCAATGGAAAGAAGGTCATGGGTCAGGAGGTGAAGTTAGACAAGGCCCGAAGCAAAGACAGCTCACAGGAGGGCAAGAAAGGTAAAGATGCTTTGATCAAAATTTCTGTGCACATCTGGGGAAAGCTTAAAAACACTTTGGCAGTTCTTTTTTTTTTTTTTTTTTTTTTCTCCTCCCGCCCTGAGGATTGTAAAGTAACCAGTACAATACTCATGCTCATGTTTGTCCCACAGAGAGGGATGCACGGACACTGTTTGTAAAAAACCTTCCCTTTTCTGCAACGGTTGATGACCTGAAGGAAGTCTTCGAAGATGCCGTTGAGGTCAGGTTACCTCCAGGCCAGAACGGTTCAAACAGAGGGTAAGAACAGACATCACTCAACTGAATTATACCAATAACACAGGAAAACTACATAGAAATCCTTCAAACTAACAGATGAGAATTTTGATAGTGTAATAAACTGACTTATGCCTACCTATAGCCTAAATTTATTGAACATCAGTTGTTTCTATCTGCTGTTGCCATTTCGTAGACTCCAAGTGTATCTGGTTCCTGTTGCCTAGTACTCGAGCCTGCTAGCTAAGCAGCATTTTGATTGTGATTATTTTAGTATTCTCAGTAATTTTCCTGCTCCTTTGACAGCATTGCCTACATAGAGTTCAAAACTGAGGCTGAAGCGGAGAAGATGCTGGAAGAGGCACAGGGAGCTGATGTACAGGGGAGGTCCATCATTGTAGACTATGTAGGAGAAAAAAGCCAGAAAGGAGCCAAGGTGGCAGGTAACTCTTCAGACATTTTGTGACGCTCTATTGGTATATCACCTTGAGTAAAAGTTTGTAGTGTAATTTTACTGTTGGGATTTGGATGTTTAATAGTAATTGTTACTGTATTTTATGCAATAAGATGCTGTTTCATTTCCAGTGAAACTCCTACTCTGAATGCTAATGCTATTTTTGGTGTTTCACTTTTAAAGTTTTTCAACTTATGCATAAAAAACATGATGTACTCATTACTTCTTGATTTTTCTAGTTTAGTTTTTAACATATTTTGTTATAGTTCTGGTCTAGGAACAGCCATAAATATTCTATGTATTCGGCTCACTCTTCTCCTTCCTTCTCTTCTTCTAGCAATAGGAGCAGCCAGTAAAACGCTGGTAGTGAATAATCTCGCCTTCACAGCCACAGAGGAAGTCTTACAGTCCACATTCGAGAAGGCAGTCTCTATAAGGATTCCACAGAAAGGAGGCAGAGCCAGAGGGTAAATATGCTGTCAACTGTACTTAAGGGAAATCAGTTTTAAGGTCAAATATGTTTTTCAGTTTTGAATAATTGTTCATTTAATTTTTTACATGTAAAACTCTAGCATTAAGTTTTAATAGTGCACCTTCTCATGAGCTCCTCTTAATCTTACCCATGATTCTGTGTGGATTCGCACGAGAAGCAGAGCTAATGCACAGTTAGAATGAGCTCACCCAGGTTTTATGCGGGTGTTGCATATGTCAGCTGTGCAACAAATAAAAATGTCAAGTGATGGTTTAATACAAATATATTCACCAATTTCTAATGGTATGCTTCTCTTCTTAGTTTTGCTTTTATAGAGTTTGAGAGCTCAGATGATGCTAAAGACGCTTTGGAAAATCTCAACAACACAGAAATTGAAGGGAGGTCGATCCGACTGGAGTACAGCCAGAATAGTGGTAGCAGAGACGGAGGCAGAGGAAACTCAGGTAGGTCTACAAACTGATCAGATATGAAACTGAACAGGAATCTGTGTTTGGATAGTGTCCCAATTTGACTTGGCCAGATTTGATGAAAACCTGACCTCCTGAAACTCTGTGAAGATTCAAAGATAGTCAAGTCCTGATCTGGTCTGCGCATGACACTTTTTGGTGGATAATATCCAAACTCATTGTAAAACCTTTCTTTTCATGTTTATCAGGTCCAACAAAAACCCTCTTTGTCAAGGGTCTGTCTGAGGACACAACAGATTATACCCTTAAGGATGCGTTTGAAAGTGCTGTGGCAGCCAGGATAGTCACAGACAGAGACACAGGGTCATCTAAAGGGTAAGTCTAAACAGTTGACCTTTGGACTGACTCTTCTCGTGAGCACCGCTCTGTCAGACAATGACAGTAAACGGATTCGCATGAGAAGTAGAGGAAACTCACAGTTAAACAGGCAACTGTCTTAGTGGTAGTTGCCCATGTCTGATGTGAAACAAACAATCATATTGATTGAAACTTAAAATGTTTTGAAATGGAGCCAAACTTAGATCAAATACTTAACCGGTTTTCCAATTTGATCCAGTTACTTCTACTAAACATTTTTGAATGTTTTCACAATGCATTACATGAAATATAACCTAGCCCTGGGTCTTGTCCTGCAGCTTTGGCTTTGTGGACTTTGACAACGAAGAGGATTGCAAGGCAGCAAAGGAGGCAATGGAGGATGGTGAGATCGATGGCAGCAAGGTGACCCTGGACTATGCTAAGCCCAAGGGCGACGGTGGCTTCCGTGGAGGGCGTGACGGTGGATTCCGTGGAGGACGCAGCGACGGTGGTTTCCGTGGAGGACGTGGAGGTGGTGGTGGCGGCAGAGGAGGTCGTGGTGGTTTTGGTGGGCGCGGGGGTGGCAGAGGAGGAAGAGGAGGCCATCGTGGAGGTGGACGTGGCGGCTTTGGAGGTAATGGAAACTGAAGGATGTGAGGCAGAAAGGGCATATATGTAATGGATGAAAAGCCTAAGTACAAGGTTAGAGTTGTAAGCTGTGGAGGAAGACCCAATAAGACCTTTTGTGTAGTTGACTAGATGAAACTTTTAGCCATCAATATGCAGGCAGTAGTTAAAGGGCTGGCATCAAAACTTAATGCACTTTAATAGTATCCTATTATTGCACAGCCACTCTTGCCTTAGAGTTATATCTGAATATTCTGGAGGCTTTTAGTGTTCTTGGTGCTGCTAGATTGTGAACTAAGATTCCTTTGTCATTTCAGGAGGACGAGGTGGTGGTGGATTTGGAGCCAAACCCCAGGGGAAGAGAATCAAGTTTGATGACTAAATCCTTAGTCTATTTTACTTTTTGAATGAACTCTGGTTTCATCAGTTTTCAGAGCTTTTGGACATTCCAGAAAGCATCATTGATAAATATATATATTAACTGTTCATGGGCATTTTAGCCCTTTATTTAGATCACTCAGCCTTGCCCACCCTTGTGTGCCATTATGGTACTTTCGACCTTCCCTGCCTAAGTTCTGTGTGAGTACTGAATGTCCTGAATGCAAACGTTCATCTCCTTCCTTTATTAGCTTACTTGCCTGTCCAAAGGAGTAAAATGAAATGGGTCTGGCAAACAAGTTTGCTGTGAAAAATATGCGTCATACATTGTGTAAATTTAAACAGTTTGTATGATTTCATTTTACCTTTTGTAAAAAAAAAAAAGAAAAAACATAACACTTGTATCCATGTTTTTGTTTTTATTTTGTCATTGTTTGCTTTAGTTTCAGAGTTTTACTGTAATGTGCAAAGCATATTTTGTTAGAAAATGTGGGTGAAAAGTTGGATGTTAAAGACATGGCAGAGATGTTCATGTTCAGTGTCTGAGTGACTGAGGATAAATGGCCGGTTATCTATGTAACATATTTGTAGTGTTTAATTTTTTTGCCAGCTGAGAATCTCACAATTTTCAGGTGATTAAATAAAACCTTGTCAGTGGTGATTTTTAAATGTGTGTCCTTGTTGCGCTCTCAAATGAAGCAGTGAGTTAGATAAGCTTCCACACTTTTATTTTTTAAAAGTTGTTAAGGATGTTACCATATATGTATATGTATATATGTATATGTATATGTGTGTATATATATATATATATATATATATATATATATACTGGTAACATCCTGGATCCTATATCCTAGCTGAATAATCATTTGTCCACTAGGTGGCAGTCTTCATCAGGAACTTACTTGTGGAAGGAGACCTCACACCAGGTTTTCTCAATTTCTAAGTGTATGTGCTGATCTTGTATACAAGTGATGTGAATTAGGTTTGAACTCGTTTGTAGATCTGAGGAATTTTGCCTAATCAAATCTTGGAACATACAGAAAGGCAATGGTTCCAACCACATCATTCATAAAGTTCAGCTGAAACTGTAGTAGCTGTGTAAGTTACATGTTCTTGCCCTTTAGTTAATGGGTCCAGTGGCACACAAAGAGTTTGAATGTGTGAAAGTTTAGAACCTCAGTTGCAAGAATAGGGACACTGGTCAGAATTGAGGGAAGGATGTGTGCTGATAGACCCTTGAAGAAAATCCAGAGCACATGGAACCTGCAATTTATAGGTTTAAAATTGAATTTGTAGAGCAATACTCTAAACAGTGAAGAAAGTGTATTCTTTCTGAGCCCTCTGTGCACAAAATCTTTGTACTGCCACCCCAAACCGCTTCTGCTTTCAGGTTGGATTTAGTGTGACTTGATATACGGTGACCCTGAGCTGCTGGGCTCACTCATCAATGACACTACCACACAGAAGACAGCAGTTTACTGTCATCCCAGGGCCCTGCTAGCTGAACAGGGATCTTTATTACTGAAGGTACCTGTGTGGAAAGCACTGATGATGGCACCTCTGAATACCTCCATTTAAAGATTTGTTGCCCCTCACAGTGGATGGCGATATAGGTTTTTTCTATGGCATTGTGTTAACTGTCTAGAATGACCTCTTTGCTTTCTTTGAGTTCTTTGAGTGCTGTTTCTAATTCAGCTCCATCTGATATTGCCCTATAATCCTGCTGTTTTTTCTCTTTTCCTTATTAAACACACCCATTCACAAGGACATGCAATATTGATTTGACATCCAGTTGAGTCAATCCAGAAAGAAGCAATTTCTCCTTATTAATCCAAGATTGGAAACTATGATTGAGTGAAGTAAAGATTGAGGAAATGGTCCTGAGATGTGAAATTTGATTTATACATGTGAAACCATAAACACTGTGAAGAGCAGAGGGGATGCAGAATGATACTTGGGCAAATTTGTTTAAATGGCTGGTCTACATGAAACTCATGTTTGAACAAAGAGAGACCTTTTAGCCCTTTGTTTGGCCTTATTTTGTGCCATTATTTCAAACTGATAAAGAGCATTACAATTTAAAATTAGATTGTTTGCAAAGTATTTATAGGCCACTGCTGTGGAATAATATGGAATTTGTTATGTCCACTGATATTCACCTTTGCATGAGGTTGGTGCCAGTAATAAGGTCTCTTTTTTTTTATCTATGGTGAGTATGTTTCATATTTGAAGAAGTCTCGTCTAGGTTACCCTCACGCATTACACATGAGAATTCATGTCTGGGGTTTTGATGCTGTGTTTTGTCATTAACACTGCTGCGTCTGTCACTTTGACCAATATCTCTTTATCAAGGTTTGACATTTTGGGTAACTCTCATTTAAATTCTAAAAAGTTGGTATCAGTTTTATGTATGTAAAGTAAATATATAGCTGGAGCAGGAAGTCATTTAGTGTAGCTTAGCAAAATGAATGAAAACAAGGACAGCTTATGTTATCTTGGCTTTGTCTTAGGTTTTTAATTTGTGATGCTGACACTTTTGTGACCACAGTTCACAGAGTAACACAATATTGAAAATACTCAAAATGGGTAAATAGCTACCCTGTCCTGAGACAAGAAAATCCACCTGGTTGCATATTTAAAGGTCCCTCATTATTATGCTTATTTACAGTCTGTATAAAACAAACTATAAATGACAGATTATGATTTAGGTTTTACAGACAATCGTAAGACAATTTCTTGACTGTGAACAATTACAAAATAAAACAAAAAATATTGTATGTGAAATCATGAGTATTAAATTTGCAGATTTTATTACTTTCAAATGAATCAATGCTAGTTGTTTACCCATTTCCAGTCTTTGGACTAACCTAAGCTAAACGGCTGCCGGCTCAAACTCTGTATTGAGTGAGAGTTGCATTGAGATTCTTATCTGTCTGTCATCAAGGTGAATAGATGCATTTTCAAAATATCAAACCCTTTAACTGTAACAGGCTGGTAATATTAATTTATTTTTTAGCATTATACTGTGTATGTTGTTATTGACTTGCAATGAATGACCTCGATTCCTACTTATCCAATGTTCTGTGATGCCTGAGCTAATAGAAATGCTGTAGTCGGACTCAGGAGCCTGTTGGCTTAGGAATGTTATTTTCAATTTTAGTACAAGCGACATTCCCATCCTTAACAATGCCAATGATAGTGCTCCGGAGACCTTTGAAGAAAATAGAGGTCTAGTGTGAAAGCTTGCAGCCCCTTCCCACTGACCCATTGACCTTGCTGACATCAAAAGCTTCCTCCAATTAGTGTCAGCAAATATGCAGCGACTGGTCTGCAGGTACATTGGAAGTCTGGGTGTGTAAAATCAAACATAATCACTGAAGTGGAACATCTACACTATGTGTGCTTGTTGATAGCTTATGTCCCAGCCACAAAACTAATTTTGTTTTTCAGCCACTTTGGCTAGGAAAAACTCAGAAAGTGTTCAAAGTTCACCTGTTAACGTGTAGTTAGAGCAAAAATTGTGCCTCCTCTGTACTCACCAGTGTGCATGCAGAACTTTGAGAAGAGTCACTTCAAAAAATAATGATTGCCTTGCTAGTCATTTTATAGTCACATGTCTATGGTTATTTTTATGGATTTAAATTAATACAAATATTTTTATTTTATTTACAGTTTAGGAGATGGATTTTTCTCTGTGCTTTTTTAACTTCACTGGTACTACACTCACTGATTACTGATGTATATATTAAATGATATCTGGGATGGATAGTGACCCAATTTAAAAATGAAAGTAAAATTTGGTTCTTTCTTACACAGGAAAGCTTGTTATGTAGTTTGCGTTTCTTGGGGCTGTAATAGAAGAATTCACTTCCTCCAGTAACTCACTTGCCAACTCCCATTCACACTTCTGTGGTCACAGTATATGCTCCTCAACCACCAACTCAAAGCCAATAGCGGAACAGTGCAGTTGAAGCTGCAAATAAAAGATCTTTTTAGCACATAATTTCTTACTGTCGGTGTGGTGATCACTTGTCTCTGTGGTGTTAGACCTCAAAACATTTAACAGTTTATGGGTACATTCTCTGTCAGGCCATATTGCATAAGCCTTGCATAAGTCATAAGTGTACCCTTCATTTAGTACAGAGTAGAGAAGGTTCAGTTTCTTGTCTTTTTCATGAAAAAGATGGTGAGAAATACCAGGAGGGTATTTGTTTTGTTCTGCTATGCCCTCTTTATAGTTGGATGAGCTTTTCTTACTGTACATTCATTACTGTACATTTCTTGCAAATGATCACTTGAAAAGTAAATGCAAATATTTTTTTAGGGGTTATAAGACATAAAGGAAAAATCAGAGGACAATGTTTTGAAAAGTGCTTTTTTTCACAATGCATTAAATTACACCCCCAGAGGGACCCAGTAACTGTACGGTTACTAAATAAAACCCTTATTTTTGTTTTGAGTTACCTGGCCTTTTTGTCTAGCTTTATTTTGCATTTCATTGTTTTTCACTATGGTGAACTGTTTTGTGTGTATCTGTTAGACTTATAGGATTGTGTTCTTGGTAATATCACAGACTTCAGGGTGGGATGTAGAAGCCATGACCATGTCAAGAGTAACATCTGGTGAAGTCCCTTCAGTACACACAGCTGCATCGTTGCCGTCACACTCACCACAAGTCTCCACAATTTAACTCAAGCGTCACACAAATTGGTAAGTATGGTAATTTAAATCATGACAAGCAACAAGTACGTTTATGTACTTTTTTTGTGGCAGACACTAACATCCTTATAAGAAAATCACATGCAAATGAGTGTTATCGGTAGTGCATATATAGATATATTTGCGTACCACCCATACGAATTAACAAGTATAAGAACACAAAAGTTATGACATTTTTAGATTCTTTCTCAGATTTGGCCATTTTACCATTGTCTTGCTAATGCTCCGATGTAGCGGTGTTTTTATGAACACACTTTCAAAGACCACTGTCTTGTCAAGATGTTTATTTACAAAAGGCATTTTAATGTACATTTTTATTTTTATATACATATACATCACTTGCACATTATCATCATCTCAATAATTCACTTTTTAATTTATAAAGATGCTTATAATATACTCATCCAATGTCTTGAAATAAATATAACCCCAAATTTGCCCCCTTTTATTGGGGGTGATTAAATTAACGTCATATGGTCGTACCAGTAATAGATTTACTTCACAGTGTCGTTGTAAACCCTCCACAAACTTTATGTCAAGTATATCAGCAAATTCAAATTGTGCATACATGTAACAAGTTGAGCCATTTTTAAAAAGGTTTCCAGTAGTACAGGAGTGGTAGATGTCCAGATCAATAGGTCACATTCCAAAAAAAAAAAAAAAAAAAAAAAAAAAAGTCTACCAATAGTGAATAAAATCTTATTTTAAGAGCATATGCTGTATAGGGAGGCAATGGTATCACTGCTTCACTTAAAAGTAGAAAAAAAGTGTCTCATGACAAAAATTAAAAGCATTTTGGTCAAATCATTGAGGTAGAGAAAATAGTTTATTTCTCTGTCTTGAAGCCATTTGAACCCACTCCAGCCATATTGGTCCAAGTGAACAGGATATGTAACATTAATGACCCCAAATGGCTTCAGCTTTTGCAGCCACTGCCAAATTCCATCCTACACATTTTCAGGATCAAACTAAACCAAACGTTATTTCCCTCTGACCAATCTGAATGCACAGTGTGCTATAGCAATATTCATGTTTTGTTTACCAGTTGTACTTGCTATAAACATTACTTAAACTTGTAAAGGTGTGCTCACATTCAGTCAAATTGACTGTTGTCATGCCATCGAATATGTGTTATCCACATATATCAGTTCAATATCTGTAGGTCAGTAGGGGCCTACTATATGTACTAAATTGAAACTGGCAGCATTAGCAGTGGCATAAATGTAGTTGAAAAGGCTGTATCATCATTAATATGCATCCGTGGTACATAATGACCTGTATGGTTATAAACAGATGTAACTTAGATCACAGTGTTTTCCTAAACCAAACCAAGTCATTTTAATGCCTAAACATATCCAAGAAGTTGCCATGCTTGAAGGTAAAGGACATACATAAAGCAGGAATGCTCCCTCTTTATTATCGTGAGACAAAGATCTACTGACCTACTGAAAGTTTCATTAGATATGTAGGGACCTACTGAACCATAACTATGGTCTGATAAGAAGCTCAAATGGGCCACTGAATAAATGATAACATTCCAATTGGGTGTCACATTAATGGATTTGCTACCATCAGTGAGTTTGTGACAGCTCATTGCCACCAGATTCCTGGCCAGTGAAAAAGCACATCAAGGCAGAAGCAAGGATAGATGCAGGTCACAGCAGACAGGGTGATGAGTGTCCCCTCAAAAAGTTAAGTCCTGGGTGCACAATGGAATATTATGCAATAGAATGAAAGGCCGATAATTGTAGAGAAAATAGCTACCCTCCTTAGTATGACCATTTATACAGTAGCTCAACTTTAGTTGTAGTTCATTGTCGTAGATTTATTTGACTTTTTAATCAAGTTTCCATTACTGCAAAGAAGCGGTAAATTCAAATGTTGCCCATGGCCTCTCTCCACATAAAGAGTTCAATGTGAGAATTGTACTGCAGTTTGTGTTGGTATCCACCAACATTCAGCTCAGCTTTTTGGTGCTGTTGCCAGCTGATCTCATCAAGCTATAGGATCGTTACCTTCTGAGCACAGACTAGATCCCTGTTGACCAAATTCCACATGTGCATGAGTTCTGATGGGAGCAGTTTGTGTACCACAATCATGCTCTTAAAGAAACAAGGTTCTCGGTTCAACTTGCTGCTCTTATTTTTCACTAAGCCAAACGTCTTAAAGGCATTGTGTTTAACAGGAGTGACCTGAAGCACTTCCAGACACATACCCAAGAAGACATCATCGATAGGGTAGAGCTCCAGGGTGTCTGCGACCCAGTGAAGCCTCCTTGCCAGTTTCCCATCCATCAGAAACCCCCCTCCACCTGCATAAGGAGGGTAGAGGGTTTTATTATACAGAGCTTGGGGGATATAGTATTTGTTTTCTCTTTTACGAATGGGCTTGGCCTTGAAAATCACATCCCCCACAAACAAGTTTTCTTCATGGTTGCTGGTTTGTAGGAACTCAAATATGTTCTCCACACTGACAAAGACGTCATCGTCTCCCTTGAAGATGTAGTGTACACTGGGACAATAAGTATGGAACCACTTGAGGAAGTGGGTTTCCTTAAGTGTGAGGTTGAAGAAGCTATCCAAGAAATCCCACTGGAGAATATCCCCATAGATGTAGTTCTCGTACTCCACAAGCTTCTGATGGTTTGCTCTCTCTGCCTCATTGGCGGGTTTACCAAGAAGGAAAATGGTTTTTATCCTCTTTCCATCCACCACTTGTTCTTTACCCCAGGTTTTTCGGATGACATCCCTGCGATCATGATGGGTTGCCACTGACTTAATTGCCATGAGCAAATATGTCTCTTCTGTGCACTTCTCTGCGTGGTTTAGGATCATGGGGAAGTAACGGCAGTGGCGATAAAGCATAAACTGCTTGAAATTGTCCTCCAGGCTCCTGAACCAGTCCTGGTTAGAGAGGTTGTGGTTTGCACTACAGTTTGAACTGGTTACATCCCAGGTTCTGGGATGGGTTCTGGTTCTGTCTTCAGCGATTCTGCCCTCATGTGTGGACACCCAGGCTTTAAGTTGCTGTTTGTGTTTACTAATCTTCCAGAAGTCTTTTATACCCCGGTAGGAGCCGACTTTGTTTTCCAGTGCAACTCCCGGCTCCAGGCCCACAGAGGCATCCACGCGAGCCTGCGTCTCCAGTTCGAAGGGAGCCCCTATATTGACGCTCCCTCTTTGGACTACGGTCAACGTCACCACAGCCAGAAAAAACATGACACTCATCGTCTTGTACACCTTCCACCGATCTCTGGTATTCATCCTGCATAAAGACACAGATCACAGATGCCAGTCAGATGAGGCAAAATATCAAACACCTTATAATAGAGGGGAAAGCTAAATATTGAATGGTATTTTTCAATGATACCATACACTTGCATTTTGGATTAATATAATATTAAAAAATATGAAAACATATTGGCAAAAATGCACAAAATTAGAAATCCCAAGGTTAAACATGTTTACATCAACTACATATGGATCTTTTGGTTTTTTTATGCATAGCCAGCAAAGCAAAGAACAGCAAAAGTTATATTTTTCCTTAATTTAATATAGTTTTTGCAGAGTTACACAAAAAGAAAGACAACAATGAATGTTGTGCCTTTACTATTATACTTTTTTTGCTTTAAAAACACTTTTTATTTATTTATTTATTTTTACCTGGTCATAACTGGATAAAGCAGCAGTTGTCAATTTTTATTTAAAGTGTCACCCGTCAAAGAACATGTGAAACGTGAAGTAGGAAGTGAAGTCCCTGCACTTAACGGTCTTTTGAATTTCTACCATGCTGGGGCTCTTTACAATTAGGGCCTCTCCCATGTGGGCCCCTCTACCAAAAGGAGACACACCCACAATAACTGCCCTCCATAATTTAATAATAAGAACATCCTATGGAACCAGCCTAAGCCAACACACCGTTATAAAATACCAAAATAAGATCTACAACGTCACTTTGAAATTTCGGCTTACCTTCAGAATTAGTCGCACACTTCGATGGCTTATTACCCTTAGAATTTGTACTTGGTGCTGTTCTTGTGCTCCCTAAAACGAGCTATTTGAAAATTATTGCGCAATTTGTACTTAATTCTAAGAAGCATTCCTAGAGTCTTTGCAAGTTAAAGTCTTGATGAGTGACTTTAGAGCAGATTCGGACGGTTTTTGCGCGACAGCGCGTCAAACAGTATAATCCTGTCAGTCAAGGATCCTATGAAATAAATAATATACGATGATGAAACGTTCAAATATGCCACTTACGTCTTCTCTTGTTGGTTAGTCGATCTCAGCTGGTTGCTTTGAGGAAATCAATCAATGAAGAGGTGACTTGCGGAGACAAAAAAAAAAAAAAAAAAAGTAGTTTGAACTGATATATCGTGTCTCTTCGGCTTTTTGGATAAATTGATAAAACGATCATTTTCCACTGAAAGAGTCGTTGCAAAGAGTGTTCGTAGAAACCAGCAGAGATGAGATGTTAGTGAGCCTGGCGATGCAGATGTGAGCTGTGTGGTCTGCCTGACAGAGTTCCTCTTTTAAAGGCTCTGCTGCAGGACGAAACACACACGCGTGCACACACACACACACACGCACACGCAAAACGCTGATGACTAAACATAGAGAGGTGTACCTAAGCAAAGCCTGGGACTAGTTCACCAAAAGTAACATCTAAGACCATGTGAACATTGGATTTCTTTTATTTGGTGAAATAATTATCTTTGTTTGTTTTTGCAGATGCCAGCTCACCAGCATGTGCAAAATTACTGTAACATCAATAATGTTATTTGAAGCCTGGCATATTTATTTAAATAGTAATAAGTAAGTAATAGAGTGTAATGAGTAGCCAATACAAAACATCTAAAAATGTTATGTCCTATCAGGAATGGCTTTGAAACATCTTTTCTCACAATAGCAGTAATATAGGCCTAAATCTTGATTCTGATTGTGATTGACACAGACACACATCAGAGGTCTATGTTCTGCACACTCACAGCATTTTCACATTTAGTTATATTCATGTACAGACATTTTATTTCCTGGTTAAATAATACAGTCGGTTTGTTTATAGGATTTAATTTATTTGTAGTTTTGAAACACCATGGTTTTCTGATGTTTTTTTTGATTTAGTTAACATTGTTCTGTCATTTGTGTTATTAATTTACCTTTATTTGTTTTGAGTTACCTGTCACCTCTTCCAGGTGTGGCAAAAGAGGTGCCTGAGGTTGGAGGTTGAGGACCATTCGATTGGCTGAAAGATGAAGGGGGAACTGGGATCTCTCGATTCAAAGATTTTCTGTATTTTGTTTAGTCTAAATTGTATTTATGATGCATTTGTCTTCACTTTAAGTTGTTCTAAGCTGACAGACGGGGTGTTTAATTTATCTGTATGTGTTATTTAGTTAGTTATGTATGTTATTTTTTTGCCCTCTTGTTTCAAATGGCCTGATCTGCAAGTACTTAAGCTCCATTGTGCATTTAGTTTGGAGGTCATTTTGTCTTTGTTTTATTTGGTTTAGTTGAAGTTTTGCCTGACCCTGCCTGAAATTGAGTGGAATTATGTTTAGTTGACCTTTTTAAGGGCCCAGAACATCATCATATTTTTCCAACTTGTTATCTTTTTGCATTTTGGGTAAATAAACCCTTATTTTTGTTAAACCTTTTCTATTCTATACAAAGTATTTGTCTGGAATCACTTTGGTTGAGATTGATTTCCAGGGGGTGGGCCAATAGATGCAGAATAAACCAATCAAAGAAACTAAGTATATGACAGGATATATGTGCAGTAGAGACACTAGTGAATGACTGTTGTTGTTTTTGTTGTGAAAACATGAGAAAACTCAGTATTATCACCAGTTCTGTGTATACATATTTTTTAAATTCAGTAAACAGCAAAAGCTAGTTGTAGAAAGATTTTCAGACTTGGGACTGGCATTGAACAACGTTACGAACAAGTGCATTTGTGCAAGCTTTGTTTAAATCTGGTTGGACGACTGGAGCATAGAGCCCGCCCCATTGCAGATTTTGGCTGTGATTGGCCCGGTTCAGTTGAGGCCAGAGGAAGAGACTCTCTATGGGAGGAGTTTCAGACCCACATTCTTTCGCTAAGAAAGGGGTAGGTCTGGCTGGCCAGGCTACCATTTACCAGCTCAGTCTCTCACACTGACTTATTATAAAATAAGGCTTTAAACTCATCCTGTGTAAATATTGTAAAATACAAAGTCCTAGATCTTTATCGTCACAAAATTGCATAAAACAATATCCAGTAACTCTGTCTGTAATATTCTATTTACATATGTAAACTATTCCGAAGTTCTGCACAGCCTGTGGAGCCACAGTCTCCTTTGCAGATTTCCACATAGTTTACATCCTGTATTACTGCAATAGATAGATCAGTGTGTAAGCATCAGTCTTTTACTGCTGTACTAAGGTGGAGTATATATACCCCACTGCTGGGTCCTTTAGTCTATGAAAAAAAAAAAATTCCCCATAAAAAGTAGCATCTTTATTATAAAATAAGGCTTTAAACTCATCCTGTGTAAATATTGTAAAATACAAAGTCCTAGATCTTTATCGTCACAAAATTGCATAAAACAATATCCAGTAACTCTGTCTGTAATATTCTATTTACATATGTAAACTATTCTGAAGTTCTGCACAGCCTGTGGAGCCACAGTCTCCTTTGCAGATTTCCACATAGTTTACATCCTGTATTACTGCAATAGATAGATCAGTGTGTAAGCATCAGTCTTTTACTGCTGTACTAAGGTGGAGTATATATACCCCACTGCTGGGTCCTTTAGTCTATGAAAAAAAAAAATTCCCCATAAAAAGTAGCATCTTTAAACTTTTTTTTTTTGTACATGAATACTAATATTGGTTCCTGTCTTTCTGATGTGTGTGTAGGCAATTGTTATTCTAACATATTTGCCATAAAAACCAGGAATATGGTGATGACTACACTATAGAACATCATTTTCTGCCCTACAGTGGCCACTATTTGATAACTACAGCTTCAAGTAAAGGAAAATATATTAATATATTAAACGACCAATCCACCTCAAATAAAAAGGTCTTCAACTATTAATTAAGCAGGAATTGCAAAAGCAGAACACTGAGGTTGAAATTCTAGTGTATCACTTCTCTACACACAGTTGAAATTAGGCTGTGAATTTCTTAGGTTTATATAAACCTTTGGTTTTTAATGTTGGTCTTCACGGAACAGCTTTAATAACTAACTGCTCCAGTTATTTACTAAACTATTAGTAATTTCATTCAGTCCATAAAACAGACTTTCCGACATGCTACTGACGTTAGCAAAAGCTACTGGTGTTAATGAGCTGTCACAGAGCAAACTCCAAAGGTTTTTATCAGCCTGATAGTTTTTTATAACTGATGTTTGATGGCTTGTAAAAGTGACAATGATCTCATTTTTATGGGCCAGTGACTGTTTGAAAGAATGGCCAAGGAAAGTTAACATGTTTGATGAATGCGGTCCCACAATATGACTCACATATCCTAACTGCAGTTACTGGAAATTGAAACAAAGTCATAGTTTTTTCTTACATGATACAGTTTCATTAACCACAAAGACACTGTGGAGCAGTATCATCAACTGATAAGTTTGGACATAAAAGGAATGTTATTGATAAGAAAGAATTTGACTTGTTATTCGCTCAATGAAGTTTAATGTCTGTCAACTGTGCACACAGTAAGGACTGCTGATTGCTTAAATGCTGATTTCACAGCGGTCACTAATGCAAACGCACTGAAACTTTGCTGTGACAAACTGTGCTCTTCCGTCTCTTTATGGTCTGGGGGAAAGAACAACAAAGTGTCTCTCTGTGCTTCAAAACGTGCGTTTTTCAATCCGAACACAGCTGTGATCCAAAATCTCTCCTTCCTCTCCTTTCCTCTCTGTTTCCTGGATCCAACCAGCCATCCTTCTCAGGGCCATGTGCATCCTGTTGCCTGCTGGCTATGTTTTTCCCGTTTTGTTTTTTCTTTTTTTTTCCTTTCTGTGGGCTTGGGCTCTGCAAGTGCTGTATGGGAGTGAAGTGTTGATGGACACCACAGCCCCTCATCTTTCCCCTGGCTGTCAGTGAGAGAGGCAACAACAAGCAAGAAAAACCAAGCTCTACAAGCACAGTGACTCATTGTACCATATGAATTGTGACAGGATATGACCTATGGTACTGCAGTTTTATTGATTTTCATGTTAACCTTAAAATCCATCTTCTTTGTGCTTAGTTTTCTGAAAATGGAAAAATAAAAGAAATTAGAAGAGTTTCACCTAACAGGAATAAAAGCTACAATGGATGACAATGGTATGTGATTGGTGTTGCTTATAATGATAAATCCACAGAATATTATAATGACTTGCAGTTGTCCTCAGCTCCTTTTAGCCTCTTTAAGCTAATTGTTTTGGTTTTATGGCCCACAGATTTACTGTTTTTGGTTCATTTTTGCTCAGGTATCTGTTTCCCTGCGATGGACTGGTGACCTGTCCAGGGTGTACCCCTGCCTTTCACCCAAAGAGAGCTGGGATAGGCTCCAACAGATCCCCGTGACCCTGGATAGGAATAAGTGGGTATAGATAATGGATGGATGGATGGATGGAGGTATCTGTTTCCAGCTAAATGGCTCTAAATATCACTTTTTGCTGTCTAGCAAGCATCAGACAGACAAAGTTAACTGTTATCAGGTGAACATTTAGCAGCTAAAGAGTCAGGATTTCCCTCAGGAGTTGGTGGAGATAAAAGAGAACTAAAGTTAGCATGAATATCTGGCACATAGTTGTCAGGTAGTTGTCAGGTGAAAACTGATTGCTAAGATATTCACAAAGTGTTTTTTTTTTCCTCGTACACAATCACCTTAGCCATAAACACTGGCCCTTGAATACTGTCCTCATCCATCCATCCATTATATATACCTGCTAATTCCTAATTAGGGTCACAGGGATCTGCTGGAGCCTATCCCAGCTCTCTTTGGGTGAAAGGCAGGGGTACACCCTGGACAGGTCACCAGTCTACTGTCCTTATATATTTTATATAAACTAAATCAGTATCATATAAAAAGATAATAATAATTTGTTTTTTGTTTTCACCATGTCTTTTTCATAACCAAAAATTTGGCAGGGAAATTCAGATTGTTCGAAGCCCAAAGATCAAGACCAAAGTGTTAAATGTTTAATAATTACAGAAGTGTACACAGATATTTCACTTCCTTATAAAAAAATTTCAGTCTATTGGCCAAATAAGCACCTGTATGTAGGTAGTAGAGTAGAGAAATATTTTTTCTCAAGAAGTGTTATGACGCCTTTGATCCAATTTTATCACACTTGTCCCTCCCACTGTCACTTGATTACTGCTAATTTCACCTCAATGGCTCCTTTTATCGTTTTGTTGTAGTTTATTCCGGAATGAGGAAGTCAACATGAGCTGGGGGGTAGAAAGCAATAAGAAAAACAGACTTAATAAGAAATTTAAAACCCTGTGGCTACTTTTGTCTCAGGTGTATTAAAACCAGCAAAGCGTGAGACACTTGAGAGAGGTTTACCTATTGTTTGTCACACCAGGAATGAAGAAGTGTTCTTCCTCCTTTGGATAAATAAGGGGCTCTGGCTGCTGGCTCCTCTGTCATGAAGGAATTTGGTGCTGGGGAAGAAAAGATGACTTGATCTTTTTCTTCCCCCACCCTCTTTTTCACTCAGCTGTGAACTGAGGACATTTCTCTCTGAAAAGGCAGATAGAGCAAAGGGGACTTGAACAGGCTGTTATGAATGCCCCTGTCAGCAGTGGTTATATGTAAACACACCTACGTCCATTTTAACCTTGCAGAAACCCCTTACAGGTTTAGAAAACACAGTAAAGTTGTAAAGTGCCGTGAGATGATTGTATTGTGATTTGGCGCTATACAAATAAAATTGAATTGAATTGAATTGAATTGAATAGTATGCAGCAAAAAAAATAAATAAATACATTTTCTTCATGCATTGCTAATTTAGAATACTGGACACGACTTCCAGTTTTAATTAAAATACATTACTGAGTTTGGTCTATTTAAGTGTGCCACAGGCAATGTCATGATAATATTATGTTGATTTGGAAAACCTGGGGTTTGATTAGCATATTAAACCACAACTGGAAGCCAGTTAGAACAGCCAACCGCCAACTGACAGTGGGTGCGTGGCGCGGTACAGCCTGAAAAAGTTGCTGATAAAACAATTCCAAACATCAGCAGTCATGCACACTTCCAGAAATGCTGGTGTTATCAACCAATAAGTCACCCACAGTGCATGCAGATAAGCACAAAGCATGAATTGCTGTTAAACTGATGCAACCATCATCTGTGACAGTGTTTAATCTTTTATCCCCTTCTTGTTGAATAATCACTAGCTTCAAACAGGCGTTCACCTTGTCTCATAAAAGATGCTAAGCCACAGTCACCTCAAAGCTATTTTGTGGTGACATTCCTGAGGTCAAAATTGTAAAAAGTCAATTATCAAAGCACTTTCACTTTTTAGTCTATCCAAAGCTTTATAAAGAATGCTTCAGTCAATATGATGTTTTGATAATGAGTGTGTCCTTTCCATTAACATGCTGCATGCACCGAAATTAATCAAACATCGCTTGAAAATAAAAGACATGCAGCTTAAAGTGTTTACAACAAAAGTGCAGTTGTGGGGGTTGCGCGGATATATGTGTTCAAAAGGACTGGTCAGGAGGAAACAGGAGGTTCAGCAGACAAAGAATGAAATTTTGCCTCTTCTTCGTTGGCGTCCCCCTTTATCAGTAGGCCACATGGCTGTCCACTGATAATACATCTTAAAATGGTGCTAGTGATCCTGATGGCATGTACTCTTCTGTAGAGAACGCTCCTGTTTCTACAGTTTTCATAGCACGGGTATTACTTTTTTTTTGTTTTGGCCATTATTCTGGCTGACAACTTTCACAGCAGATTAATTGTAGAAGTATGTGGTAAGTCAGGAGAACTTTATGAGAAAATAGTCAGTTGTAAGTTCATAAGTAAGTTGTTAAGTCCTCAGGCTAACTATATTAACCCAATCTTTTATTTATAAGTAAAATCAAAGGTGACCTGTCCAGGGTGTACCCCTGCCTTCCACCTGAAAGAGAGCTGGGATAGGCTCCAGCAGATCCCCGTGACCCTGGTTAAGGAATAAGCGGGTATCGAAATCAAAGGTGAAGGTTGTTATTACACAAACATTCTTTCGCCTAATTCAAAACCTGTTTCCTAGTTCATTTTTGTGCCACTTCCTTATACTTGACACTACCAGTCAAAGGTTTGGACACGTTTACTTATTTAATTCAATGGTGTGTGAGTATTTATATAGTTTAACTTAGGATTTTTAAACAGGTCTGTTTATTCTATTTAACAGTTGTAAAGCTATGATTCTGTTAAATAACTGAGTAAACTGTTGTGATGACCTATGAATGTGATGTTCAATACCAATAAAGAAAATGTCTTCATTGTGTTTATGACTGACCAGGCCTGAATTAACTTGTAAGAGGAAATAACTTGTTTAAGCAGTCAGCACTCTCAGTCAATTCACAATTTGTACAGATTTTGTACCTTGTAGTAGTCACAGAAACCTTCAGGATTATGCAATTGCTGTACAGAAAACTGAAGTTACTGTTTTAGTGCTTTTACAAGATCTCAGTATCAGGTCATTCAGAACTACCATAAGACCACTATCATGTCAACTTTCGGTTACACAAGACAAATGGAGAAACATAATCCAGAGCTTCCAGGACCCTTGAGGTATGAGTTATTATAATAAAACTATTTTACAGTTTGTGTTGATACAGTTTTAAAAACCAAAATGGTAAATCTGTTAACCA